>NC_056729.1:1186365875-1186665875 GCF_019279795.1 Protopterus annectens | reverse complement strand
GTAGCGTAGCTGTCTATGTACATCCAAGGTATGCAGTATGCTTTCAGCTCTGTTTTGTGGGTTGGGAAAGAAGGTAGGTAGGTGGATTGCCTGGTTTAAAGACACTCTGGATACCACCTTAGGCATAAATGTAGGATTAGTCCTCATGGACACTCTATCTTGGTGGAAGATTAGGAAGGGTTGCACTGCCATTAAGGCCTGTAGCTCTGAAACCCTCCTTGCTGAAGTAATTGCCAGTAGGAAAGCAGTTTTCCATGACAGGTGTTGTAGGTCTGCTGTTGCTGCTGGTTCAAAGGGTGATAGTGTCAACTTTTCTAGCACAAAGTTTAAGTCCCAAGCTGGCAAAGGTGGTTTCCTTGGAGGTTTTACATTCTTGATTCCTCTGAGGAACTGCCTGAGCAAAGGGTGCGAAAAAACAGGTGGTTCAAAGCTGTATTCTGCTGAAATAGCTGATGCATGTATCTTGATGGAGGAGTAGGACAAGCCTGAATGAAGAAGTTCGGCCAGATACTCTAGAATGTTAGGCATATCTATGTTTGACACATCTTTTCCTCTTTCAGTACTCCAAATGACAAACCTGTTCCATTTTCCAGCATAGTTCCTTCTTGTTGAAGGTCTGCGTGCTTCAAGAATAATGTCTTTAACTCTTTGAGAAAGTTCTGGGTTAGCTGTTGCTATGTGATATTCCATGCAGTCAGTTGCAACGTTTTTAGGTTTGGATGTATGATGCTGTAGTTGTTCTGAGTTAGCATCAAAGGCATCAGGGGTATTGGCCACATATTGTTCTGAGACATGCTCCTCAGCAGTGGGTACCAGTGTTGTCTTGGCCAGTTTGGAGCTATCAGGATTATCCTTGGACGTTCTTCCTTGATTTTTAGTAATACTTTGTGTATCAAGGGAAGAGGTGGGAATGCATATGCTTGTCAGGCCTTTCCAGCTGAAGGAGAGCGAATCCACTTTCCATGCCAGTGGGTGTAATGTCCTTGTGCAGAATTTTTTGAGCTGGTGATTGAGAGGTGATGCAAATAGGTCTATCTGAGGCATTCCCCATTTCTTTGAGATGGTCTTGAAAATGTCCGGGTGCAGTTTCCATTCGTGGGCATCCGATGTGGTTCTGCTTAATATGTCTGCTAGAATATTTTCTTTTCCCGGTACAAACATTGCCTGTAACTGGATGTTGTAGCTGAGTGCCAGGTTCCACAGCTCCAAAGTCATTCTGCATAGGGGTATGAATGAGTGCCTCCCTGCTTGTTGATGTACCACATGACTGTGGTGTTGTCTGTCCTTATCATCAACTGGCCCTCTTTGAGAAATGGTCTGAACCTTTGGATTGCCAGTTTTACTGCCAGCATTTCTTTTAGGTTGATGTGCAGGTGAAGCTGATCCTGTGTCCACAATCCTTGCACGCATTTGTCCAGCATGTGGGCCCCCCATCCTAGGTCTGAAGCGTCTGTTGTGATGGTCTGGCTTGCTTGACATCTGCGAAAGGGAAGGCCTGGGTTTGTCTGGCATGCCTGAGCCCACCATAGGAACTCCTGTTTTAAGCATGGAATTAGTGGGATTTCTGTTTCTAGGCTGTGACTGTGTTGGGACCATAAATTCTTTAGGTACCACTGTAGTTTTCTCATATGTAGTCTGGCAAGTGGGACCAGGATTATGCATGATGCCATGAAGCCCAAGGCCTGCAGTACTTTTCTTGCTGTTAACTTGTTCAGCTTTGTTAGTGCCAAGAAGTAAAGAGGGAGTTCTTTTGTTATTCTGCAGTTAGGAATGACATTTGTTTTACTGTGTCCAAATCAGCGCCCAAGAATGTCCTTGTTTGGGATGGTATCAGCCTTGACTTTTGTAGATTGACTGTGTATCCCAGTGCTTGCAGCAAGTAGATGACCCTTTGTAAATCTGTTGTCAGCTTGCTTTTGTTGTCCCCTTGTAGCAGGCAGTCGTCCAGGTATGGGTAAATTTGTATTCCCTGTAGTCTGCAATGGGCAATTACTGATGCCAGGCATTTTGTGAATACTCTGGGTGCAGTAGATAAGCCAAAGGGCAATGCTGAGAATTGATAGTGCTCTGATCCTGCAAGAAATCTGAGGTATCTTCTGCAGATTGGTCGAATGGGGACGTGCAGGTATGCCTCCTTGAGATCTAGAGTTACCAGCCAACACTCCTTGCCCAGCATGGGAAGAAGTTGCTGTAGGGTCAGCATTTTGAATTTTGGGACAATGATGTATGTATTTAAGGCGGACAGGTCGAGAATTGGTCTCCAACTTTTTCCTTTCTTGGAACTAGGAATAGTCTTGAGTAGAACCCCTTTCCTTGCTCTGCAGTTGGCACTTTTCCACAGCTCTCATGTTTGCTAACTGCATTATCTGTTGTAGAGCCTCTGTTTTTTGATTTGGAGGTAGATTTGGCATTCCTCTTTTGATTGGTAAAGTGTGGAAGTGGAACCGGTATCCTTGATCTATGGTTTGTAAAATCCACTTGTCTTTTGTTATATAGTGCCAGTTATTTGAAAATAAAGTTAACTTTCCGCCTAGAGGAGCTGCTATTTGTTCCCTGGTAGGCGGATTTAGGATTAAGTCACTGTGGTTGTGTTGATGTGGTGGCAGTGGTTGTGTCTGTGCCTCTGTTGTTACCTTGCCACTGTCGTCCTCTGTAGTCACCTCCTCTGGATTGGTTTCTGCCTCTGGAACACCTGTTTCTGCCCCTTTGAGATCTTGTGGAGTCAGGAAAGGACCAATTTTTGGCAGGCCAGTTCCTGCTAAACCTTGGGGGCTGAACCTGCAAGAAATCTTTAACCGTTTGAACGGATTTTGCCTTTTCTTCCATTTTCTTCATAACCTGCTGGGCAGGTGTACCAAACAAACTTGTCTTATCCATAGGAGCATCTAGTAACTTTGCTTTAACATGATCCGGTAAAGCTTGCTCCTTTAGCCATGCATGCCTTCTTATCACTGTGCCAGTCATGGCTGATCTAAATGAAGCCTCCAGTGCATCATAGCCACATTTTAAGGAATGGTTACTAACCTGTTGTATGTTATTTACCATTTCTAATACATATTTCTTATCAAGAGATTCATCAGTGGTAAGCTTTTTAGTTAACTGATCAAGCAAAAACTCTTGGTATTGTATCATGTGAAACTGACAGTTTAAAGCTCTAGCTGAGAGAGTAGCTGAAGTGTAGACCTTTTTGCCCCATCTGTCTAATGACTTTGCTTCCCTTTCAGAAGGAATAGGGTTTTTAGCTATGGTCGCGGCTACTGCCTTGGGACCCTGGGATATAGTTTCCGGGTCTGCAAGAGGGGCCTTGTAAAGGTGGTGATGAGTGTCTGGCACCCTGTAAAATCTGTCTGGTTTGGCAGGGGCTGGAGGTAAAGAATCTGGAGCGGAGCAGACATCATTGAAAGCATCATCCACCACAGAGAGAACAGGAGGTATAGCTAAGGGCCTGTGTTGTGGAAGGTGCAGAAAAGTCCTAAGTCTTTTTCTGGAGTCTGAAAAATCCTGTTGCTACCATTGGAACTGCTCTCGCATGGCATGTAAGGTTTCCCCAAAGGAAAATTCTTCTGGTGGGGAAGCAGCTGGAATGGATTCTTCAGCATCAGAGTCTTCAAAATTAGAGAAAGGAGCCTCTGGCTGGTCAGTTATGTCTGATTCATCGGCTGAATCATCAGATGACACTGGCTCAGGGGGCTCTGCCCTAGGTCTCTTCTCTGGGGCTGAGAGGCCCTGTCTGGGTGAGATTGAGATCCTCTAATTAATGAAATTAAATCTTCTGCCAGAGTAAGCATTTGAGAACTAGAGGAGGGCCTGGTTGAAGGGGGTTTAACACGCACTGTTTTAGTAGTCTTGGCTGCTTTAGCCCTGGCGAAGGCCTTAATGGACATGGCTGCTGGAGGCCTAGCAGCACCACGTGCTGGGGTAGAGACATCCAAGGGAATGGTGTCTGATAAGTCAGTGGCAACCACCGTAGTGGGTATAATTTCTGAGGCCGATTCAAGAATGGTAGCAGGGGCCTCAGTTGTAGAGATAGATTCAGCTGTACTTTGATGAGTTTTCTCAGTTTCGGCCGAAACCGAGACACTCGCGGTTTGCTTAACCATGGTTTCAGCCGAAACCGCGGACCGCGAGTGTCGGTCTTTATCTTTGCGTTTTTTGGCAGATTGGGTAGTCGGAGGATCCGACGGCATAATGTACGCAAAATCAGAACCGAAAAACTGTTCAGCAAACTCCGACCGACGCCTAAGCGTTCGTCGGTTGAAAGAAGCACAGGCCGAACAGGCTGCTACGTCGTGGGCTGGGCCTAAACAAGGCAGACAGTAAGAGTGGAAATCTTTATGAGGTATTTGTTTCCCACAGGTTAAACAATTATTAACTTTTTCTGACATCGGCTGAGGCAAGAAAGAGTCCCCAACGGGGTACTTAGCTTTAGAAGTCTTCGAAGTAGTATTCGGTAGAAGTAATCTCTGGATCCGACCGACCGGCACTTGCGAACAGCTTCTGCTTCGGGCGCCACGCGGCAAGAAAGACTGAGGAAAATGGCGTCGGCTGATGCCTTTATACCCGAGGACCAACAGAGATGACGTCGGGTGAAGTGCGACATCAGCCGAAGCCGGACCCGGACTTTGGAATCCGGCCGACTGAAGGGCTGCCTGACGACAGGACAACCCAGTTGTTATGACTGCAGATGCATCCATGAAGGACATCGGTATAACTTCTAGTTAATATCCTCTGCACCCAACCATCTTGAGTGATGGATGTCAAAGATATGGGTTTCATGAATAAGTGTCTCTCCACATACTTCTAGAGAATGGCAGTCAGGCAACCCTTCGGAAGCAATGAAAGGACATTTTGAAGAACAAACTCCAAAAGCCCTGATGCTGTGGACCACCTGTACAGCATGAGCAACATCCAGAGTTCTTACTCCCCCTCTACCCTAGGGTGGTCCATCTGTAGAAGAGTCCAAGGTTGAAAAGACCTCTGAGGAGTGGAGAAGTGAATACCAAGGGCAGACGAGGTTTTCCTTCCTTGTTCACTTTTGGACAGTGTCTTTTTCACCTTAGGTCCATAAAGGGTGGACCTATCATAATGGACATTGAAAGACATCTTTCAAAAAGTGTTCTGCAAAATCAGATAACTGCATCTAGGCATGCATTTCACAATGACACTGGTGCCTGTGGCTCTAGAAGTGCCCTACATCATGTTAGACAAGAGACGCAAGGACACATTTGCTAGGAATTGATGGTTGGCTAGTTGTGTGTCGACAGTCCTTTTCATCTCTGCAGAAACAGACGGCTACCTCTTTGGTAAAGTCCCTCTAGAAATGAGTGATGTGTGCCAGATAAAGGTCACCAAGGCTCAGTTAAGTATTGTGGGGAGGACTCAGAAAACATTGAGGAGTCCTCAAAACAGACAATATCAGAGTTTTTAGGGGCTGAATGTCCCAGTGGGACAGACAGAGTAGGGTCAGGATCCAAGGAACTCCTGTGGTGGATGGATAGATGGATCCAAGACAGAACAACATGACTGCTGAATGACGGCACCCTCTTGAAGATCTTGAAGGCAGAAGTTAAAACCGGCTGGGCACAGTAGTGGTAGGACCAGAAACTCTCGAGAGCAGTAGGTCCAGCAATGACAGCCAGCTCAGCTTCAAGATCAGTGTCAGAGCTGAGCTGTCCAACACCAAGGCTCTGAGAGGAAAAGGCCACTCCAAAGGACTCAGAGCTGACTCCAGTCCCCAGACTTCATGTTCAGATCCATCCGGATCCAAGAAACTCTGTTCTGTTCTGACTGGATAAGAGTAAAATCCACTTGTGTAAGTAAACTTACTGTAACAGTAGAAGTTTGAATGATCACTGCTGAAGTAGCCTTAGATACATAGGTTATATCTTGCCAATGAAATTACAGTTGGCCAGAATACAAAGCTTCAGCACACCTTCCACATAACCAAACTGTCAGGCAGCTCGAGCTGAGCTGACTAAAAGACAAGTTTTGGCACAAAGCCCTTAAGAGCTATTCCTCCTAAAAAGAAAGGGAGCCTCAGCCCTGAAAGGATGCTAGGATCAACAAAAAATATATGTCCACATCCTGGCATAAAAAAGCATACCAAAAAACAAGGGGGAAGGAAGGAGGAAGCGGTTACTACAGAAGTGACCATTCCAACATCTATTATTATAAGTTTACTTATATAATTGCACTATGTTCATCATATTGATCACTGCTGCATTAGCCTTAGCTATATGGTTAGACTACCCTAGCTAACTACACTTGGAAGTTGGAAGGAGAAGAGTCCAGGAGCCCCTGGAGAATGGTTCTGGTAAACCCTGATCTGGGCCTGCAGTAAGAAGCAAGCTAATACTGCTTTGCGAAAGTATGTACAAAGGACTAAGTAGCAGTTTCTAACTCTTTCCAAAAGCCATACATGAAGCCAGGGCCCTGGGAGAGTGAGTCTTGACCTTGCTTGGAATAGTTTTGTTATAGTGAGTACAGCAAAAGGTAACAGCATTAGACAACCATTTTGAATAGTCTATTTTAACACAGGCTGTCCCTTCTGGCCTTCTTAAGAAATGAACAACTGGATCCGAAAGATTTAGTTCCGTCAAAATAGTACCAAAGTTGTCTATGGACATTCAAGGTATGGAGTAACCTTTCTCAGTCATTTTTAGTTTTGGGAAAGAAAATGGGAATATTTATATTTTGGCTTAAAGTAAACTTGGATACCAATATGAGCATAAAAGGATTCCTTCTCAAAGAAACCTTATCCCTATGGTAAACGAGATAGGGCTGACTCACTATAACACCTTGCAACTCAGATACCCTTTCTTGTAGAGCTCAGAGCAGTTAAGTAAAACCGTTTTTCATGTTAAGAATCTCAAGTCAGCCAGGTTAGCTGATTCAAATGGAGTAAGTGTTAGCTTGTTCACCACAAAATTAAGATCACAAGGAGGGGTCACAGGTTTTCTTGGAGGTTTCTTATGCAAAACGCCTTTCAAAAACATTTTGCCATGGCACTGCACTGAAAGGAGAGGCTCCATGGGTAAACATGCTGAAATGGCAGAAAACTGAATCTTGACAGAGGAATAAGAATAGGATATTAACTTACACAAACACTGTACCAACTAGAAAATCTTTTCCATTTGCTAATATATGACTTACTAGTAAAGCAGGCTTTCTTGCCTCCACTACTACTTGCTGAATGTCCTCCATAAACAGATGCCTAAATGGAATTAAGGCCCTATCATCCAGGCAAGTCAACTGAAGTTGAAAAGGGATGGGATGTACCAAACACCCCTGTTCTTCTGTGAGTAGATCCAGCTTGTTGTATTTGCCCCTGGCCATTTCCAAAAGATGGTACAGCCACAGCTGCCTGGACCAGAACAAAGTCACCACAATTATTTTGGGGGATTCCTTCTGAATTTTCAGAAGTACCCTGGATATTAGTGGAAAGGGTGGAAAAACATAACAGGAACATTCTTGTCCAAGGAAAAGAAAAAGCATCTGTTTTTCAGGCCTTTTGGCATGGAGTCCTGCAATAGAATCTTGGCAGTTGATTGTTCAGAGAGGAGGCAAAGAGGTTTACTTGAGGAACTCCCCACAGATGGACCAAAGCTTGGAAGACCCCTGATCTATTTTCCATTTATGACGGTCAGTTCTGGTCCTGCTCAGCTTGTCTGCAACACAATTTTGCTCTGATGGAATGCAGGGTGCCTGTAGAGTGATTGTGCTGTGAATCTATACCCCAAGCTAACATGGCTAGTCTGTATGGTCCGACTCCCCCTTGCTTATACATGTACCATGACTGTGGTACTGTCTGTAACCAACTGAAGAGGTCTGGGGGGGACAGAACAAAAGATGGTTCAGAGAGCTGAGTGCCTTGATCAGGGCAAATATCTCCTTCGTGTGAATGTGCTTGCATCTGTCTTTAGTGTCCCATACCCCCTGCACTTTTACCCTGCTGAAACTGCTCCCCAAAGTCTGAGGTGTCTGTGGTGACTGACTGCTTTGAACCAGGGGGGAGGAAGAAGAAAACCTGGATTGAAGGATATCTTTGGTCTCCACCAAATGACTTCCCTTCTGACAAACACCAGCACTGAGACTTGAAAAGATAAAGGGTGTTGGCACTGGGATCAAACAGATTTCAGATACCACTAACCTTCTCATATGGAGTCTTGCCAGGGGTATAATGAGAATCATAGACCCCATGAGACCCAAAAACCTCAGGTATTCCCTTCCAGTGACCAAAGTCGGAGAACAACACCTTGGACATAGATCTAGAGACAGATCTATTTGTTCCTGTGGAAGAAATGTTCATTGAACTGAGGTGTTTAGTTGACATCCCAGGAACACAATCCTGTGTAAAAGAGTCGAGAAAAGACTTTTCTGTTTTTCTCTGGAATCCCAGCTTGTGTAAGACATCTCTCACCCAACAGAAAGATTCCTGACACTTGGAAAAAGACTCTGCAAAGATAAGCGAGTCATCTACATATGGAAAAATGTAGAGAGCCTGTAGCCTGCAATCAGCTACAATAGAAATTAGACACGGAACACTCTTAGTGCTTTGAATAGTCCAAAGGGTAAGGCACAAAATTGATAAGGTTGTGTGTGCCTGGATCACATTAAGAAACATCCAAAGTCTGGGTGAATATGGATGTGATGATAAGCATCTTTCAACTGTAGTATTACTAGGAAACTTGAAAGAAGAATAGGTAACAGGTTGTGAAGTGACATTTTGAATTTGGGCACTATCACAAACAGGTTTAAGAGAGAAAGGATCAAAACTGATCTACAAGCATTTTCTTTCTTTATCACTAGGAACATCCTTGAATAAAAACGTGCTCCACCTGGGAAAAAGGGACTAGTTCTAAAACTCATTGGAATAGCATGTGATGAAGAACCGGTGAAACAAGAGTCTAATCTGGAGGGTGAGAAATGACCCCCTGGGAACTGAGGAATTATCTCCAATTGCCTTCTGTAACATTAATGAAAGCTTAATTGAAACTGGCAACAGACTGATTTTCAGAACCTAAGAGCAACATGGAGATTCAGACTTTCTGGAAGAAAAAAGGGAACAAGGTAGGAGCGGGTCACAAAGTGTCTTAAAAAGTCATTCAGGCTTGTTGGATTGTCCTTGGTTTTGGAAAGTTTCTTCTTAAACATCTGTTTATCTGTATTTTGTAGAGACTGCCTATTCTGCTTTTTGCAAAAACTGGATGAAGAGAGAGAAAATCCCTTGGAAAATTTGGAAAAGGAGGGCTGAAAAATCTTAATTCACTGGATCAGCTTTCCCCTTTCATCACACTTTCTGATCACCTCTGCAGTAGAGAGGTGCCACATCGCTAATCTCTACCAAGGGTGAATTTTAAAATCTCATTTTTAACATCTGGGAGGTTCAATGCAGCCATGCAAACCTCCTCCAAACAGTGCCAGTGGCCATAGCCCTAGAAGTAGCAGCAACAGTCACACACACTGTAAACAATGAGCAGTAGCCTGTGCAATACAAGAAGCCCAGTTATTAAAGGAGATTTTTCCTCATAAGTAAAACTGCAGACAAAACATTCCTCATGCTTTCACAATTAGAACAAACATATGAGCTTGACAATTCAAAATTCTGAAAATCCAAGTTGCAGAAGTATACACCCCCATACCTATCAATAATTTTCCCATCCTTAGCAGAAAGAGCAGGACTGAAACGGACTAAGTGCTCAGCAGCAGTGGCATTGACTAAGCAGCACAGCTGCTGGGTCAGGTTTAGGAATGGTGTACAAAAATTTGAAAGACTGAGAAACTTTATACACCCTATCTGCCTTTTTAGGGACAGCTGTCCGACTATCAGGAAAACTTCAGGCACTAATGTACTCACCCCTTAAAGCAGGCAGAACAGGAGGAACGGGTGTAGGATCTGGAATATCCCTCTGTAACAACTCCTAGTATTTTCTGAGGGACTGAGAATCCTCCGTGTTCTCCGACTGAAGACAGTGGCACATTCTAGAAATAATCTCAGACAAAAAGAAACCCCCCCACAAGAAGAATCAAAAACTGAGCTCTCCTCTGAGACTGAATCAGAAATCACAAAATGCTAGCTTGCTGTGGTGGCAAAGGCAGTTTGCTCATTTTTCTTTTTTTTTTTTGTGGTTGGAAGGACTATAATGGATCAACGAGATTTCCAGTGCCCCTACCTAATATCTAGTGAAACCACAGCCAAGGGAATGGGCTTGGCAGAATCAAAGGGGAAAGAAAACCCTGTTGAGCTTGACTAGTCTGGCACTGTGAAGAGACATGAGAGGTGTAGAATAAGTGGGAGGCCCCGGCTGCCAGTGAAATACCACTACTCATCATTTTTTCACTTACCCGGTGAGGTGGGGGGCCCCACCGGGGCTCTCGCTTCTGGTTTCAAGCGCCTGGGCGCAACCCGCTCTGGGGATAGTATCAGGTGAGGAGTTTGAGTGGGGTGGTATACCTGTCAAAGAGTAACGCAGGTGTCCTAAGGCGAGCTCAGGGAGGACAGAAACCTCCCGTGGAACAGAAGGGCAAAAGCTTGTGTGATCTTGATTTTCAGTATGAATACAGACCATGAAAGTGGGGCCTCACGATCCTTCTGGCTTTTTGGGTTTTAAGCAGGAGGTGTCAGAAGTTACCACAGGGATAACTGGCTTGTGCCGGCCAAGCGTTCATAGCGACATCACTTTTTGATCCTTCAGTGTTGGCTATTCCTATCATTGTGAAGCAGAATCCACCAAGCATTGGACTGTTCACCCACTAATAGGGAACGTGAGCTGGGATTAGACAGTCGTGAGACAGGTTAGTTTTACCCTACTGATGATGTGCTGTTGGGATAGTAATCCTGCTCAGTACAAGAGGAACCGCAGATTCAGACTTTTGATGTATGTGGTTGGCAGAGGAGCCAATAGTGCGAAGCTACCATCTGTGGGATTATGACTGAATGCCTCTAAGTCAGAATCCCACCTAAACATAATACTGGAGCACTGTGGATCTCTGGTTGGCCAGGGACAGCCGGCCATAAGGTGGGCAAGGACAGTATCTCGTCACTGGGTCAGAGTGCGGATAAAAGGGGGCCGCCTCTCTCCAGCAGTGCACCACACATTCATGGGAACCGGGTGCTAAATCATTTGTAGTCTGTTCCATGTTCAAACCAAAAGTGGTGTCTCTTTTCCGGGGGAAGACAAGCAGCAAATGCTGGTAAACACTACCAGTCTACAAAAGTTACTTTTTTGACAGAAAAACAAAGCAAAAGCACTTTGAAAACAGTATTCCAGCCCACCCCAAAGTAAAATAAACACAATTTCTCCCAAGAAAAAAATGTTAACAATCACTTTTAAACTGATAACAAATGGGCACTCCATTTAAAAATATGTCACAGTCTGTTAAAACACAACACTCCTAGTCTTAAAATAACTTTCCTGAAGAGGAATAATAGCAAAACAAACTAGAAAATGGAAGGCTTTTTCCCCAAATTGAACTTATCTGCTCAACAAAGGAATAACACAAGCCAACCACTGATCTTCGTAAGCCTCAGAGGAGTGTATACTTTGACAACAGTAAAGCCCTGGAGGGCTCTGCACCCAAACTTGTACTTTTAGTTTGGGCACACGGAAAGTGGCCTGAAGCTTTGTAATGTGCTGGCTTGCTGTTATAATCTTGGCAAGATATAACCCATACAGCTAAGGCTACCACAGGAGACATCAATGTGATGAACATCAAACAGAGTCGAATATGACCACAACTTTGGTTCCAATGAGGATAATCTTGAAACCCCCCACTCTGATTTGGCAATCTCCAAAGTTGAAGACCGAAAGGGAGGAGAAAAAAACAATCTGGTGATGGGAAGGGATCCTCTCTGGTTGGATCTGGGTCCCATGAAACTTCATCATTCTGTCCATGTCTGCCTTGGAAAGACTCTTGGAAGACCACACAGAACAAAGGGAAGTGGCAACAGAAGGGGGTCTTGAAGTGTAATGGGGTGTCCTCTCTTGCAAGAAAAGCGACCTAAGCCTAGTTGAAACCAGCTCCAAGGAGAAGCACGGCTGCAATAAGGGTGGAGTAGAGGCTTCATGCCAAGTTGGATCCAAGGACTGTGGATTTGATGGCTTACAGAACTTGGGCACTGGACTCGAAATGGATGGCTGATCCGGTGACAGCCTTTTAGCTTCCCACTTTTACATTTTTTTTCTCTTTCGCCTTTTTGGCTTGTCCCTCCTGTCTGCAGACTTTTTAGTACTGGGGGGGTGGGGGGTGGTGGATAAGAAACAGAAGCAGAATACATGAGGGAACTTTCTCTTACAGAGGCAAGGAGAAATCCCTTAAGTAACTTGTTGCACCTCTCCACCAGCGCTCTGGACTGTAAAGAAGTGCAAATGGGGCACTGCTCTTCAAAATGAGCAGTCCCTAGACAATATACACACCTGAAGTACACATCGGAGTTGGGGATCTTGTGGCCACAGGCAACACACTTCTTGAACCTCAAAGGTTTCTAAGTCATATCACATCAAAGGACAAGTACACTGGAGAAAACAACAAACCAGACTACACCCTAAACTAGTTTACAATGGAAGAACACTCTCAGAGACAAAAACATTACTATTATTATTATCGCTACAACAGAAAATCTAAACACACTACTCAGCAAACAAAAATTACTAGTGAATGATAGCAAAGGCACTAGTGACACAAGATGCACAGAACCAAGAAATATTTTTATTTTTATATCCTACAAAGGGGATGCAAGAAGGAAAGGCAAAGAGGGGAGAAATCCTTAATAACAATTTAGGGAAAAATGAACTGAAAAAATTTCAAAAATCAACAACCTAGCTTGAGTCAAGGAGATCCATGTCTGAAGCAAACTAGCTGCAAATGAGATCAGAGGTAATGCAGGTCTAGCATGGGATTACAGGTAAAAGGAGGAGCTTGAGTCTTGGACCCAAAGTCTGAGAGTGGCCAAAGTCAGATCAGTCCTGGATCCAAATACTCATCCATTGAGGAATGGACAGAAGAGACAACAGCAGATCAGAAATTATGATGTGAGTATTGTTATAAGTATAAAGAAAAGACAGCAAACATCACCACTAACGTACAGTAACAAATATAAAATACAGCAATTTTATATGACAGGCAGGTGTAATATAACATTACCAGCAAGGGAGCGACTCCACAACTGTATTAGCTTCTACAAATTCAAATGTGGAAATAGGTACAGAAGAATTACCATAACCTTTAGCAGTGCATATTGCATGTGATTAAACATATTCATGTACTTGACTCATACCAAATATGGACAATGTTACTTGGATACTGAACTTTTTCAACATGCTTAGGCCTGAGCTGAAAAAACTTGCACGTGGCCTGCCCCTTAGAATTAAAATGGATATATACATCTGCAAAAGTAGAGTTTAAATTCTAACATTTCTTTAATTTTGTGCAATTCTTAACTCATCGCTTGCTACAAGAGTACAGCTGTCAGGAAAGCACTTCCCGTGCATCCTGTAAGTGTATACTCATAAATACAAGAACCTTCCTTGTATTTTTAGATGAGCATAATCATCACTGTTTTTAAAGTCTAATTTCTGAAGTCCTGGTAAAGGTACATACATAAAACAAAGGCAAGCAAGGTGAAATCTAAAAGCTGATATGATTTGCTAAGCATATCAGTGAAATGGTCAGCATGAGACGTGCAGAACGGGAGTTATTAAGAAGTGCTTACAAGTTATGAAAAAAATAGGACATATTTCCATGTTTACATTAATAATAGAAAAATGGGGTATGAAACTGTCATGCTGGGGGTGACAGATTCAAGTAGCAGGTATCAGTAGAAAATTATATTAAAGTATGATGGGTAATGTGAAGATATTGAAATAAAAATGCTCTATAAAGCAGTTTTTTTTTTTTTGAAATTCTCTTTATTGTAAATTTTCAGCAAAAGGAAAACAGAAAGCAAAACTCACATTACAAAAATTATATAAAAAACCACATTAGGAATTACAGTCATTGAATTAAGATAAGGCACATAAAAAAGAAACCTAAAACATTCACCTAATGGATAAATACACTAAACCATAAACTATATACACATCATACATTGCCCAAAACAATTCCTGCATCAGTCCAATACAGCATGGTGAATACTGAGGGTAACCATGAAAGGTAAGTCTTTATTTAAGTATATGATCAGATAATATTCCCCAAAATTCCTTAATAACTGGCTTGTGCTTGATATTGTGGAACAAGAATTTGTGTGCTCTGAGGTGCTTAATCGCCATGTGTTTAAAGCCTTCCCAAGAAAGGGAGTGTCTATTTTTCCAATTCAAGGAAATGTAATATTTGACTAGCATAAAAATAGGAATCAGAATCTTGCATTTTCTTTCAGATAGGCCGGGAGGAGGAATATGAAGGATGGTGAATTCCCATGACAGGGTGGATTTTTCATATCCAATTTTTTCAAGTATCACCCTCAGAGCACACCATAGCTTGTAGGAACACTTGCAACTCCAAAACAAATGAAGGATATCATCCGTTGGGTTTGAACAATATTGACATTTAGGGGATTGATTAGGAAAGATTTTGCTGAGGACCTCAGGGGTATAATACGCATTGTTCATAATCATCAGTTGAGTGTATTTCATCTTTTTGAAGGGGATAGATTTAGAGCTTAGATTTATAGCCTTTAAGATTTGTCCTTGATTTATATCAGGGTTGATCTTTAGCCAGAATTTCGAATAAATGAGTTCCCTCTGATATCTAAGAGTCATGATGACCTTGTATGTGTTTGATGTCATTTTTTTCCCACTGAGCAGGAGTTTCCTTAGCGTTATGCATGCTGAGATATCATTATCCGAGACCAATGGGTGGTCTAAGTATTTTCGTATTAATTCTCTTATTTGTCGTAATATAGACAGGTACTTATAAGGCAAGTCTAGGTGAGTTCTTAGGTTAGATATTGTCTGCTGTCTAAAGGGGAAAAAATCAGCAATAACGGTATTCAGGAGAAGGGGGTATTTCTCAAGGTTTAACATATGGCCATTTAGCTTAAGGTTGGGGTTAAGATGTAGTGGCTGTAAGGTTAGAAACGCATAAGATAGATTCAAAGATTTGAAAAGGGCCTGTAGGGATTTTACGCTAAATAGTAAGCTTTTTGTGCGTTTTAAAATACCTAAGTTACTTTCAATCTATAAAGCAGTTTTGAATATTACCTACATATGCATATCTTCATTAATTTCATAAAAACCTATTTAACATATAGGTGAATAAATAGCTCCATCTTCTACAAAACATCAAGGCACACAATTAAAAATGGTTTTGCAGATTAATATTGTTCTGAAACATTGTGAAAGCATTATATGCAAAATTTGCATAGATTTGGCAATATCACAAAACAGCAGTATGTTATACCCTATCATAAATTACTGTAAAGCTCTTAAACAGGTGAACAATTCCCTCACAGATATCTTGGATCTTTCTTACACAATTAGAGAGAAATAACCTTTTGCTTGACCATAACACCAATATTTTTGGCAAATAAATACATTTTTTTTTCTTTCATGAATCCGCAATATAAAATCAACAGCTACAGACAGACCTTTGATATGAACACCACTGTATATCCCATTGTCAGCAAAAGAGACATAATATTTTACATTTTTTCTAACTCACATTATTTATCAGATAGTATAAATAAAATGAAGTGTGTTTTCAATAGAAAATTTTGGATAAATGCTTTCAAGAAGCAAATGGTACACTGACTTAGACCTCAGTAAGCAAAGATGGTAATTATCCTCATGCTGTCTAGGGTTAAATGAGTTAAATGAATGGAGAAAAGTAACTTGTGCTGAAATTCACGCCAAATTGTACTAAATTATACACAGTACAATGAGAAAATCATGTACATTTCTAAATCTATACATCTGGAGTGTCAATGCAGAAGTCTATAGTAGGAGTAGCATAGTTATGCCGTATACAACTGTAAGCCGAAGATAGGTTAATATGTACCACCATCCAGCATCTCTGAAGCAACTGCAACTGTATTCACTTTTCTAGATACAACGTTATTGTTTATCCTTAAAGCACTGATGTAATGAAGTTCAACTATCATTTCAGTGGCATTCAAAGAGGTAGGTGGTAACTTTGGGAAACCTTTCTCAGTAATAGCCAATGTATATGCTTCTCTTCAAAGACACACAGTTTCAGATCCTCTAAGAAGATAACTATTCCTTTTCAAATTCTTTTCCAAAAGGTAAGGTGATAAGAGAAGTAGCAAGATAGTTGGGCAAAGTCTCGGGACTACTGCTGCTGCTTGCCTTGGAGCTGACCATGGCCTCCTGACCCCACTAAAATCCCTGATCTCAGTGTCACGTTTCCAGCAAATGATCTTTGTACCTGTATTGGCTGCTGGCTGTGCACTCTCGCCGGGCTCCCTGTCCTTCATACAAATATAGTGAACTAAGTACATCCCTATGAAGTGTACCACCTTTCCTCCATCTCTCAACTGTTGCTGTTACTGAATGCCACTGGAAAAACAGATGCAGCACCGACTCATTTGCATTCTGTTAAGGGTACATTGTGGAATGCAAAAATACAGCCAATGCAGTTTTTGCCCTGCTTCTCCGTACATTTAAGATGGCCACTGCAGCACCTTTTACCACATTACAAATGACTCGGACCATATGGTTGTGCATATATAACCTAGTGGCTTGGGCTTGAACATTATTCTTCAGTGAGCCCTTTGTAACTCCTCTATTACATGCAGTGTTTTACCCACTATGTCTCTCCAGAAATGCACTGTTTGTAGTCAAGCAGTTCAATACCAAACACTCACAAGAATGAGATGGCAGATGTGAACATGCACTTCTGAAGGCTGTCCATCACTCTGCACTTCCCATCTGCTGGACAGCAAGACATGTTCTGCAATATAGCAGTCTTGCAAAGGACTGCTGAGCATATAGTAGAATCTGCTTTTACAGTCTCTGTCAAAACAGAACATTTGCCGGGGGTCAGAAGAACCAGTTATCCTTCTCTTGTACAGGTGCTTCTGTCTCCAGGTTTCCGCATGTTATTTTGGCTGTGCCTTTTTGAAAAAGGAGATACCACTCCGGTGGTAAGAGAGGTGAAGCAGTAAACCCACTCCAGTCTCTTCTGAAGATGAAGGATGCGATAATGGGGACAACCCCTCTACATCATTTGCAAATATCCTCTGACATTTGGGTCTTCTGGAAGAGAAATGGTGATGGTTGTGGTGGTGCCATCTTTTCTTCAAATTGGTCCTATGTGGAATAGCCTGGAGGATGATCAAAATGTTCTATTTTGCTAATGCTTTCTCAGGAATCAATTATGGCTGTAAGTTTGGAGATTCAGAAGTCCTCTTAACTATGGATGATACATAGGACCTAGGGGAAGTTTTTGGCTGTGGGGCAGGATAATACTAACAAAGCCTGCTACTGGTGGGGTGGGGTTACCTGTCTAGGCAACTCCCTGATTGTGTATGAAAAAGAAAATGCCAATAGTAACTGCAAAAAAAATGTAGTCTGGGGCTACCTCTGTGTGACTGTTCAAACAGCAAAGTAAAGAAGAAATGAATAATGAGAAAATAGTGATTCATGATTGGAAGAGGAGGGTTCTAGAGCGCCTGCATGGTCAGCAGACTGAAATCTATTGATACAAATTTGAAAAATCATGGTATTGGTCTGCCATGCAATGGAATTGGTACAGACTTTTGGATATCTTGATTTCTATCATGATATCAATTGAGTTCTCCTGAGTAACAGATTGCTCTGTTTTTCAGTGTTTGATACTACTTGCAATGCATAAGAAAGTCTGTATTTCCTTTTATGTTTGATAAATTCTTGGACTAAACTACTCTTGCTTATTTGCTTACTTTTTAACAAGGTATTGGGTGAAAAAGAGCTGTTTTGGTCTTGCCCATGTACCTTTTCACTATTTCTTGGATTAGCCACAATTTATTCCAGATTTACTCCACAGTCATAGAAAGCTGAAGCCTGCCTAGCAATCAGACACAGGGAAGAGAAACTGATGGTCTGGCAAACAGTCCAGGATAAAAAGGACACATACACATATACACTAGGCAGCTTGAAGGATGGCCATTTCACCCAAAGCACATCTTTATGATGTGGAAGAACAGTGACACACCAAGTTACATTCCACAGATGCAGGAAGGGAGTGTGCACTTTACATGACAAGCATACTAGTCAGAAGGTGACCTAGAAAATCATGTGCTTTGGTGCCGCAACATTACTTGCTGCATCTATTACCTACTGAAGAAAAATAAAATAAAAAGGCAGAGGTAATGCTTGGCTTTAGAAGTCTAGAGTGACTGGCAGTACAGGTATAGCTAGGTTAGGAGTGAAGAGGGCAGCTGCCTGAGGCAGTATTGGAGGGAGTGATTGGTAGATGCCAATCGATCGGTAGTCCATTAATGACACTATTTTCCATACCAACACTTCTGAATGCCGGCACAGAAATGAATGGCTATTTTGATTTTACAGTCAACACTGCAGTGTGTATGGTATAAGCTACAGCAAGTGGTTTGCTGCAGTTTTTAAAAAGTAGGAAGTCTATTTTTTATGTCTTGGAAACAGGAATCTTTTTTTTTTGTTCTTTAACATAAGAGTTGAGAGGTGCTGAAATGTACTGGGCTTGCCCCTGAGGTGACAAGCAACAGATCAGGGAGAAATGGACTTCTTCCCCTTTTTTTGCTCCTCAATAGAGTTGAGAGGCAGATCATCAGGGAATGGGACTAGATGATACGATGACTCAGCTATAGTTCTGACTGGCTGAAACCTTTGCTGTGAATGTGAATTCCCCAGGTATTCTCCGAGACAGTCTGCATTGCTTCTACATCTCAGATGTTCTCAGTAAGCATCACTTTCTGTCCTGTCATGGGTGCTAATTAAAGTAAAATTCTTGACTAACTGGAAAACCTGAAACTCCCTGCTCAGAACTCATGCTGTCTTATGGACAGAATAAATGAGGGATTATAGCTTAAATCTGAGGTCTAAAGGTCCAAATGATTCTGAAATATCATTAGATGGACTCAAAACAAAAAGGTATGATAAAGCTTTGTCTTTTCTGGGAGCCTGTACTTAGGCACTGCTTCCAGATCATAGGTTCACAGGAAAGTATTAGGCAATCAGTCTGCAGACCATTACAAGCCTAGCCAAAAAAAAGTATTCAAAAAATCCCTCCTGCCTCAAGGACAAGACAAGACAGACTGGGGGAAAATTTGAGGCTGACCATCCAATTATCTACTATTACCTTGAAGGTGGCAAGGATGCTACTCTGCCTGACATGTAGTGGAAGTTTGTTCCTGAGGTAAAGGATATTTTGGGATATGAATCTGTCATGCCAAAGTGTCTTCTTTATCTGCTGATGAAGGTTTAGTTCCTTTAACCAAGTATCTGGGGTACCATTAATTCTCTAAATGAATAGGAGGTCAAATAGGGTGGATCTTTCTTGGCTCCAAAAGCTAGACTCAGATCTCCACAGGTGGGTCTTAAGAGAATGAGTACAGAGAAAGGGCTGCCAGTCTCTCTCGATAACCAAGATCTTTGAGACCACAGATCTTTTCAAAAATTAATCTCTTCGGGTCTCACAAGCTTCTGTGACATGTCTAGCCAAAAACAAGGCAAGAGGTGCATTATATTCAATAATGGGTCTGACAAGATATGAGGAAGGGGGAATCATGACTTTTTTGGACTGAGAGGAGATGCTTTTGGAAACTACATGGGACAGAAAAGGGGTCTTCTGAACTACTGTAAAGACATGATGGATAAGGCTAGTATGTGCCTAGCATTGAGCAGCATTCTACCTTCACCAAAGATGATGTCACAATATGAACAGAAGATAACCAACTTAGTTTTTGGTGTCATTCTAGGGGGACACAATATCTGTCAGCATGGGAAGACATGCTTAACAAACCACATTGCTTTACCAAGGATACTCTACACAAGTCCCCTCTAAGCTTTCAAATATTGACTAAAACATTGTCCTCCCCCAGAGCCATTTTTAGGCAATGTCAAATTGACAAACCTTCCAACATAGTAAAATCTATCCATGAAAACTTGAAGGTATTACTGCTCAATGTCAGGAGTCTAAGCAACAAGCTCCATGCCCTTTAAGCTCTCCTTACCTTTGAGAATGCGGACACTTATGCAATTACCAACACATACTTTAAAGCTGGAGAGAGTACTCTGGCAGTGCAAGGCTTTAGTGCCTTCCACACATTTATACCAGTAACTGCACAGACAGGGACTAAAGGTGGTAGGTCTTAATCTACATCAATAATAAGCATACATCTAGGTTGGTTTAAACAGGACGATATACTCAAGTTCCTCCACGTACAAATTTTCATAGACAAAGTCCCATAAGATATCCTAGCAAGCTACAGCTCACTCTATCTGTCTCATGAAACTCACAGTTTATACTTAGACCTACTGTATCCTCAGGAGGGGAGGCCGAGGGGATGGAATCCTCTGCATCCGAGTCCTCATAGGTCTGGAAGAGCTCTTCCTGGCCATCAGAGTGGACAGAGTCCTCAGAATCTTCATCTGAAGGAATAGGGTCAGAGGGTTCAACCCGGGGCCTTTTATCAGAAGCAGGCTGGGATCCTCTCTCAGGATGGGCCTGTGAACCTCTAATCATAGAAATTAAGTCAGCAGCCATAGTCATAATTTGTGTCTCTGGAGTAGGCTGAGGCAAGGCTTTAGCAGAAAGATGCTTGGTCTTGCTGGCTGCCTTAGCCCTAGTGTAGGCCTTAATAGACATGGCCATAGGAGGCCTGGCAGCTCCACGTGCAGGAGTGACCTTATCTACAGCAATGGTCTCGGGCATTTCCTCGGTTTTGGTATCCGGAGGAAAATCAATAACTGGCGGAGTGATATCCGGAATCGGAGTCGTCGGTAATGCGGTGTCTTCGGTTCGGAGCGGTGGAATAACAGTCTCAGGAGGAACCGAAGCACTCGCGGTAGGTTTTGGCGTGGAGTTGGAGGTAGATGCGGGCCGAGGATGTCGGTCCCGGTCTTTTCGTTTCTTGGGAGTTTGTGATGTTGGAAGCTCCGACGGCATTGTATAGGCAAATTTTTCGCCGAAAAAATCTTCAGCGAACTCCGCCCAGCGCCTGAGAGTGCGCTTGTTGAAGCGAGCACAGGCTACACAGGCCGAGACGTCGTGGTCTGGGCCAAGGCAAGGTAGACAGTAAGAGTGGAAATCCTTATGAGGTATTTGTTTACCACAAGAAAGACAATTGTTAACTTTTTCAGTAATTTCTGACATCGGCTGATGCAAGAAAAGGTCCCCAACGGGGTACTTAGCTTTTTTGATGACTTCGGAATCGAAGAATACAGGAGCTGACCGACCGGCACTTGCGAACTGCTTCTGCTTCGGGCACCGCGCGGCAAGAAAGACTGAAGAAAATGGCGTCGGCTGATGCTTATGTACTCCAGCCGCTCTGACGTCGGAGAGAAATGCGACATCAGCCGACGTCAGACCCAGACTTTGGAATCCGGCCGACCGAGGGCTGCCTGAGGCAGGACAACCCATATGTTATGACTGCAGTTGCATTCTTGAAGGACATCTCACAGTTTATACTTAGACCTACTGCAGACACTCACCATTCAACTAAATTCCATACTCACTGGGGACTGCAATTATCCCTTTATAAACTGGGAATCCTAAAGAGCCTCGAATTTGCAGGCACAGAGATTCCTACTCTTTGTAAACACAAACACCCTAGACCAGTTAGTGCATATACCTACTAAAGGCTCATACCTGACCCCACATTTGCAATAGCTGCAGTGGCCACACAGGTTCCTCACTAAAAGGATACAGAGTGTAAATAATAATGTCTAATGTGGACCGCCTTAAAGCCCTGTCCCTGTACTCTGTCTCTTACACACAACTGAGGGACAATCTATGACTAACCTACAAGGCATTCTCCAATTCAGCCCTAATGGATCTGCTTACACATTCGCAAAACAAAACACTAGAATTACCCAAGCTAAGGATCTAAACCTTGTCTGTGATATAAATCAAACACATAGGACCTCCTATGATCCTATGAAACATAGTAAACCTGGCACTCAGAAATATGCAAACCTTGCAACAGTCAGAAACTATTCTAAGGCTAGCTACCTTTTATTAACCGATTACCTGTCAAAATGTCTAGTCCCTCCAAACTCAAATAACACAGTAGCCTATGCAGAATTATTCATTGAAGCTTTGTACAACCATGTCAAAGAGTGCATAGAGGCTGCTGTGCCTACCAGACGTAAGCCCAAAACTAACTAAAAAAAACAAACTGCCCTGGTGGAAACCAAAGTTAAACAGGCTGTACAGCAAGAAAACAGTCATAGCTAAAATTGGGAAGTGAAGCAAAAAAAAAAAAAAGATAAAAATTCCATCAAATTGAACAGACAACTAAAAGAACTAATGAAATCCAACAAAGCAAATTCTGAGGTAAAGATATTGTCCCATGCCAAGGAAATCATAAGGCCTTCCTTTGATATGTCCAAAACCTCAAAGGCAGCACACAACAGTGTGCCAAACTGTTGGTAAATGGAGCCAGGTTCACGGAATTGGGAGATGTAGCAAAATTTCTGGTTGATAAATTCAGTTCAAACCAATCCACTTTCCACCACATCCTCAACCAACTCCCAGAAAATACCATCTAACATAATCTTCCCAATTATCAGTAGGGAGCAGGACTTAGATGTGCTAAGGCCAAAAATACCTCTTCAATGGACTCCATAATATCCTAGGATGCCACCTAACTAGCCTGAAATATGACCATCATAGCCACTAGTGTCACAACTCAACTAACCCCTGAACACAGGGTTTGTGTCACAGGAATGGAAGACTGCAATGGTCAACCTTCTGCACAAGGGTGGAACATCAACGGATCCTGGGAACTACAGACCCACTAGTCTCTTATACAAAGCCATGGAAAGAATTACCATGGAAATTATTAACAATGACATGGGTAATCTTCAGACACTGAACAGTTTAGTTTCATCAAAGGCAGATCATGCCTACTGAACCTAGAAAATTTCTTTTTGAAGGTTACTAAGGCAATGGACAATGGCAAAATGGTACATACTGCCTTGCCTTGACCTAGCTAAGGCATATGATACAATACCACACTTGGGCACTGTACACAAACTCTCAGAATTAGGCATAAACCCCTAAATAACTTGCTGGATAGCCAGCCGACTCACAGACAAGACCAAAGAAGTTATGATTAGAGATACCACCTCCACAAAGAGGTCAGTCACCAGTGTAGTCCTGCAGGGCTCTGTACTGGGTGTCTGCTCTTATTTGGCATCTTATTATTATTTATTTATTTATTATTATTTATTTTATTTATCATTTGTTGACCAGGAAAGTCCGACTAGGTTCCAGAGAGCCTGTTTTCTGCGGAGGCCCGGGGAGAAATACTCCAGATGCATGTCTTTGGAATGTGGGAGGAAACCGGAGTACCCGGAGGAAACCCACGCGAACACAGGGAGAACATGCAAACTCCACACAGAAGGCACGCCAGCCGAGAATCGAACCGGTGAACCTCTTGCTGTGAGGCAACAACGTTAACCATTGCACCACTGTGCTGCCCAGGCTAAGAGGCATCTATTTATTTATTTATTATTTTTAGACGTCAAGGGCCTCTCGCTTACCAAGTTTGCAGATAATTGCAAACTAGAAGGAATCATAGAAAGCCCACCAAGATACTAACATCTTATGGGAAGGTCTATCACAGAAAAAAAATGAGTGGTGCCAAAGCCACAACTTAAAACTCAATGCCAACAAATGCATAATAGTACTTTTTGGGAAGTCAGCCACCCTGGGAAACTCCCTCATTGCTAAAACACCCCTAAAAGAAGAGACAGTAGTCAGGGATTTGGGGATTTGAAAAGACAGCAACCTGGCTTTCCATCGACATGTGTCTAAGTTTGTAAAAAAAAATCATTCTCTGTCATTCAACTTGTAAGTAAGGGCAGGGCATCTAGGTCTAGGTCCAGGGAAGCTATCGTGCCACTGTATTCAGCCATCAATAGACCCATCATTGAGTATAACACCCCTTTCTATATGTACCTGATAAGACACATGCAACAACTGAAACACCCACAGAGGTTTCTCCAAAAAAGGATACAGGGCATAAACACAATGGCCTATGCAGATAACCTTAAAGCCCTATCTCTATACTCAGTCTCCTACAGACTGCAGAAGGGTGCCTTACGTCTGGCATACATGATCTCTTTGGATGGAACTTTTACAAATATGCAAAATGAACAGCACCAGAACTACTGGAGCTAAGGATTTAAACTTTGCCTATAACTTAAATAGGACATGATAAAGTGACAGGTATGTAAACTCAGAGAATCCCATTTTCTGGAATAGGCTTCCCATCTATGTCCGATCGTAAATTCAATCCCGGTCAGACACCCGTGTCTGTGATGGACACAGGCAGTCATTAAATTGTACCCTAATATACACCCACTTAAAATAACCTCTAAGGCACAAAAACTTGTGGGATACATTTGGGTGCATGCCTAGGCTTATAAAGGCCCCCATGGTCGTTAGCCTAATACACACCTATGAATCTATATTGTGCAATGTAAGGAATTATATTTAGATTTACAAGTCCATCAATAATGCCTGCATGGGGAATAGTCTCAAATGCCTTGGCCAGATCTAGATATACTGAATGCACTGCATAACCACTATCCACTGCTTCAGTTACTTTTTCACAGGTATTTGTGAGAATCTGGTACTCTGTAATACCGGTCAGGTTTACTGGGAAAAGGTGGGAAGGCATCAGAGGCTAAGCTGGATTCATGGAAAACATCACCCACCACTTCTAAAATAGGGGGGATGGCCAGGGGTCTGTGCTGGGGCAGGTCCAGAAATTTTCCAAGTCTTTTCCTAGACTGAGGGGAAGTCCTGAGATTTCCATTGGAAATGTTCCATGAGGGTGTGAAGGGTTCCCCCAAAGGAAAAGTCCTCTAGAGAAGAGGCAGAAGGGATGGATTCCCCTGCATCTGAATCCTCATAAGTAGTCACAGGTTGCTGTTCCTCTTCAAAGTCTGAATAGTCAGATTCCACAGAATCATGTTCTGTCATAATTTCTGGAGAAGAGTGTCTTTTCCTTTTAGAACTTGTGGCCTGACTACCCCAGATAAGGGAGATGAGATCCTTCGCCATTATAAGCATTTGTGCTTGGGGTGGTGAAGCAGGAGCAAGATGGTGCTAGAAGCAGATTTGCCAGGAGTGGCCTGGCTTCTAGCCTTGACAGAATCCGCTGGTCTGAGAGAAATGGTAGTCAACTGAGAAGATGTCATTTTTTGTCTAGATTCGGTAGTGCGAAAGGCCTCCTCGGAAGCCGGTGTCTGCGTCGCAGCTCTGCACCCAACTGAGGCAGAGACAGCCAAAGGCTTGGAAGATTAAGAAGATTTCTGTGGCATAGCGGACTCCGGAAGGGTCTCGGTAGAGGCCTGCATAGATATCGAATTGGGCATCTACGGCTGCGAAAGTGCCTCACTGAATTCTGGAGAACTGACTACCTGCTTAGCGGTAGAGTCGTCGGAAGGCTTAGCCTTGTGTAGTCTGTCTCTATCTTTATCTTTGCATTTTTTCGGAATGTCCACAGATTGTTGGCTGATGGATGCCATATCGGAATGTGAAGACAGAACATGAAAATAACTGTTTACAATAAGAACTCTATGGCGAATGGTTCTCACATTAAAGAAGGCACAGAACCGGCAATGGGGGACATCGTGGCCTGGACCTAAACAAGTGACGCAGTAAGAATGAAAGTCACGGTGTGGGATCTGCTTTCCACAGGCAAGACAATTGTTAACTTTTTCAGACATCGGTTAGTACAAGAAAAAAGGGTCCCTAGCTTTATACGTTTTCAGCTGAAATTCAAACTCTGGTAGCGACCAACCAGCACTCGAGCAAACTGCTTCTGCTACGGGCTCCACGGCAATAAAGACGGATGTAATGACGTCGGCTGCCTTGCTTTATAGCACTGACGACCTGACGTCAGACTACAGGCGACTGCAGCTGACGCAGAAAAAAACTGACTCTGGTATTCGGGCCGGCCGAGGACTACCACAGGTGATGACTGCAACTGTGAAACACGAACAATACCTAATGTGTCTACAGTTATGGTTCGCTGCTGGGCCACCCTTGTGTAATGGCATTTCAATGTCTGGTTTCCATATGTGTGTTTCAGTCTTCAGTGATAAAGAGAGCTCCAGCAACTGTAAGCCAGCCATAGAGGTTTCACATCTAAGAATGCCACCTGAATTGGTCTAGTATGGCAGGGTATGTGAACATCTCCTTACATGTCATCCACGAATTACTTTGCGCGCGCAGTGTTTCCGATTGATAGCAAGCTATCTCCTAACTGGCCTAATGAATGCTTATTAACATATTGTTTGGTAAGCTGATAGCCTGCCATTTTTTTCACATTTTGATATACTGATGCAGTAACACTGATACTGATCTATGTATGCAGTACTGTCACTCATGCATGTTTGCTCTCGTAATTTTGTTGGAGGGAACATGATTGAAAAGTGTGCACTTAGATAAGTCCACATACATACTTAATAAACAAATTAGGTAAGTTCACATACATACTTAATAAACAAATACCTTAAAATAAACAAACACACACCATTCATTAGCCATTTAAGGCAAATAAATAAATACACTCCTCATTAGCTACTTAAGACAACTGACAATGGGGAGAGAGGTAAGGTCTTTATCTTTGATAGCTTTAGTTTTACATTTGCTTCCAGCAACATGGTAGTCACAAAACCAAGCTTTTCACATAAGAAACTTAAGACAAAAATGCTAAGGACTGGATGTAGCCTTCAAAATACAGTTGCCTGTGTAATTTATGTTGCAGCATAGCATATAAAAAACAAACAGGATCTGTGACTACTAAAAAAATTAGAACGACTACTACTCAGACCCTTGGTGACAGATTCTAGAACATATTTATAAGTTCTACTGAAGTGCTAGTGAGGGCCTAGAGAACAAGATGATGCAATATATATTAGACAGCATTGCTCTTTCATATGTGTATGCTTGTGGGCAATAATCTTCCACGACTATTCTCATGTGTGTAAAAGAGAAAGCACCCAAATATGCGAGTTAACAGATAAGTGAAAAGGTAATATCTGGCAGCTGACACAGAGGACTGGTTCTGTGAACTGTTGCTTAAACTTTTTACTGTGATCTATGATTTTGTTTCCTCAACTTCTGTTTGCCTGCTTGTGACTTTGAGCAGGTCACTTAATCAGTCAGTTTTCTGGGCAACTGGGCTAGTCTCCTCAATGGTTGCTTGCAATGCATGCTTAGTAACTACCTATGAACTTAAAGCAGCCCTAATGCATGCAGCATGAGTTCTAACTAAGGTTACTAAAGACAGATCTATTTATTTTTGGGAATAAACAAATTCTGTGATACATACTTATGAAATGTGTTTCACAAAAGGGCACTGCATTCATTAATGTGAACATCATTTAACAAAATGTCGCTTACCGGAAGCCAAACATGATCTCATCATGGCGAAGATGTGCGTCATCATCGATTGAAAGAATGGCCTCTGTTTCGATGACATCCCATGGCAAAAAACGGTTATTCAAACTGTTCTTTTCAGTGCGGACAACCTAAATGAGAGAGAACGAAAACATAATTACAGGCTGATGAAAGAAACAAACTGAACAGGACAGTTTATTTATACACATATATTCCAATGTTCCCTACCTGCTCTACCTCCACAACTTCTGCTCAGTTTTCTTTGACTTATTTGTCTCACTGTCATCCACATGACTCCATATTTCTGTCAACCCCACATGTATGAAACTTATTCTGCTTTCCCACTCCTGCTCACAATGTTTCTCTAATTCCCACTAATCTATTCAATGGCAAAACTGCACTCTTGTTAATCATGAATTAGCATTTCTTACTTCATATTCTAGCCATACTTTTAGATATCAGCCCTTTGTAGACTTGGCAGCCTTGGCCAAACTGGGAGACATTCTTGGCAAGGACTGGCATGGGGTCTTGTAACACTCGTGACCTTAAAGCATGAAACCATACCCATTTAAGACGCTACAGGATTACAAGAATAAGTTCTGTTCTTTCTTCCCCAAACTCTGCCAAGAGATAAAGAATCAGCAGAAATGCATACAGGAACCTCCCATTCCACAACACATAATACATTCAACCTTTAACTATTCCATGCACTACTTGCTGCAATGAGCATAAGAGGAAAAAAGTACAGGTTTGTACCTACCATAAATGTAGATGTTCGAGTGTATTCACTGCTGCAGTCATTACACTTGGGTTATCCTGCCGTCAGACGGTCCCGCAGTCGGCCAGAGTTCCAAAGTCTTGGTCTGGCGTCGGTTGCTGTCGCTTCTTCCCTGATGTCAGTGCACCAGGGGTATATAAGATGCAGCCGATGCCATTTTCTTCAGTCTTTCTTGCCGCGCGGTGCCCGAAGCAAAAGCGGTTCGCAACTGCCGGTCGGCCGACTCCTGAGATTTTCAAACTCGAATTTCAGAACCGAAGTCTTCAATAAAGCTAAGTACCCCCCATTGGGGAAACTTTTTCTTGCCTCAGACCGATGTCAGTAAAAGTTAATAATTGTATTTCTTGTGGGAAGTAAATACCTCATAAGGATTTTCATTCTTACTGTATTCCATGCCTAGGCCCAGACCACGACGTCACTAGTTGTTGGTTTTGTGCTATGTATACAGAGCTCCAGGACAGGATTAAAAAACATGACTCAGAAATTGTGCCACGCTTGGTGTAGAGTCCTCATTCCACAGGGAACCAGACCCTTGCACAGTGTGGGAAGCTAGGCTCTCTCCCCAGTCCACAGGCAAAGTGCACATCAGAATGTGCGACAGGCATACCTTCAAAAAGACCCCCCACCCCCACTACAAAGGTCTGATTTGTGCAGCACGTCTGAGTGCATGGAGGCTTTGTAGTCATTGACAACTCAAGACTACTTCTACACTGTCATCTTCCGATAAGCAAATGGCAGTATGAAGACTGAGGCAGCCATCAAGCCAAGAACACTTTCCCTCGCACGGGCTACAAGTGTCTAACCCTAACAGCGGGTGAGTGTGTGTGCAGTGGCTCTGTAGCCACCAATACCTCACAAGTCCATTGCAACACCATCATCTTTAGCTGTGTAAACAGCACCACGAAGATCATGGTAGACATCAATCTCAAGAGGTGCAGTGGTGTCGTGAACCTGAACTCTGTGCTACATCCTCACCTCCTGAACAGTTTCCAGGAAAATGACAGGTAGAGGATGTCGAACTCCACCCCAATAAAAGGACTTTGAGCTTGGACAAGAGAGTGGATCTCCTCTAAATTAAGGCCAACCCATACAAACTGCATCTATGGAGGCTCACAAAGAAGGAACTTTTATCAATACTTATGCAACGAAGTATATAAACTGCAGCCTGTAGAGCCAATATTTAGAAGTATGTGCTGATATTCATCATATCATTTTATAGACAGAGTATCCATCCAATGATACAACATTCCTAAGGGAAACAACAAAGGTCCAACAACAAAAAACAAACTACAAAATAAGCACAAGGAACATGTACAGAAACAGAATCCACAGAATTAAAACAATGCTTGTATAGGCTATAAATCCTGGAACAGAAGTCCTAAAAAGTACAGTTTTGTACCTACCATAAATGTAGATGTCCGACAGGTATGCATCTGCAGTCCTCACATATGGGTTGTCCTGCCTCAGGCAGCCCTTCGGTCGGCCGGATTCCAAAGTCTGGGTCCGGCGTCGGCTGATGTCGCCCTTTCCCCGACGTCAGAGCGCCTGGGGTATAAAAGCGTCAGCCGACGCCATCTTCCTCAGTTTTTCTTGCCCCAGATGCCAGGTGCCCTCTAAGGAAGGCTAAATTTGGAGAAATGCAATAAATTCCAAACATGCACAGAAATATATATATATATATATATATATATATATATACACACAAAACAAATACACCATAACAGATAACCCCAGCTAGCTATGATAGGGATGAGTACCCAAGAAATACCATAGAGGGGAAGGAGGGAGGGTAAACCTGACTGCAGATGCATACCTATCGGACATCTACATTTATGGTAGGTACAAAACTGTACTATGTCCTTCAAGGATGCATCTGCAGTCCTCACATATGGGTAGAATACCATAGCCAATCTGGGGGTGGTAGGATCTATGTAAAGGATGGTGTAGCTAAAATGCCCTGCAGGACTGCCGTAGCAAAGCCTGCTCTGGATCTGGAATATAAGGGTAGATTGTAATGCTTGGAAAATGTATGCACGGAGCTCCATGTAGCAGCTTCTAAAATGTCCTTGGTAGCCACCCCTCTTAAGAAGGCTGTGGAGGTGGCTGTGGCTCTGGTGGAATGAGGTCTAATGTTAGCGGGCACAGTTTTCCCATGAAATGCGTAACAAAATTGAATGCAATTCCCTATCCATTTTGAAATTGTCTGTTTGGAAATTGCTTTTCCTTGTGCACCAGCAGCATATGTTACAAACAGCTGGTCAGTTTTTCTGTAAGTTTTAGTTCTGTCCAAGTAGTAGCGCAACTGTCTGTGAATGTCCAGGGTATGCAGAAGTTTCTCCCCTTTGTTTTGTGGATTTGGAAAGAAGGTAGGCAGGTGAATAGCTTGGTTCAATGAGACCCTGGATACCACCTTTGGCATAAATGAAGGATTGGTTCTCAATGAGACTCTGCCCTGATGAAAAATAAGAAAAGGTTGTACTGCCATGAGGGCCTGTAACTCAAATACTCTTCTTGCTGAGGTTATGGCCAGAAGGAAGGCAGTCTTCCAAGACAGGAACTGTAGTTCTGAAGATGCTGCTGGTTCAAAGTGAGGCAGTGTTAGTTTTTCCAACACGAAGTTAAGGTCCCATGTAGGCACTGGTGGTTTCCTTGGAGGATTGATGTTTTTAATTCCTCTTAGAAACTGTCTTAGGAGAGGATGAGAGAAGACAGGTGGATCAGTATTGTATTCTGCTGAAATTGCTGAAGCATGAATTTTAATGGAAGAGTAAGACAGGCCATTGTGGAGCATTTCTGCCAAGTATTCCAGGATATGTGCCATGTTCATCACTGTCGCATCTAGGCCCTTTGTGGTGCTCCAAGTGCAAAATCTTTTCCATTTTGCTGAATATGCCTTTCTTGTGGAAGGCCGGCGAGCTTCCATGATGATCTCCTTCACCCTCTTGGATAGCTTATCCTGATGAGGACTCAAGGTATTTTCCAGGCTGTTAGTTGCAAGATTTTCAGGTTGGAATGCAGAGTTTCGTAATTGTGCTGTGTCAGGAGAAGTGGCCATTGAGGAAGAGGCCATGGTGTCGTGCGTGACATGCTCTTTAACAGTGGGTACCAGTGCTGTCTTGGCCAGTCGAGAGCTATCAGAATCACTTTTGGCTGCTCTGTCCTGATCTTCAGTAAGACCTTGGTCATTAACGAAAGAGGTGGAAATGCATACACTGTTAGAGTTCTCCAGCTGAAAGATAGGGCGTCCACTTTCCATGCTTGTTGGTGGTATGTCCTTGAGCAGAATTTCTTCAGCTGATGATTGTGGTGGGAGGCAAAAAGATCTACGTCCGGCCTCCCCCATGACTGTGTTATCCGAAGGAAGATGTCTGGGTGCAGCATCCATTCGTGTGCATCCATGATATTTCTGCTTAGGCTGTCCGCCAGTATATTGTCTTTTCCTGGCACAAACTGGGATTGCAGCTCTATATTGAGTTTCAGGGAAAGTTCCCATAGATTCATTGCCAGTCTGCAAAGAGGGTAGGAATGGGTACCTCCTTGCTTGTTTATGTACCACATAACTGTGGTGTTGTCTGTCCTTATTAGCAGGTGGCCTTGATGCAGAAAGAGTTTGAAGGCCTCGATTGCATGTATCACTGCCAGCATTTCCTTTTGGTTTATGTGCATGCATAGCTCTTTTTGTGACCATAGTCCTTGAATGCATCTGCCCTCCATGTGTGCTCCCCGTCCGTGGTCTGAAGTGTCCGTTGTAATGGTTTGGCTGGTTATTGGTTTGCTGAAGGGCAGACCCCTGTTTGACTGGCTTGCTTGAGCCCACCACAGAAATTCCTTTTGAAGGCATGGAATGAGTGGTATCAAAGTTTCTAAGCTGTGACTGTGCTGAGTCCATAAACTCCTTAGGTACCATTGTAGTTTTCTCATATGCAGCCTTGCTTGTGGAATCAGAAGAATGCAAGATGCCATGTAACCCATGGCCTGCAGGATTTTCCTTGCAGTCAGCTGAGTTTGTCTTGTCAGATATTTGAAGTAATCCAGTAGTTGTCTTTGTTTTTCTTCTGTGAGGAAAGCCATTTGGGTGGTTGTGTCTAGATTCGCACCCAGAAAAGTTATTCTTTGGGATGGAACAAGTCTTGATTTGTGAATGTTGACTGTATATCCCAAGGCCTGAAGTAGGTGGATGGCATAATTCAAGTGTTTTACCAAAGTTTGTTTGCTGTCCGCTTGTATAAGGCAGTCGTCCAGATATGGGTATATTTGAATCCCCTGAAGTCTGCAGTGTGCAATTACTGATGCCAGGCATTTCGTAAATACTCTGGGCACAGTAGATAAGCCAAAGGGCAATGCTGAGAATTGATAATGCTCTGAACCTGCAAGAAATCTGAGGTGTCTTCTGCAACTTTGTCTGATAGGGACATGCAGGTATGCCTCCTTGAGGTCTAGAGTTACCAGCCAAGACCCCTTGCCCAGCATGGGAAGGAGTTGCTGTAGAGTCAGCATTTTGAATTTTGGCACAATGAGATAAGTATTCAGTGCGGACAAGTCGAGAATAGGCCTCCATTGTTTTTCTTTTCTTGGAACAAGGAATAGTCTGGAATAAAATCCTTGGCCTTGTTCTGAAAGAGGAACCTTTTCTATAGCTTTCATTTGCATTAAGTTGGAGATTTGTTTCAAAGCCTCTGCTCTTTGATTCGGTGGCAGGTCTGGTATGCCTTTTCTTTTTGGTAATGTGTGAAAATGGAACCTGTATCCCTTGTCTATTATTTGCAGTGTCCATTTGTCCCTTGTAATACTGTGCCAATTTTCCGAGAATAAAGAAAGCTTTCCGCCCAAAGGTGCTTCCAATTGAACCCTGGTTGGCGGTGTCAAAGTAAAGTCATTGAGTCTGTCCTTGTGCAGCAGTTGAAGGTCCTGCACTACCTCTCTGGTTGGGAGGCTGCCATTGACGTCCTCTGTAGGATCCTCTAGCTTGCCCTCTACCTCTGGCATGCCTGTTCTTGCCTCTTTGAAATCTCTCTGTGTCTGGAAAGGACCAATTCTTGGAAGACCAATTTCTGCTGAATCTTGGCGGTTGGACTCGGAGAAAATCTTTGACCGTTTGTACAGATTTTGCCTTTTCCTCAAATTTCTTTAAGACCTCCTGAGCAATGGAACCAAATAACTTTTGCTTTTCCAGTGGTGCATCTAGAAGCTTTGCTTTAACATGGTCTGGCAGAGATTGTTCCTTCAGCCAAGCATGCCTACGTATGACTGCACCTGTCATAGCTGACCTACATGAAGCTTCCAATGCATCATAACCACACTGCAAGAAATGGTTGCTTACCTGTTGAGAGTTATGTACCAGATCCTGAAGTGATTTGCGATCTAGGGGTTCAGGTGAAGACAGTTTCTTATGCAATTCATCTAACAAATACTCTTGGTACTGTATCATATGAAATTGACAATTTAATGCCCTCATAGAAAGAGTAGCAGAAGTATACACTTTTTTACCCCATCTCTCTAAAGCCCTGGACTCCCTTTTAGAGGGGAGTGGATTTTTAGTAGTGGCAGCTGCAACCCCTTTAGGACCCTGGGAAATAGTTTCTGGATCAGCAGAGTGAGCCTTGTAAAGGAAATGATGCGAGTCCGGGACCCTGTAGTACCTATCGGGTTTGACAGGAGCCAGAGGAAGAGTGTCAGGGGTTATGCTAGACTCAGAGTACACATCATCAATGACATTCAAAACAGGAGGAATAGCCAAGGGTCTATGCTGAGGTAAATGCAAAAAAGTCCTTAATCTCTTCCTGGAATCAGAGAATTCCTGGCCCTCCCATTTGAAATGCTCTCTCATAGAGTGGAGGGTCTCCCCAAAAGACAGCTCTTCAGGGGTGGAGGCCGAGGGGATAGATTCCTCTGCATCAGAATCCTCGTAGGCCGAAAAAGCCTCCTCCTGGTAGTCCTAGAGAGCAGAGCCATAAGAGGCCTCATCTGAGGAGTGGGGATCAGAGGGCTCAACCCTGGGACTTTTGTCTAGAGGAGGTTGAGAGCCCCTGTCCGGATGTGGCTGAGAGCCCCTAATTAAGGAAATAAGGTCTTCTGCTAAACTTAGAATCTGTGAACCTGTAGTGGGTCCCTGAGGAATAGCCCTGGGAGGCAAAGCTTTTGTGTGTTTAGCAGCTTTAGCCCTGGTGAATGCCTTTACGGACATGGATGCAGGAGGCCTGGCTGCACCACGTGCTGGTGTAGTTTTGTCTAGAGGAATGGTGTCGGAAGTTTCCAGGACACCAGTTTCTGAAGGAAATTCAATAACCGACTCAGTAGGGGCCTCCGGGGCCGAGGTGGTCGGTTGAGCGGTTTCGGTGGTCGGAAGTACCAAGGACTCTGTTTCAGCTGATACCGAGACACTCGCGGTAGGCCTAGCCGTGGTTTCAGCCGAAACCACGGTTTGCGTGTGTTGGTCCTTGTCCTTCCGTTTCTTGGTTAAATGCGGAGTCGGAGTCTCCGACGGCATATTGTAAGAGAAACTAGCCCCAAAAAATTCCTCTGCAAACTCCGCCCGACGCCTAAGAGTGTGTCGATTGAAGGAAGCACAGGCTGAACAGGCCGAGACTTCGTGGTCTGGGCCTAGGCAGGGGAGGCAGTAAGAGTGGAAATCCTTATGAGGTATTTGTTTCCCACAAGTTAAGCAATTATTAACTTTATCTGACATCGGCTGAGGCAAGAAAGAGTCCCCAACGGGGTACTTAGCTTTTGAAGTCTTCGGTAGCTGAATTACAGGAGCTGGCCGAACGGCACTTGCGAACTGCTTCTGCTTCGGGCACCACGCGGCAAGAAAGACTGAGGAAGATGGCGTCGGCTGACGCTTTTATACCCCAGGCGCTCTGACGTTGGGGAAAGGGCGACATCAGCCGATGCCGGACCCAGACTTTGGAATCCGGCCGACCGAAGGGCTGCCTGAGGCAGGACAACCCATATGTGAGGACTGCAGAAGCATCCTTGAAGGACATCTGAAGAATGCATTGGTCATTTGCATATACCCCATGGGCCTCTATTACAGGAGCTTTAAGGTATCACTCAGTGAAAACTCTTGCTTGGCTAGGTTTTCCTTGCAGTTTTTACTAATTGGCTTGTCTGCGTGATGTTTTTTACTCTTTGGTTTGGATGTTAGTTGGGATATTTTGCAGTCACCTTAATTGTTACAGACATCATCTGTGTGTAAAGACCCTGTGTTTCTAAAGCACAGTTAAACATTCCACTTTAGCTGGACTGATGAGGTCATAAGAAGGCCAAAACATACATGTCCACAGCTAGTGCGATTTTGTTTTGTTGGCTTAAATGCATCCACAAAAACTTAAAAAGTAAAAGTAAAAAGTCATGGATATTCAGAAGCCATATGGCTGAAACACTTGATGTTCTTAAGGGGTAATTTAATATACCACACTACTCTATTATACTAGGTTTAAAGGCATCACATAGTGAAAACTCTAGCTTGGCTAGGTTTTTCCTTGTAGTTTTTACTAACTTGTTTGTGTGTGTGACCTTATTACTCTTTGGAATTAAATGGATATGCAGGAAAATGGATCCAGGAAGGAACCGAAGAATCATTGAAAGAATAACTATGGAAAAATTAAGGAAGTTTTTTTTTTTTTAAACCTAATAAAATTCACAGTTAAAATCATTTGAAGTACTGAATCTAGAAATGGACAGAATCCACAGAACAGGAAGAATCCAAGGGGCTGGGGCCCAGCCACGACATGCTGTGCAAGCTGCATTCTTACATACTACAAAAGAATGGATCCCCAGGAATTTTAGAACAACAAATTTAAAGGGCCCAGATGGCAAAGGCATCAGAATAACTGCAAACTACTCATCAAAACAGCATCAACAAAAACAAGAATACAACATAATAAAAGAACCGAAATGAGGAGTGAGCTCCAAACTCTAGTTTCCAACAAAGTTAATGATAAATACTGCAGGACATCAAGCCATTCTAAAAACCCCCAAAGAGGCCTGGAGTCTTCTAAAGATGGATAGGGAGCTATGGAAAACACAAAATCCAGGAGCAGAAGAGATGGAGGTAAACAATACCCCATAAAAAATACAAACTCCAATGCATCAGTAGAAGAGGTCACATCCCCCAACAAAAAAGATAAAATGGACGATGCAACAATCAAGTGGATCGGCAAAGTAAAGGAATGATGGAGTACTGTCAAAAGTCAAGAAAATAATGTCTTGAAGGACCCACAAAAGGAGGAAAGAGGGTGGAAAATGTCAAAAGCACAGGACCAAGAAAATAGAGAGAGAATATAAAGCCATCAGGAGTAGAAGCTAAGAATGCAGAGGTACAAAATCAGATGAGAGATGGCAAAATTTAGCAAGGGAAACAACAGAAGCAACAGCAGGAACAGGAGAGATGACTGGTACAAAAGGCAAGAACAACTGAATTAATGAGCTACAGCAATAAAAACCAGGATGGACTGGGTGAAATGGGCTTAAAATCTCACACAACAGAATCACAAGGACAAAATACAATAAAACAGTTACCCCCATACAACAAACAGACTATTAAACACACCAGAAGGAAAGGCAAGAATGCATTAACTACTAACCTCCGCAAAGACAGCAACCACAAACTGACCCCAGAAAAGTAGGTCACACAAACAAACTCAAAGGATTCCAATCCTCACAGAAAGCTTTTTCAGCCCACTGTACAAGAACAGAGGTACAGCATACTTGTATAGTAATCAACAACAATGCTCGCCTGCAACAGTCAAAGGAAGCCCAAACATTTCTGGTAACTCCTCCTTTAAATCCATGGATTCAAACCCATTTGAGAAGCAGTCGTAAAGGAAAAGCCAAAATAAGGAATGGATGAAAGAAACCAATTACTAAAACCAGATTCCTTTTCTTTGTCTTTCTTTTTCACTTCAAAGCAGCATTTCATCAAGAATTTACTGCAAGAACTATGAACTCAACAGAACAGGTCTACCCAATTAGAGCAATAGAGGGTAGGGAATGTACAGTTTTGTACCTACCATAAATGTAGATTTTCGAGTGCTAATACAGCTGCAGTAATCACAGATGGGTTCTCTGCCATCAGGCGGGTCCTCGGTCGGCCGAATTCCAAAGTCTAGGTCCGGCGTCGGTTGTCGTCACTTTCTTTCCTGACGTCAGTGCGACAGGGGTATATAGGACACAGCCGACACCATATTCTTCAGTCTTTCTTGCCCCAGATGTCAGGTACCTCCAGAAGGAAGGCAATACATAAATTATATATATATATATATATATATATATATATATATATATATATATATATATATATATATATATATATATATATATATATATATATATATATATATATATATATATATATATATATATATATATATATATATATATAAAATCAAGCAATGCAATATAATCAAAAAACAGTAGTTGCAAGCAAATACACCATAGAAGGATAACCCAAATTAGGTTGTATGAGGAGATGTTAGCCACTAGTCCTTTACCAAGAGGGGAAGGAGGGAGAGAAACCTGTACTGCAGCTGTATTAGCACTCGAACATCTACATTTATGGTAGGTACAAAACTGTACTATGTTCATCGTGCATACAGCTGCAGTAATCACAGATGGGTAGAATCCCAAAGCAACGCACAGGGTGGTAGGCACTAGGTGGAACTGGGAGCAGCCAGAATGCCCTGCAACACAGCAGTGGCAAAGCCTGCTCTAGTCTTGGAATATAAAGGCAGGTGGTAGTGTTTTGTGAAGGTATGCACAGAACTCCAAGTGGCTGCCTCCAAAATATCTTTGGTAGGGTCTCCTCTGAGGAAGGCTGTAGAGGTAGCTGTGGCCCTTGTGGAGTGGGATCTGATGCCTGTAGAACAGGTTTGCCATGTAAGGAGTAACAAAACCGTATGCAATGGCCTATCCATTTTGAAATTGTCTGTTTGGATATTGGCTTCCCTTGAGCTCCTACAGCATAGGACACAAAAAGCTGTTCTGATTTCTTGAAGGGCTGTGTTCTGTCCAAATAGTAACGTAGCTGTCTATGGATGTCTAAGGAATGTAGCAGCCTTTCCCCTTTGTTTTGAGGATTGGGGTAAAAGGTAGGTAAGTGTATGGCCTGATTTAAAGCTACCCTGGATACTACCTTAGGCATAAATGAAGGGTTGGTTCGTAGGGAAACCCTGTCCTGATGGAAGATGAGAAAGGGCTGCACAGCCATGAGGGCTTGTAGTTCCGAAACCCTACGAGCTGAGGTAATGGCCAGAAGGAAGGCTGTTTTCCAGGACAAATATTGCAAATCTGTTGAGGCAGCTGGTTCAAAGGGAGGCAATGTTAATTTTTCTAGGATGTAGTTAAGATCCCAGGTTGGTATTGGTTGTTTCCTTGGAGGTCTTATATTCTTAGCTCCTCTGAGGAACTGTCTTAAAAGTGGGTGAGAGAATAAGGGTGGATCAGTGTTGTACTCTGCAGAAATGGCTGAGGCATGAATTTTGATGGAGAAAAATGAAAGTCCACTATTCAACAGCTCAGCTAGGTACTGTAATATCTGAGGCAAATTCAGTTTTCTAGGATCCTGGCCTTTTTTCTCATTCCAAGCGCAAAAACGTTTCCATTTTGCGGAGTAAGCCTTTCTAGTAGATGGCCTTCTGGCCTACAAAATGACATCCTGCACCTCTTTTGAGAGTAGGGTCTGTGGTGGTGTTAAGGAATTTTCCATGCAGCCAGATTGAGAGTTTTCAGCTGACTGTGAAGAGTTTTGTAGCTGTGCTGAGTCAGTTAAAGAGGCATTAGAGGTAGGCTCCAGGGAGGAGTATGTGTTAGGCTCCTCAGGAGTGGGTACCAGTGTTGTCTTGGCCAGTCTGGAGCAATCAGTATCATCTTTGGTCTGTCTGCTCTTGCTTTCAAGAGCACCTTGGGCAGAAGAGGCAAAGGTGGGAAAGCGTAAACTGTCCATGTTGCCCAACTGAAAGAAAGGGCGTCCACTCTCCAGGCCTTTGGATGAAAGGTCCTTGAACAGAACTTTTTCAATTGATGATTCCTGTGGGAGGCGAAGAGATCTATGTCTGGTCTTCCCCATGCTTGTATTATCTTTGTAAACACTTGAGGATGCAACTTCCATTCGTGTGGATCTGTCATATTTCTGCTTAGATTGTCTGCATGTTTTCCAATCCTGGCAAGTACTGTGCTTGAAGTTCGATTTGCCATTCCAGAGCCAAGTTCCAAAGTGACATGGCTAGCCTGCACAGGGGGTATGAATGTGTTCCACCTTGTTTATGTACCACATTACTGTGGTGTTGTCTGTTCTTATCAATAATTGCCCTGGATGCAGGAGGTCCTTGAAAATTGTAATTTCATTTATCACTGCTAGCATTTCTTTTTGATTGATGTGAAGGTGCTTTTCCTTTAGGGACCATTTGCCCTGAATGCACCTGTCCGTCATGTGCGCCCCCCAGGTGTATTCTGAGGCGTCTGTTGTGATGACTTGATTTGCTTGAGGCTTGCAGAATGGAAGACCTGTGTTTGTTTGGCATGCTTGGGCCCACCATAGAAATTCCTTTTGCAAACATGGAATTATTGGTATTATTGTTTCCAAACTGTGGCTGTGTTGAGACCATAGGTTTTTTAGGTACCACTGAAGTTTCCTCATATGCAACTTTGCACATGGGATTAGAAGAATGCAAGATGCCATGAAGCCCACAGCCTGCAGGATTTTCCTTGCAGTGAGCCTGGTACAATTTGCTAGTATTTTGAAGTAATGAGTTAGTTGCCCTTGTTTTTCTGGCGTAAGATAGGCCATCTGGGTGTTTGTGTCCAAGTTTGCACCCAGGAAAGTTATTTTCTGAGATGGTGTTAGCCTGGATTTCTCCTTGTTGACTGTGTATCCCAGAGAATTCAATAACCGTGTTACATAAGCCGGATGTTCCAGAAGTATGTGCTTGTTGTCCGCTTGGATCAGGCAGTCATCCAAATAAGGGTAAATTTGTATCCCTTGAAGTCTGCAGTAGGCAATTACTGATGCCAGGCATTTCGTGAATACTCTGGGCGCAGTAGATAAGCCAAAGGGCAATGCAGAGAATTGATAGTGGACTGAACCTGCAAGAAATCTGAGGTATCTTCTGCAGCTTTGTCTGATTGGGACATGCAGGTATGCCTCCTTGAGTTCCAATGTTACCAGCCAAAACTCCTTGCCCAGCATGGGAAAAAGCTGCTGTAATGTGAGCATCTTGAATTTTGGTTCGAGTAGAAATGTGTTTAGGATGGATAAGTCCAAAATGGGTCTCCAGTCGGTTTCTTTCCTTGGTACCAGAAAAAGTCTGGAATAAAAACCTTGACCTTGTTCGTGAGTAGGTACCTCTTGAATAGCTTTCATGGCCATAAGCTTTGAAATTTGTATTTGAGCCTCTGCCCTTTGATTGTGTGGCAGGTTCAGCATGCCTCTCATTTTTGGGAGAGTGTGAAAATGAAATCTGTAGCCTATGTTTATAATGTCCAGGATCCATTTGTCTGTTGTGATAATATGCCAATTTCTTGTAAATAATGCCATCTTTCCTCCCAAGGGTGCTGCCAGCTGAGACTTGCTTGGCATGAAAAGGGGGAAGTCATTGGGTTTGTTTCCTGTATTGCTGTGCACTGTCTTCGCCACCTCTTGTTGCTGGAGTTTGCCATTGTCTGCCTCTATATGATCCTTGAGGTTGTCCTCTGCCCCTTGTGCGCCTGTATCTACCTCTTTGTGGCTTGTCCGTGGCTGGAAAGGACCAGTTCTTTGAAGGCCAATTTCTGCTAAAACGTGGTGGCTGAACCTGTAGAAAAGCTTTGACAGTTTGCATAGATTTAGCTTTTTCTTCCATTTTCCGTAGTATCTCCTCAGCATTAGTACCAAATAGTACATCCTTTTGTAAAGGAGCATCTAGTAGCTTAGCTTTAACATGGTCAGGCAAGGTTTGTTCTCTAAGCCAGGCATGTCTACGAATGACTGATCCTGTCACAGCAGCTCTGCTTGAGGTCTTTAGGGCATCATAGCCACATTGTAAGGTGTGTTTACCCACTTGTTCTGCACTATGCATCATATCCTGCAACTCCTTCAAATCTGGTTGTTCAGGTTGAGACATTTTATTTCTTAACTGTGATAACAGAAACTGCTGATATTTAAGCATATGGAACTGACAATTTAAGGTCCTCATGGCTAGGGTGGCCGAAGTATATACCTTTTTTCCCCACCTTTCTAAGGATCTAGACTCTCTTTCGGAAGGTAGTGGATTCTTAGCAGTAGAGGCCTTCACCCCCTTGGGGCCTTGAGAAATGGTTTCAGGGTCAGCATTATGGCTTTTGTAAAGAAATTGGTGAGAGTTAGGAATTCTGTAGTACCTATCAGGCTTGACTGGGGCAGGAGGCAGGGAATCCAGATTTAGGCAAGCCTCCGAGTAAACATCATCAAGTATGTCCAAGACAGGAGGTATCGCCAGAGGTCTGTGCTGAGGTAACAAAAGAAATTCCCTAAGTCTTTTCTTGGAATCAGAAAAGTCTTGGCCTTCCCAATGGAAGTGTTCCCTCAAGGTGTGCAAGGTTTCCCCAAAAGAGAAATCATCTGGGGGGGATACAGAAGGAATGGACTGCTCAGCATCCAAATCTTCAAAAGGGGAGTACGAGTGTTCCTCTTCATCAGAATGTTCTGAAAAAATGGAATCCTGGTCAGAAGAGGGAAAAGCTTCCTCCACTCTGGGTCTCTTGTCTGGAGGGGGCTGGGAACCCCTGATAAGAGTAATTAAATCCTCAGCCATTTTTAGCATCTACTTTTTAGGCATGGGGCCTGGAGATGGGCCCTGTGCAACAGGCCTCTTGAGATGCATGGCTGATTTGGACTTAGTAAAGGCCTTAATGGAGAAAGAAGATGAGGGTCTAAAGACACCATGGGTGGAAGTGGACCTATCCACATTAGGAGGCTCAACACTCACAGTGGCTTCGGTGGTTGTAGTGTGGGTAAGGGCCGAGGTACCTGCGGTCTCGGTTACAGAGGACACCGCCAAAGAAGTGTCGTCGGTAGTCAGGGGCTGCGTAGGTGCCTCGCTGAGAACCGGACCACGTGTAGCCGGTTTTGGCGTGGTGTCGGTGGAGACCGCGGGCCTCACGTGTCGGTCTTTGTCCTTGCGTTTTTTGGACAAAATGGTAGTCGAGTATCCGACGACATTTTATAATCAAAGGCTTTACCAAAGAAGTGCTGGGCGAACTCCGCCCGACGCTTAATAGTGCGTTTATTGAAAGTAGCGCAAAAGCGACAGGCCGAGACGTCGTGGTCTGGGCCTAAACAAGGTATACAGAGGGAATGGAAATCCTTATGCGGTATTTGCTTCCCACAAGAAATACAATTGTTAACTTTGTCTGACATCGGTCTGAGGCAAGAAAAGTTTCCCCAACGGGGTACTTAGCTTTAAAGAAGACTTCGGTTTCCAATTATTCATAATTTCAGGAGCTGGCCGACCGGCACTTGCGAACTGCTTCTGCTTCGGCACCGCGCGGCAAAAAAGACTGAAGAATATGGCGTCGGCTGTCTTATATATACCCCTGTCGCACTGACGTCAGGAAAGAAAGCGACGACAACCGACGCCGGACCTAGACTTTGGAATTCGGCCGACCGAAGACCCGCCTGACGGCAGAGAACCCATCTGTGATTACTGCAGTTGTATGCACGATGAACATCAAAGGTCACCAAGCAGTGCAAGGGGGGAATGGCAAACCAACAATTGTAAACATGGGAAATAAATGAACAAAGTCACAGAATACAAACAGCAAACTGGGGTTCGACAGGAGAAACTAAAAGGTACAATAAAATAAGAACAACCAGTCAAAAGGATGGGTAACATGTTCACAAACTGAGGAGGAAAGGAATACAACAATAACATGTCTCTAAAAGGTCTGGAAGGAAAACCAGCCAATGCGGATACAAACATTCAACCAACACGCTGCACACTGAGCTAACAGCACAAGAGAGTACAGGGAATGTGTTGTAAGGACCATGCTGAAAAAGGCAGTTAACGACTATGGTAATCGGCTATTAACTATCAGAACTAACATTGGCAGGTTATGGAAGATATAGGGGAAGGAATCATAACTATAACCCTATACAGAGTGCAAACACTCACCCCAAAGATAAATACAATATGCTAACATGCCCACAGTCCTTAGCTAAAATGTAAGGAGGATATAGCACTTATGCTTTGATGACTTATGTGATGAGATGAAGAATGGAGCTCAAGGATAGATACAAGAAGGTCATAAATGCAAGTTTTAAATGAGATCCCATGCAGGTAGAGGGGGTCTTCTTGGAGGTTTAACATTTTTGATCCCTCTCAGGAATTGTCTGAGAAGAGGGTGTGAGAAGATGGTGGATCCACATTGTATTCTGCTGAAATTGCTGAAGCATGAATCTTAATGGAGGAATAAGACAGGCCATCGTGGAACAATTATATGTACACATTAACTACTTTTTTTCTCATATTAAAAGATGGAGATGACATTGACAAAGCAGTGTAAAGTAATAAGACAAGTAATATAAAATTCTGGTGCATACGTCATAAAATGGTAAACAGGAAACAGATGTACCCTTAGTACTGAAAAAGTACAGTTTTGTACCAACCATAAATGTAGATGTCCGATAGGTATGCATCTGCAGTCCTTACATATGGGTTGTCCTGCCTCAGGCAGCCCTTCGGTCGGCCGGATTCCAAAGTCTGGGTCCGGCGTCGGCTGATGTCGCCCTCTCCCCGACGTCAGAGCGCCTGGGGTATAAAAGTGTCAGCTGACGCCATCTTCCTCAGTTTTTCTTGCCCCAGATACCAGGTGCCCTCTAAGGAAGGCTAAATTTGGAGAGATGCAAAAATTCCAAACATGCACAGTAATATAAAGCAAATACACCATAATAGATAACCCCAGCTAGCTAGAAGAGGGATAAGTACCCATGAAATACCACAGAGGGGTAGGAGGGAGGGAAAGCCTGACTGCAGATGCATACCTATCGGACATCTACATTTATGGTAGGTACAAATCTGTACTATGTCCTTCAAGGATGCATCTGCAGTCCTTACATATGGGTAGAATACCATAGCCAAGCTGGGGGAGGTAGGACTTAAGAAAAGGATGGTGTAGCTAAAATGCCCTGCAGGACTGCCATAGCAAAGCCTGCTCTGGATCTGGAATATAAAGGTAAGTTGTAATGCTTGGAAAATGTATGCACGGAGCTCCATGTAGCAGCTTCCAAAATGTCCTTCGTAGCCACCCCGAAGGCTGTGGAGGTGGCTGTGGCTCTGGTGGAATGAGGTCTAATGTTAACTGGCACAGTTTTTCCATGGAAAGAATAGCAGAATCAAATGCAATTCCCTATCCATTTTGAAATTGTCTGTTTGGAAATTGCTTTTCCTTGTACACCAGCAGCATATGCTACAAAGAGCTGGTCAGTTTTTCTGTAATTCTTAGTTCTGTCCAAGTAGTAGCGCAACTGTCTGTGAATGTCCAGGGTATGCAAAAGTTTCTCTCCTTTGTTTTGTGGCTTTGGAAAGAAGGTAGGCAGGTGTATAGCTTGGTTCAGTGAGACCCTGGATACCACCTTTGGCATGAATGAAGGATTGGTTCTCAATGAGACTCTGTCCTGATGAAAGATAAGAAATGGTTGTACTGCCATGAGGGCCTGTAACTCAGATACTCTTCTTGCTGAGGTTATGGCCAGAAGGAAGGCAGTCTTCCAAGACAGGAACTGTAGTTCTGAAGATGCTGCTGGTTCAAAGGGAGGTAGAGTTAATTTTTCCAACATGAAGTTAAGGTCCCATGTAGGCATTGGTGGTTTCCTTGGAGGGTTGGTGTTTTTAATTCCTCTTAGAAACTGCCTTAACAGAGGATGAGAAAATACCGGTGGATCAGTGTTGTACTCTGCTGAAATTGCTGAAGCATGAATTTTTATGGAAGAGTAAGAAAGGCCATTATGGAGCATTTCTGCCAAGTATTCCAGGATTTGTGCAATGTTCATCACTGTCGGATCCTGGCCCATTGTGGTGTTCCAAGTGTGAAATCTTTTCCATTTTGCTGAATATGCCTTTCTTGTGGAAGGCCGGCGAGCTTCCATGATGATATCCTTTACTCTCTTGGATAGTTTATCCTGGCGAGGAGTCAAGGTATTTTCCAGGCTGTCAGCTGCAAGGTTTTCAGGCTGGGGTGCAGAGTTTTGTAGTTGTGCTGTGTCAGAAGAAGTGGCCATTGTGGTAGGGGCCACGGTTTCATGTGTGACATGCTCCTTAACAGTGGGTACCAGTGCTGTCTTTGCCAGTCCGGAGCTGTCAGAATCACTTTTGGCTGTTCTGTCCTGATCTTCAGTAAGACCTTGGTCAATAATGGAAGAGGTGGGAATGCATATACTTTTAGAGTATTCCAGCTGAAAGAGAGAGAGTCCACTTTCCATGCTTGTGGGTGGTATGTCCTTGTGCAGAATTTCTTCAGTTGATGGTTGTGGTGAGAGGCAAAAAGATCTATGTCCGGCCTCCCCCATGATTGTGTTATCTGAAGGAAGGTGTCTGGATGCAGCATCCATTCGTGCGGATCCATGGTATTTCTGCTTAGGCTGTCCGCCAGTACATTGTCCTTTCCTGGAACAAACTGGGATTGCAGTTGTATATTGAGTTTTAGGGAAAGTTCCCAAAGATTCATTGCCAGCCTGCAGAGAGGGTAAGAATGGGTACCTCCTTGCTTGTTTATGTACCACATAACTGTGGTATTGTCTGTCCTTATTAGCAGGTGTCCTTGATGCAGGAAGTGTTTGAAGGCCTCGATTGAGTGTATCACTGCCAGCATTTCCTTTTGGTTTATGTGCAGGTGCAATTCTTTTTGTGACCATAGTCCTTGAGTGCATCTGCCCTCCATATGCGCTCTTCATCCATGGTCTGAGGCGTCTGTTGTAATGGTTTGGCTGGCAATTGGTTTGCTGAAGGGCAGGCCCATGTTTGACTGGCTTGCTTGAGCCCAACACAGAAATTCCTTTTGAAGGCATGGAATGAGTGGAATCAAAGCTTCTAGGCTGTGACTGTGCTGAGACCATAGACTCCTTAGGTACCACTGTAGTTTCCTCATATGCAGCCTTGCTTGTGGGATCAGAAGAATGCAAGATGCCATGAAACCCAGGGCCTGTAGGATTTTCCTTGCAGTGAGCTGGGTTTGTTTTGTCAGATTCCTGAAATAATTCGGTAGTTGCTCTTGTTTTTCTTCTGTGAGAAAAGCCATTTGGGTGGTTGTATCTAATGTTGCACCCAGAAACGTTAATTCTTTGGGATGGAACAAGTCTTGATTTAGGTTCATAGGTTTATACTAGGCTATCTGCCCTAAGGCATTTATAAGCCTAGCCCAAAGTTTTGTGGCTTACGCCACCCCTTATATGAAAAAATACTGTGCCCATTAGTTTGTTGTGCCTCTTTCCAGCAGTGACACAGAGATGATTCCTGGGGTAAACCTACAATCTCCCATTCACAGGTCAAGATTTCTCTTGAACAGAGCCAGCGAGGTGCTCTGCCTCACATGGACCGGGATTTTATTCCACAGCATAGGGAGTCTCTGAGTGATAAATCTATCCCTCCAGCACGTCCTATTTATATCCGTGCTAAGGTTTAAGTCGCTTGCTCTAGTGGTTTTGGTGGATTTGGATTTTTTGAGGTGGAGCATGTCCATTAATTCTGGGTTGCACATGGCCTTGTATGTCAGGCACATGTCACCTCTGAGCAGACGGTATGCGACTGAATAGAGCTGGAGTTTCTTCAATCTGGCAGCATATGACAGATTTTGGAGTCCCTTTATCCTTTTGGTGAGGAACTTTTGGGGTCTCTCCAATTGCTGCAGATGTCGGGTGAGATACATCCCGAATGGGGCATTGTACTCGATCATTGGTCTGATAAGTGAAGAGTACAGGGGAACAATGACCTCACTAGATCTGGATGTGAATCCCTTCATGATCAGGTGGGCAATGTAGAAGGATACAAAGTGGGATACACAGTCAACATTTGTGAATGTTGACTGTGTATCCCAAGGCCTGAAGTAGGCGGATGGCATAATTCAAGTGTTTTACCAAAGTTTGTTGGCTGTCCGCTTGTATTAGGCAGTCGTCCAGGTATGGGTATATTTGAATCCCCTGAAGTCTGCAGTGTGCAATTACTGATGCTAGGCATTTCGTGAATACTCTGGGCACAGTAGATAAGCCAAAGGGCAATGCTGAGAATTGATAATGCTCTGAACCTGCAAGAAATCTGAGGTGTCTTCTGCAACTTTGTCTGATAGGGACATGCAGGTATGCCTCCTTGAGGTCTAGAGAAACCAGCCAGGACCCCTTGCCCAGCATGGAAAGGAGTTGCTGTAAGGTCAGCATTTTGAATTTTGGCACAATGAGATAAGTATTTAGTGTGGACAAGTCCAGAATAGGCCTCCATTGTTTGTCTTTTCTTGGTACAAGGAATAGTCTGGAATAAAATCCTTGGCCTTGTTCTGTGAGAGGAACCTTTTCTATAGCTTTCATTTGCAGTAGGTTGGAAATTTGTTTGAAAGCCTCTGCCCTTTGATTCGGAGGCAGGTTTGGCATGCCTTTTCTTTTTGGTAATGTATGAAAATGGAATCTGTATCCTTTGTCTATTATTTACAGTGTCCATTTGTCCCTTGTAATACTGTGCCAGTTTTTTGAGAATAAAGATAGCTTTCCGCCCAAGGGTGCTTCCAATTGAGCCCTGGTTGGCGGGGTCAAGGTCAATTCATTGAGTTTGTCCTTGTGCAGCAGTTGCAGGTCCTGCACTACCTCTCTGGTTAGGAGGCTGCCATTGACGTCCTCTGTAGGAGCCTCTAGCTTGCCCTCTACCTCTGGCTCGCCTGTTCTTGCCTCTCTGAAATCTGTCTGTGTCTGGAAAGGCCCAATTCTTAGAAGGCCAATTTCTGCTGAATCATGGTGGTTGGACCTGGAGAAAATCTTTGACTGTTTGTACAGATTTAGCCTTTTCCTCAAATTTCTTTAAGACCTCCTGAGCCGTGGAGCCAAATAAATTTTGCTTTTCCAGTCATCCAGAAGCTTTGCTTTGACATGATCTGGCAAAGTTTGTTCCTTCAGCCAAGCATGCCTACGTATGACTGCACCTGTCATTGCTGACCTACATGAAGCTTCCAATGCATCATAACCACACTGCAAGAAATGGTTGCTAACCTGCTGGGAGTTATGCACCAGATCCTGAAGTGCCTTGCGATCTAGGGGTTCAGGTGAAGACAGTTTTTTATGCAATTCATCTAACAAATACTCTTGGTACTGTATCATATGGAATTGACAATTCAATGCCCTCATTGAAAGAGTGGAAGAAGTATACACTTTTTTACCCCATCTCTCTAATGCCCTGGACTCCCTTTCAGAAGGAAGTGGGTTTTTAGTAATGGTGGTTGCAACCCCTTTAGGGCCCTGGGAAATAGTTTCTGGGTCAGGAGAGTGGCCCTTGTAAAGAAAATGATGTGAGTCCGGGACCCTGTAGTATGGTTTGACAGGAGCTGGAGGGAGGGAGTCAGGAGAAATGCTAGACTCAGAAAACACATCATCAATGACATTCAAAACAGGAGGAATAGCCAAATGTCTATGCTGAGGTAAATGCAAAAAAGTCCTTAATCTCTTCCTGGAATCAGATAATTCCTGGCCCTGCCATTTGAAATGCTCTCTCATGGAGTGAAGGGTTTCCCCAAAAGACAACTCTTCAGGAGGGGAGGCCGAAGGAATAGATTCCTCCACATCAGAGTCCTAGTAGGCCGTAAAGGCCTCCTCCTGGTAGTCTGATAGGGCAGAGTCATCTGAGGCCTCATCAGAAGACTGGGGGTCTGTGTGCTCAACCCTGGGCCTTTTGTCTAGAGGGGGCTGAGAGCCCCTGATTAAGGAAATAAGGTCCTCAGCTAAACTTAAGATCTGTGCACCAGTAGTGGATCCCTGAGGAATAGCCTTGGGGGGGGGGGCAGAGATTTTGGCTGTTTAGCAGCTTTAGCCCGTGTGAATGCCTTTATGGACATGGATGCAGGAGGCCTGGCTGCTCCACGTGCTGGCATAGTTTTATCTAGAGAAATGGTGTCGGATGTTTCCGGAGCACTGGTTTCAGAGGGGAATTCTATAACCGACTCAGAGGAGGCCTCCGGGGCTGAGGTTGTCAGTTGTGCGGTTTCGACGGTCAGAAGTACCAAGGACTCTGTTTCAGCCGAGAACGAGACACTCGTGGTAGGCCTAGGCGTGGTTTCGGCCGAAACCATGGTCCACGTGTGTCGGTCCTTGTCCTTCCGTTTTTTGGGTAAGCGAGATGTCGGAGTCTCCAATGGCATATTGTAACAGTAACTAGCCCCAAAAAATTCCTCTGCAAACTCTGCCCGACGCCTAAGAGTGCGTCGATTGAAGGAAGCACAGGCTGTACAGGCCGAGACGTCGTGGTCTGGGCCTAGGCAGGGGAGGCAGTAAGAATGGAAATCCTTATGAGGTATTTGTTTCCCACAAGTTAAGCAATTATTAACTTTAAGCGTATGATCTGACATCGGCTGAGGCAAGAAAGAGTCCCCAACGGGGTACTTAGCTTTTGAAGTCTTCGGTAGCTGAAGTTACAGGAGCTGGCCGACCGGCACTTGCGAACTGCTTCTGCTTCGGGCACCACGCGGCAAGAAAGACTGGGGAAGATGGCGTCGGCTGACGCTTTTATACCCCAGGCGCTCTGACGTCGGGGAGAGGGCAACATCAGCCGACGCCGGACCCAGACTTTGGAATCCGGCCGACCGAAGGGCTGCCTGAGGCAGGACAACCCATATGTAAGGACTGCGGATGCATCCTTGAAGGACATCTGCGTATGCAAGGGACAAGAGGCAGAGAAAAAAAAAAGAAGAAAGGGGCAAATACAATATAAATAAAAAAGAAAGTGGGGCTAACACAATACAAATAGAATATAGACATAAAAAGGGAAAGAGTCAGTACAGAAAGATTGAAGGAAACGGTACTACAGAAGCAGTAACAGCAATGACAGAAAAAAAGTGAGGCTGGTAGACAAGTCCACTCGCAGAAAAAGGAAGAAATGAAAGAAGGAAAAGAGACAGAGATGCAGACAGCAAAATAGTAACCAAATGAACAAATAAAAAAAGACTGAAATACAAACGATAAAAAAAAAAATCACACTTGAAGCCACAGTATCGAAAAGTATTTATTACAAACAAAGCTAAGCGCTTTTGTCCTTAACTACACAGGAATTCTTCAGAGTTTAAATACATTAATTAATTTTCTGTTTAAATATATTAATCAGGTCACCCACGATCAATTAAATACTTTATTAAAGAACCATTTTATAAAGAAAGTATTTCAATTAAAATCTGACATGTAATAAAATTCATGATCCATAAAAAAACAAAACAAAAAAATTCTTAAAAAAAACTTCAACTTCTAGAATGAATAAAATATTCAAGAAAAGTTAAAAATACAATTTACAACTTCAATGCTCTACCCCTTAAGTATACAGTGTAATGATAAGGAATTATTTAACACAAGTTCCTTTACAGCATTCAGAAGTAACTGCAGCATTAATTCTTTTTGGTAACAGGATATCAGGGTCATCTACCTTTTCGGAAGTAACCACCCTATCAAAAAAAAAAAACTTTTAAAACACAGACATTTTAATGAATGTCAATTTCCCTTCTTAATATCATATAAATGTTCATTATTTCCCTCCTTCAGTTTTCAAATAGCCTTACCAACATAAAACGCAGGACATGATGTGCAAGTAGCCAAGTAAATTACCATAGTGGAATTACAACTACACCTTCCCAGACATATTTTTGATCAGTCTATGTATCTAAAATGGCCAAGTATGGGTACTGTAAATTTATTAATGATGGTCTACATGCTGTAGTGGAGGGATATAAAAGAACTTTGATTTGTCAAAGTCATGACCTGGAATGTGGGAGGAATATCAAACCCAATCAAGGCAAGTAGAATTATCAAAAAAAAAATTCAGAGAATATGTTTATATTCAGCATGCTACAAGAGACAAAATTAAAGATATGGCAACTAGAAAAGCTAACAAAGAAACTACCCAGTACAGGTGGTAGATCACATATGGGGAGGGGAGGAAACAATGGGGTTGCCATTCTATTCAGGAGAGGGATAACAGTAAGAGAAGAAAAAGTAAGGAGGACTGAAGAAGAAAGGTGGTTAAATATGGGTGGGGGAGCAATGGAAATTAGGAAACATGTAAGCACCAAATGAAGAGGGCAACATATTCTTTGAAGAATTCTTTGCAGCCTGAAATCAGTCAGTAACCCAGGTTCAAATGGAATGTATTGGAGGGGACTACAATGTAACAATAAATCCAGATCTGGACAGAAGGGGGGGGGGATACAATGCAATGCAAACAAACAGAAGGACTTGTTGAAGAAAATAAGTAATGGAAGATGGATTGACATACGGAGAGACATACTTGAAAAAAGAAAAACAGCTCAATTTTACCAGAAGGCAAACTAATCAGGGAAGCAGGCTAGACTGTATTCTGGTGAGATAAGAGAGTGCAAAAAAGGTAGTGAAAATAGAAATAGTAGATAGATCCATCTCCAACCATGCTCCAGTACTAATGGAGACAGAGACAGGAAGAGGAAAGATACCTTAAAGGCAACAGAAATGGAATGCCTCACAATGGCGACCAGAGGACCAGCAGAGAAAACTTAGGGAAGGGCTGAGGAGAATAATAGAAAACCAAGAAAAGAAGTGAGAGATGAAAGCACAGTGGTGGGATAGGATGAAAGTGGCATTAAGAGGCTGGATAATGCATGAGGAAGGGAAATACAGGTAAAACAGGACAATCTAAAAAGGTGGGAGCAGGATCTAAGACAAATAAAGGGAGATGGATAAGACAGAAAGAAACCATAAGCAAGAACTAGAAGAACTCAGTAATAAGCAATACAAAAAGCCTAGAAATCACATATATTGAAAGAAAAATAGCTGAAAGAAAAGAACTCTAGTGGCTGCAAGTAGATAAAGCAGGAAAGGTTTTGGCATAGAAACATGAAGCAATGAGAGGAAAAAAAAGGGCATCACCAAGCTTAGAACAAGAGATGGGCAAGTAGTTAAGGGGGAGAAAAGGAGGAAATAATGAGCTTCTTTCAGATGTATAAAGAAAACATGCACCTATAAACGCACAGAACAAGAATCTCAGAGGGAGAAAAGGATGAACTAGATAGGCCAATGACAAGATTACAAGTTACAGACTAGCAATAAAAGAATTAAATGGAGACAAAGCAGCATGCCAAGCTGGATACTCCACTGAATTCTATAAACTAGTAAGCAAAGAAATGGAACAGGAACTGGTAAGGGTATACAACATGGGTAGAGATGAGGCTATCATCCCCAATACCATGCAAGAATATTCTTGATACCCAAAGAAAAAGGTGAAATATTTGGTGTGGGGGTCAGTCCAACCAATAACCTTAATAAACACAGATGGGAAAATGCTAGCAAATATTCTAGCCAGAAGAATTCAGAAACTCCTTCCCAAATACATACAGGAAGAGCAAGCTGGTTTTATAAAAGGGAGAATATCAGTGGGCAACTGTTGTGAGCTCAGCTACACAGAAAGGCAGGAGGAATCAAGGAACCAAAAACAGGAATAATACTGTTTGACACTGAAAAAGCACTCAACTTATTAAAATGGGATTTTATGTCCCAAATTCTGAAAAATGAGTAGTGGGGGAAGCATTCAGGAACTGGGTAAAAGCAATGTATACACACGCATCAGAAGTAAGGGCAAATGGAGAATACACACAGTGGATCTTTATGTAAAGGGGCATGAGACAAGAATACCCACTATTCCAATGCCTTTTCATCCTAATGATGGAAATAAAGGTGAGTGAGGTAAAGGAGGCACTACAAGAACTACAACTGCAAGGGGGTAATGTCTAAGTTTCTCTTATTCACAGATGACTGTACCCCACTAGCAGAAGATATAGAGACAGCAGCAGACCGTTCTGAAGAATTTTGAAACCTTCAACCAAGTAGCAGTGCTTGAGTTTAACCTAAAGAAAACAGCTTGGGTAAAAATAGGAGCATGCATGGATCAAGGAGTTACAAGAATGGGGATAAGCATACCGATGAGGCCAGGAGCAAAATACCTAGGATTAGAGGTATGGGAGACAGTGAATTTGATAAGAGAAAAAAACTACAAGAAACTGGAGACAGAAACAATAGAAATGCTGAGAAAGTGGATGGGCAAGATCACAACCTTAATAGACAGGGTGAATGTAGTGAAAATTATGAAAAGCCCCAGAATAGGTTATATACTAAGGCATATCCTCATGACTGGAAAGGAGGGGATAATCAAACTCATACAAAGCCACTGCAACAAATTCAGAAGGGGAAGGAAGAAGGCAAGGATCAATAAAGGAAGAACAGGCACAAGAAAAGGATGGTGGGGAATGACAGACTTTGAAAGGTAAGGCAAAGTCTGCACTATAAACCAATGGTTAAGGACAACAGAAAAAGAAGTAAAAATGGACAGGGAGGAAAAATAAAGTGGAAAAAAATCATGACAAACTACAAAAGTAAAGACCCAAATAGCACTAAACCAAACAGGACTAAAAGGAACACTAGAGAAAATTAGAAGTTATGTACATACCATAACGTTCCATGTTAGTTGTCTTCTTCTCGCCTTCTTTCTTGCTGGATGGGTTCGGCCACTCTAAAAGCTCGAGAGCTAGTTCCACCGGCTCGAGGCTCCCCTATATCCCACAATGCTAGGCGGTAACTCCTCAGATCTCGTTTGAAAGTTAAGGCCAGCAATAAAATTCCATAAGGAACAAAGAAGAAAACTCTTCTAGGTCTGTCCTGGCTAGGGGGAAGGAGGGTGGGACGCAAGAAAGAAGGCGAGAAGAAGACAACTAACATGGAACGTTATGGTATGTACATAACTTCTAAATGTTAAGTTGTCAATCTCCCCTTCATTCTTGTTGGATGGGACCGCGTCCCTAGCACCTTGTCCCGGGTGGCCTATCGGAACAGACTCTTGAGTACAGTGGAACCAAAGTTGGCTCGGTTTCTAGAGGCCAAGTCCAACTTATAATGAGAAATGAAGGTATGAGGAGAAGCCCAAGTAGCTGCAGAACAAATCGAATCAACAGGCAGCCTATCTTGGAAAGCTACAGAAGTGGCTAAAGCTCTATTTGAATGAGCCCTAGGTTTGGATGGCAACCGTTGATGTCTTATCTCATATACTAGAGTAATCAATGAAGTAAGCCATCTAGAGAGAGAGACTTTAGAAACTGGAAGGCCCATTCTACCTTCTGCATAAGAAAAGTACAGTTTTGTACCTACCATAAATGTAGATGTTCGAAGATCCACATTGCTGCAGTCCTAACACTTGGGTAGTCCGCTGTCCCAGTCGGCCCGAATACCAAAGTATAAGGCTGACGTCGGTCAAGGCGCATTAGTCTGACGTCAGGACGTCAGGGTACAAATGCGCATGACCGACGACATATCCTCAGTCTTTTCTTGCCCCAGATGTCAGAAGACCCTAAAAAGATAAGGCCAAAACCAAAAAACACCAAACACTCCTGTACCAAATATATGTACAATATATACAAATTTACAAAAGTACAACCCCACCCACACAACCACCCCTAAACACAGAGGGGAAGGAGGGAGGGTAACTTGGACTGCAGCAATGTGGATCTTCGAACATCTACATTTATGGTAGGTACAAAACTGTACTATGTTCTTCATCTCACATTGCTGCAGTCCTAACACTTGGGTAGAATCCCAAAGCAGAGGTAAGGGAGGCTGGCAAATCATAAAGAAGCTGGAGCTGTCAACATGCCCTGCAAAATAGCCGTGGCAAAACCAGCCCTAGATTTAGAGTAGAGAGGAAGGTGGTAATGCTTAGAGAAAGTATGCACTGAACTCCAAGTAGCTGCCTCCAAAATATCCTTAGTTGCCACCCCCTTAGAAATGCTGTTGAAGTGGCAGTAGCCCTAGTGGAATGAGGCCTAATCCCAGCTGGAATCTCCTTGCCATGATGGGAATAACAAAATGCAATGCAAAACCCAATCCACTTAGAAATCGTTTGTTTTGACACAGGCTTGCCCTGAGAACTCAAAGCAAAAGAAACAAACAACTGCTGAGACTGCCTAAAATCCTTAGTCCTGCTTAAATAATAACGCAACTGCCTGTGTACATCTAAAGTGTGCAAAATCTTTTCCCCTTATTTTGGGGATCTGCATAAAAAGTAGGCAAATGAATAGTTTGGTTTAAAGCCACACTAGAGACCACCTTAGGCATAAAGGAAGGATTAGTACGTAATGATACCCTATCCTTATGGAAAATCAAAAAAGGCTCAACCGCCATAAGGGCCTGCAATTCAGAAACCCTTCTTGCAGAAGTAATGGCCAACAAAAAAGCAGTCTTCCATGACAAGTATTTCAATTCAGCAGTAGCCGCAGGCTCAAAAGGTTGTAGAGTAAGTTTCGAGTAGGAGCTCTACGTGGGGGTCTTATATTCTTTGCCCCTCTAAGAAATTGCTTGAACAAAGGATGAGAAAACAATGGTGGGTCACAATCATAGTGAGCTGAAATTGCTGCAGCATGAATCTTAATGGAAGAGAAAGACAAACCTTTGTCCAATAACTCAGTAAGATATTGAAGAGCCACACTCAAATTAGGCTCAGAAACCTCCAAATCCTTTGCTGCACTCCAAAATAAAAATCTCTTCCATTTTTCTGCGTACACTTTCCTTGTACTAGGTCTTCTGGCTTCCATAATCACATTCAAAACTTGTTGAGGAAGTTGAGACCTGCTGTGGTTCAAAACAGAATATGCCAGGCTGTTAGATGAAGAGAGTGAAGCTTGACATTGAGTAGATGACCGTCCCTCTGAGACAATAGGTGTGGAATCAAAGGTAAAGGCCATGGAGGCTTCCTTACCAGACTCCTCAGTAATGGGTACCAGTGTTGCCGAGGCCAATCTGGAGCTATTAAAATCATCCTTGTCATGTCTTGTCTGACCTTTAGGAGTACCTTTGGGAGGAGAGGCAGAGGTGGAAAGGCATACACATGAAGATTTTTCCAACTGAAAGAAAGAGCATCCACTTTCCAAGCTGTGTGATGAAACCTTTCGTGCAAAACTTTGGCAGCTGGTGGTTTAGTGGAGAAGCGAACAGATCTATGTCTGGAGTTCCCCATGACACTGTCAATTTCCGAAATACATGAAGATCCAGTTTCCACTCGTGGGGATCCATGATGTGCCTGCTTAACACATCTGCTAAGGAGTTCTGTGCTCCGGCAGAAACCTTGCCTGAAGATTTAGTTGCAAGCTGAGCGCAGTCTCCCACAAAATCATTGCTTGCCTGCATAGAGGATAAGAGTGTGTTCCCCCTTGTTTGTTGATGTACCACATGACAGTTGTGTTGTCTGTTAGAATCAACACCTGCCCTGGAAGAAGTAACTCCTTGAAAGCCATTAATGCAAACTGGACTGCTAACATCTCCTTCATGTTGATATGTAGATGCTGTAGTCTGGCAGGCCACTTGTCTTGTATCCACTTTCCATTCAGATGAGCTCCCCAAGCTATGTCTGAGGCATCTGTCGTTAGAATGTGACTCGCCTCTGGCCGGGTCACAGAGAGTCCCTTGTTTAGGTGACATTCCTGAGCCCACCACAAAATTCCTTTTGAATGCAAGGTATTATTTGAATGACAGTGTCCAAATCCTGGCAGTGCTGTGTCCATACATTTTGAGATACCATTGCAGCTTCCTCATATGCAGTTTGGCATTGGGAAGCACCAGAATACAAGATGCCATGAACCCTAAGGCTTGAAGGACTGTCCTTGCAGTCAGCCTGGACTGAAGAGATAGTTGATGGAAGTAAAGGGAAAGATTCTTTTGTTTGTCCGGGGTTAAAAGGCCATCTGGGTTGCTGTATTCAGTCTCACACCCAGAAAGCACATGTCTTGAGAGGGTACTAGACTGGACTTTATTTCGCTCACAGAATACCCCAGGCATCTTAGCACTGCTATCACATATTCCAAATGCCGAAAAGGTCTTCCTTTTCTTGAGCCAGAATCAGGCAGTCGTCCAAGTAAGGATAGATTTGTATTCCTTTTAGCCTGAAGTAAGCTATCACTGGGGCCAGAACTTTGTGAATACTCTGGGCAGTAGATAAGCCAAAGGGCAATGCAGAGAACTGATAATGGGAATTCCCAGCTCAGAAACGCAGATACTTCCTGCAACTTAGTCTGATAGGCACATGAAGGTAAGCCTCCTTGAGATCTAAAGTTACCATCCAGTGATCTTTTCCCAGCAGAGGTAAAAGCTGTTGTAACGTCAACATTTTGAACTTGGGAATGTCCAGATAAGTGTTGAGGATAGATAAATCCAAAATTGGTCTCCACGTGTTCCCCTTTTTTGGTACTAGGAACAGGCGAGAATAAAATCCTAGGCCCCTTTCTGGCACAGGAACCGGCTGAATGGCCCCTATTTGGAGTAACAGAGAAATTTACTTGTGAGCCTCTTTTCTTTGTAGAGGAGGAATGTCTGGCATGCCTTTGAAAGGAGGCAAGGTATGGAAATAAAACCTGTAACCGTGGTGAATGATATCCAATACCCATCTGTCTTGGGTAATTAAACTCCAATTTTCTTTGAAAAGTGCCAGCCTCCCTCCCAAAGGTGCTGCCAGACGAGAAGGCTCTGGCAGCTGAAAAGGCAGGTCATTGGGTCTGTTTACGAAAGGACTGACCCCTGCCCTCACCAGAAGACTGAGCAGGTGAACTCCCTGTTCTAGGCCTAAAAGAACCTTGAGCTCTGCCCCTACCACGTCTAGACCTACCCCTAGACTGGGAATCATAAGAAGGATATGTCCACCCCTTAGTAGGCCAATTTCTACTAAACTTCGGAGGCTGAACCTGCAAAAAATCTTTAACAGTTTGCATAGACTTAGCCTTGTCCTCCATTTTCTTTAAAACTGCTTCCACAGGCGAACCAAACAACATATCAGATTGTAATGGAGCATCTAAAATCCTTGTCTTAACATGCTCAGCTAAATTCTGATCCCTCAACCAGGCGTGCCTGCGAAGAACAGAACCAGTGGCAGCCACCCTCGAAGAGGCCTGTACAGCGTCAAAACCACATTGCAAAGAATGCTTACCCACCTGTTCAGAAACATGAACTAAATCCTGCAACTCTTTACACTCAATACCTTCCGCCAGAGCATCCACCTTAGACTTCAATTGTGAAAGGAGATAATTTTGGTATTTTAACATGTGGAACTGGCAATTCAAAGCCCTCATGGCTAAAGTGGAAGAAGTATACACCTTCTTTCCCCATCTATCCAAAGCCCTTGCCTCTTTATCAGAAGGAACAGGATTTTTAACAACAGAAGCCTTAACACCTTTAGGCCCCTGAGAAACGGTTTCTGGGTCTGCCCTAGGACTCTTAAAAAGATACTTATGAGCTTCAGGCACCCTATAATACCTATCCGGTTTAACTGGGGCAGGAGGCAAAGAATCAGGGTTCAGGGAAGCCTCTGCAAAAACATCTTCCACCACATCCAGAACAGGAGGTATAGCCAAAGGCCTATGCTGGGGTAGAAACAAAAATTCCCTAAGCCTTTTCCTGGAATCAGAGAAATCTTGACCTTCCCATTTAAAATGCTCCCTCATGGAATGAAGAGTCTCTGAAAAGAAAAATCCTCAGGAGGAGAAGTCAAGGGTAGAATCATCTACATCAGAATCAGAATAAGGAGGATACTCCTGTAAGTCTTCAGCCGAAGACTCAGAAGCCTCCGAACACTGCTCAAAACTCTCAAGCTCAGGTTCCACCCTAGGCCTCTTATCAGGAGGGGGCATAGAACCTCTAATCATAGTAATCAAATCTTCTGCCATTTTAAGCATATGTTTCTTAGGCAGAGACCCTGAAGAACTAGGAGAGACACCCACTGAAGTTAAACCTGGCCTGCCTCTCGAAGAAGCCTTGGAAAGGGAGGGCCTAACCACCTTAGGAAGGGAGGGGAGAACAGCTACCTGAGAAGCCCCTTCAGCCTGGCCTACCTCCTGAGAGGACACATCTTGTAACAGTAAAGTCTCTCCCTGAGACTCCAAAGAAACTTCTGGCAGAACCTCCGGCTCCACCGAGCCCTCTAAAGAACCGACGTCCGGGACAGACGGGTCTTCCAACCTAGGCTTTGTTGCTTTGTCCTTGCGCTTTTTAGACGAAGCGGGCGTCGGAGCATCCGACGGCATTTTATAATTACAACGCTTCCCAAAAACTAACCTGGCACAGTCTAATCTTCTCTTTATAGTGCGTTTGTTAAATCTAGCACAAGAGCGACATCCAACAACGTCGTGCTCAGGCCCTAAGCAAGGTATACACAAGGTATGGTAATCCCTATGAGGTATCTGTTTCCCACAAGAAATACAGTTATTCACTTTTTCTGACATCCGGTTAAATACTGAGGCAAGAAAAAAACAAAATATTCCCCAACGGGGTACTTAGCCAACTTTGATTCGGTCTGAAACTCCGACTTCAGAAAATTTCAGAACGCCAACCTGCACTCGCAATACTGCTTCTGCATCGGACCATGCGGCAAAAAAGACTGAGGATATGACGTCGGTCATGCGCATTTGTACCCTGACGTCCTGACGTCAGACTAATGCGCCTTGACCGACGTCAGCCTTATACTTTGGTATTCGGGCCGACTGGGACAGCGGACTACCCAAGTGTTAGGACTGCAGCAATGTGAGATGAAGAACATCAAACAGTTGGTCAGATTTCCTGAATTGTTTGGTCCTGTCTAAATAGTACCTAAGTTGACGATGAATATCCAAACAGTGTAACTTTTGTTCTGACCTATTAGAATAATTTGGGAAGAAAACAGGAAGCTCAATGGTTTGATTCAAATTTGCCAATGAAGCTACTTTGGGCAAAAAGACGGGTTAGTACGCAAGGACACCCTTTCTTTATGAAATACTAGATAAGGGGGACGACTACACAGAGCATGAAGTTCAGAGACTCTTCTAGCTGAGGTGATAGCTACTAAAAAGAGTGTCTTCCACGAAAGTAATTTTATAGAACATGAAGCTGCAGGTTCAAAGGGAGGAAGAATTAAGGATGCCAGAACCAAGTTGAGATTCCATTGAGGAGGAGGGTCTCTGATGGGTGGTTTGAGTAGAAAGACTCCCTTTAAAAAGGCCTTGCAGAGTTTGTGAGACATGATAGAGGACTCTGAGACTCCAACATGAAAGTTGGAGATTGCAGCCAATTGAACTCTAATGGTAGATGGGGACGAACCTGCATGGAAAAGTTCGGCTAGAAAGTCTAGAACTGTTTGAATAGAAGCAGTGAAAGGATTTATATTCTTTGACTGCGCCCAATAGGAAAAACGTTTCCATTTGCTATGATAAATCTTCCGAGTGGAAGATTTATGAGAGGCAATCAAGATATCTCTAACTGAGTGAGATATCAAGGGAAGCCTGGCTAAGGTCGGAATTGGAGGAACCAAGCTGTGAGGTTCAGAGAAGGAAGGGAGTGGTGCAACTGACCCAACTGATGGGTCAAGAGGTCTGGAACTGGGTCCAGATGCCATGGTTGTTCCAACAGATAACGGTGGAGAAAGGGGAACCAAATTTGTCGAGGCCAGCAAGGGGCAATGAGGATCATAGAAGCTTCCTGAGCGATGGCTTTCTGTATCAGCTGAGATATCAGTGGGAAGGGGGGAAAGGCATAGAGAAGTCCCCGGGGCCAAACGTGCACTACAGCGTCTCTGCTGGGATGGCCTGGTTGGGGAAAGAGGGTGAAAAAATCATCGCACTTGCTGTTTTGGGGAGTAGCAAAAAGGTCGCAGCAAGGCCTGCCCCACTTTCGAAAAACTTTCTCCAACACTGAATTGTTCAGAGACCACTCGTGAGGCATGAGAATAGCTCTGCTCAATTTGTCCGCAATCACATTGGACTTCCCGGGGATGTGCGTTGCTAACAGAAACTGCTGAGAAGAAATCGCCCATTGCCATAGTCTGAGTGCCTCTCGACATAGGGGGTAAGACCTGGTTCCACCTTGTTTGTTGATGTATCACACTACAGACATGTTGTCTGATTGGATTGCTATAGTTCCCTTGGGAAGAGAGTCTTGTAGGGATTGCAACGCTAGAAGCACTGCTCTCATCTCTAGGACATTTATGTGCAAGTGGCACTCGAACGGTTGCCACATGCCCTGGACTGTCCTGCCCTGGAAATGCCCCCCCCCCCACCCGATCAGGGAGGCGTCCGTTGTGACTGTAGCAACCAGAGGGGGAGGGACAAAAGGTCTCCCTAGGAGGAGCTGAGGGGATGTGATCCACCAAGAGAGATGACTCTTGCACGATTGAGTTATCCGAATAGGATGGGACATTGGAAGGATTTGGTAAGACCATTGTGTGAAGAGCATCCATTGCAAAATCCTCATGTGGAAGCGAGCTAATGGTAGGAGAGGGATGGCCGCCGCCATAATCCCCAAGACTTTCAGGATCTGCCTGGCTTTGACTTTGCTGTTCTGTAAAAGAAGAAGGACCTGTTTGTGAATGTCTGCTATCCTCTGCTCTGTGAGTCTGGCTGACATCTCGACTGTCTAGATTTGCGCCTATGAAAGTAATAACACGACAAGGCGACAAGACAGACTTTTCGTAGTTTATTGAGATGCCTAGTGCCTGACATGTGCGAAAGGTGTAGTCTCTGGCAAGGAGTAAAAGATGCCTGGTGGGGGCTGTAAGGAGCCAGTCGTCTAAATAAGGAAACACCTGGAATCCTTGACGTCTCAGATGAGAAGCTACCACTGCCATGCATTTGGTAAACACTCGGGGGGGCTGTAGTGAGACCAAAGGGCAGGGCTCTGAATTGAAAATGACTGGTTCCCAGCCTGAAGCGGAGAAACCTCCTGGAGCGTCGATTCATCTTGATGTGATAGTACGTGTCCTGGAGATCTATAGAGCACATCCAGCTGTCCCGCTCCAAAAGGGGGAGAATGGACTGCAGCGTGACCATCCGGAACTTTGTTTTCTTGATAAACTTGTTCAAGTTGCTGAGATCCAATATGGGTCTCCAGTCCCCTGTTTTCTTTGGAACCAAAAAGAATTTGGAGTAGGTTCCGGATCCTATTTGGTCTGCTGGCACTGGTTGAATGGCTCTTTTTGCGAGCAGCTTTGAAATTTCTAATGCTGCTTGCTCCCTTTGACTGGGTGGAACGTCTGGAAGGGATTTTTTGGACAGCTTCGGAATGAAAAGAAAAGGGATTCTGTAGCCTTCGGAAATGATAGACTGTACCCACTTGTCTTGAGTTAGGGGTAGCCAGGCTTTTGGGTACAGTGACAACCTTCCCCCGACTGCCTCCGAAGGTGGACAGTCGGGCAACACCTCAGGGATGCTGAAAGGGCTTGTCAGAAAAGGATTCTCGACTGCCCTGATTCTGCGGGCCCCCTCTGCCTCTGGGACGGCATCTACCATTGTTGTTCCCCCCTCTGCCTCTAGAGGGGAATCGACTCTGTGCGTCAGGCAAGTCTCCTTGAGATTGTTTATGGAACCACATCTTTCCCCCCTTCTGACCTTTGGGGTAAGGTCTAGGAGGAGTAGAAAAACGGACTCCAACGGCAGAAAGAGTTTTGCCATCAGTCTCGCACCTAGTCAAGGTTTCCTTCACTTGAGGACCAAAGAGGGATGATCCATCAAAGGGGGAATTAGTGAAGGATGCCTTAAAGGGGTCCGCAAAGTTACAAAGCCGCATCCAGGCGTGCCTACGCAAGTCTACACCTGTACCTGCCACTCTACTTGCTCCATCAGCCGCATATGAAAGGAGGCGCATGGAGGAGTTGGTTATAGAATTAAGGGTAGCCAGCTGAGAGTTCATCCTATCCTGAAAACCCGCAGCTGTTGGGTCCTTCAGCATTTCACTCGCTTCCTTGAGTAAGTCCCTCTGAAGTCGAGTAAAATGACACAGGTAATTCAGCGATCTCATTGTAAAGGTCGCTGACGAGAACATCCACTTCCCGTACCTGTCCATCGACCTAGACGCCTTGTTAGGAGGATGAACAGGTACCGAAGGATCAGCTAACTCCTTCTTGGTAGCTGCAGCCACCACCATAGCATCAACAGAGACGCCTTTGGTCAGAAATTCTTTATCCTTGGGGGCCGTGATGAACTTAGATGGTCTCCTGGGGGTGGGTTCCACTGAGTCAGGAGCCACCCAAGCCTTCTTTGCCACCACTTGCATAAGGGGGTCAAAGGGAGGGGACACCCAGGAGGTGGAAGGGCGAGAGCCAAACGCCTCAAGGTACACTGATTCATCCTCTGAAGGGTTGAGGGCTGGCCAATTCCCCCTCTGTTTTAAGATTTCAAGGATGTCTGCAAAGGAGACATCTTCAGAGGGGAACGAGGGGAACCTTCAGAATCCTCTAAATCAGTGTCAGAGGTGACAGACTCAGGGAGTCAATGTGCTTCCTCTTACACTGCCTCTTCCTAGGGGCTCTCCTACAGGGTCAGGAGAGGCCTCGGAAGAGGAGGAGATCCCCACAGGGGAAACTTGAGGAGCTGGCTCTCTACGGTCGGGGACAAGAGAGTGAGTAGAAATCACCGGAGGCACCATGGAGGGAAGGGCAGAAGGAGCCGACTGTGGATTAGAACCTGGTTCTAACACGCTCCTCATGACCTCAAAGGCACCCCTGTCAGGCAGAGCCCGAGGTCTCCATTCCGAAAAACTGAAAACCTCCCCCGGCACCGACAGTGATGGCTCCGAGGCCAATGTCGGAGCCGAACTCACCAGCGCCGAAGCACCGAGAGGGAGAGCGGGGTCGGACAAGGGTCCGATGCCACTCGCCCCCTCGGAGCTCACGAGGGAAGTCCGGCGCCGAGACTCTTCCAAGGAAGACATCGGAGCCGACGACGGAACCGAAGACAAAGGTATCGGTTCCGACGCCACCACAGTCTCGGTTCCGAACCGCCCCGGCTCCGAACTCAAGAGAGTCAGAGGAGGAATATTTTGAGTGACGGGGATAGTCTTCGACTGTTGAGTCGGACTTTGAAGCATTTGGGCTAGTGCCTCGGACTTAAGAAGTCGACTCACTACTCTCTGAAGGTCGTGGTCCGATAACCTGGAAGACCTAGAAGAGTGGGATCTATGGCTCCATTCAAACAGCAAAGGTGATGCTGGAGCCGAATGAACGGAGCCGATAGATGGAGAACGGGACCTCTTCTTAGTTGTCGGCTCCGACAACTTGATCGGAGCCGACTCAGTTATGTCTTCCTCGGCTCCGGCCGGAGCCGAGGACATCGTAGGTACATGAATTTGAGATTCATCGGCTCCGGCCGGAGCTGATGTTCGAATGGACTTAGAGCCCCCAGAAGTCGGCTCAGAGGCTGGAGCCGAAGGTCTGGAGGACTTAGAGGATCTCCCCGATTACTGAGTGGAGGGACCCTCAGGCTTTAATAAGCCTCTTAGAATTAATTTATTTTTTCGCTCCTGCAGGACTCTAGGGCTGAAGCCATGGCAAACAGCACATGAGTCCTGCAGGTGCAAAGGTCCCAGGCAGTAAACACAAGAAGTTTGACCGTCTGTCAGAGACATCTTCTGACAGCACGAGTCACACTTCTTGAAGCCTGAGACCTTTGATTCTTTGGACATGTCCAAAGAGAAGTAAAAGTGTAATCCCAAACACACACACACACACCAATTACACTTCTGAAAAATAAAACTTTAAATTTTAACTTATAAAGTTTTAAACAAAAATTTCCCTACAAAACACAGACACTCCAACTACCAAGGGAGGGAGGGAGTGGGCCTAAAGCCCAAGGGAAAGGTTCGATAATTTAGGATAGGAAACTAGTGAAAAAATAACTAAAAGGGGATTAAAGGTATTTAACTATTTAAAAGTTATAAAAGGGAGCTAACTTAAAGGGGGGTCTGACTGACTAAAACTGTCAAAAGATTCAACTAACCTGAGCCGGTTGAAAAAAGCACCTCGATCGCGTAGCGGCAAACGAGATCTGAGGAGTTACCACCTAGCATTGTGGGATATAGGGGAGCCTCGAGCCGGTGGAACTAGCTCTCAAGCTTTTAGAGTGGCAGAGTCGGAGCCAAGGATCGGCTCCGAACCCATCCAGCAAGAATGAAGGCGAGATTGACAACTTAACATTTATAGGTTTAGCAGGACAAACACGGGAAAAAGAGGAGTTGGAGAAAGAAGGATGGGAAGAAGAAAACAGAATCACGGCAGAAAAGGGATGGCACTGGCTAGGGCAAATCCTCCAAGAAGACCAAGAAGGTATGGCATCCACAGCATCACAGTTGCATTTTATATTGTGCCTGGTAATTTGAGAAGCCTGTGCCATTACAGACTGCATGTGCTGTTTTGACTCTGGAGTCTGTGGCTCTGTGATGGCCTTGTTTAAGGCCTGTAACACAAAGGTTAAGTACTTGGTCAGTCTTCAAAGCTATAAACTGCCTTTGGTAGTTTACAGCTTTGAAAGCTAAAGTGGATGAAGTATACACTTTCTTATCCCTACTGTCCACTGCTTGACTGTCCTGGTTATTGAGGGGAACATTAGTGCCAGAGGAGCAACTTGGAGGGTTTGTCAGAGGCCATGGAAATTGCTGGTGGGGATCTGCCACAGGGATTTTTGTAGAGGTGCTTAGGTTCTACAAAGTTCCCGATTAACTCATCTCGCTTTTTTGGAGCAGGGGGCTGAGAATCTGGAGTGGAAGAACTGGCAGGTAAGCATCCAGTACTGGGGAAACTGGAGAAGGAAAGTAGAGTTTTGTACCTACCATAAATGTAGATGTCCGATAGATATGAAACTGCAGTCCTGACATATGGGTTGTCCTGCCTCAGGCAGCCCTTCGGTCGGCCGGATTCCAAAGTGTGGGTCCGGCGTCGGCTGATGTTGCCTCCTCCCTGACGTCAGAGCGGCTGGGGTATAAAGGCATCAGCCGATGCCATCTTCTTCAGTGTTTCTTGCCCCAGATGCCAGGTGCCCTCCAAGGAAGGCTAAATTTTGTGAATGGATAAACCAAAAATTCAGAAATGCACAACAGTAATAAACAGATACACCATAACAGATAGCCCCAGCTTATAGGAAAGGGGGGGGGATGGACCCAAGGGAAAAAACTGAGGGGTAGGAGGGAGGGAAAACCTGACTGCAGTTGTATATCTATCGGACATCTACATTTATGGTAGGTACAAAACTGTACTATGTCCTTCAAGAATGCAACTGCAGTCTTGACATATGGGTTGAACACCATAGCCAAGCTGGGGGTGGTAGGACTAAGCAAGGGATGGTGTAGCTGGAAGGCCCTGCAGGACTGCCGAAGCAAAGCCTGCTCGGGATCTGGAGTATAATGGCAGGTTGTAGTGTTTGGTAAATGTATGCACGGAGCTCCATGTAGCAGCCTCTAGAATATCTTTTGTGGCCACTCTTCTGAGAAAGGCTGTGGATGTGGCCATAGCTCTGGTGGAGTGTGGTCTAATATTAGCTGGCACACTCTTTCCATGGAAGGAGTAACAGAATCTGATGCAGTGTCCAATCCATTTTGAGATAGTTTGTTTGGTGACTGCCTTTCCTTGTGTCCCAGCAGCATAGGCTACAAACAGTTGGTCAGACTTCCTGGTAGACTTTGTTCTGTCCAAGTAGTAGCGTAGTTGTCTGTGAATGTCTAAAGTATGCAACAGCTTTTCCCCTTTGTTTTGAGGGTTAGGAAAGAAAGTAGGCAGGTGAATTGCTTGGTTTAGTGACACTCTGGATATCACCTTAGGCATGAAGGAAGGACTGGTTCTAAGTGAAACTCTGTCCTGATGAAAGATGAGAAAAGGAGGGGCTGCCATGAGGGCCTGTATCTCCGAGACTCTTCTTGCTGAGGTGACTGCCAACAGGAAAACCGTTTTCCAAGAGAGAAATTGCATGTCTGAAGATGCTGCTGGTTCAAAAGGAGGAAGAGTTAATTTTTCCAAAACGTAATTGAGGCCCCATGCAGGAATTGGTTGTTTCCTTGGAGGTTTGATATTCTTTATACCCCTTAGAAACTGTCTTAGCAAGGGATGCGAAAACACAGGTGGGTCACAGTTGTAATGAGCAGAGATAGCTGAAGCGTGGATTTTGATGGAAGAGTATGAGAGGCCACTGTGAAACATTTCTGTCAAGTATTCTAATATCTCAGGTATGTTCATCAGTGATGCATCCTGTCCCTTGTTGACATTCCAGATGATGAATCTCTTCCATTTGGCCGAATAGGCTTTTCTGGTGGAAGGTCTGCGTGCCTCCAGCAAAATGTCCTGTACTGTTTTCGAGAGGGAGTCATGGGTTCCCGTCATGGAATTCTCCAAGCTGCTAGCTTTAAGGTTTGTAGGTTCTGATGAACTGTCTTGTAATTGTGTTGAGTCAGGAACTGAGGCCATTGAGGCAAGGGCCACGGTTTGGAGTGAGTTATGCTCAGTAGCAGTGGATACCAGTGTTGCCTTGGCCAGTCTGGAGCTATCAAGGTTCCTCTCGGTTGTTCTGCCTTGATCTTCAGTAACACCTTGGTGAGTAAAGGTAGGGGAGGGAATGCATAAATTGTTAGGGCATTCCAGCTGAAGGAAAGAGCATCCGTTCTCCAGGCTAGAGGATGGTGTATCCTTGTGCAAAACCTTTCCAGCTGATGATTGAGATGAGATGCAAAGAGGTCTATGTCTGGTCATCCCCATGCAGATGTTATTTGTGAGAATATGCGTGGGTGTAGCATCCATTCATGTGGCTCCAAGAAATTTCTGCTCAACCTGTCTGCCAGAACATTGTCCTTGCCCGGAACAAACTGGGATTGCAAGTAGATGTTCAGATTCAGGGACTTTTCCCAAAGAGTCATTGTTAGTCTGCAGAGGGGATAGGAATGAGTGCCCCCTTGTTTGTTTATGTACCACATGACAGTGGTGTTGTCTGTCCTTATTAGCAGATGACCTTGCTGAAGAGATTTTCCAAAGGCTTCTATTGCATGTATCACTGCCAACATCTCTTTTTGATTTATGTGCTGATGCATTTCCATGGGAGTCCACTCCATTGTCCTTGAATGCATCTGCCGTCCATGTGCGCCCCCCCATCCATGGTCTGAGGCATCTGTTGTAATAGTTTGAGTCATTGGAGGTTTGTTGAAAGGCATTCCTTCGTTTAAGTGACTTGCCTGAGCCCACCACAAAAATTCCCTTTGCAGGCATGGTATGAGTGGTATTATGTCTTCCAGGTTGTGGCTGTGTTGAGACCGCAAGCTTTTTAGGTACCATTGCAGTTTTCTCATGTGAAGTCTTGCCAGAGGGATTAGAAGAATGCAAGATGCCATGAACCCCAGGGCCTGAAGGGTTTTCCTTGCGGTCAGGTGGGTTAGTTTTGCTAGGCTTTTGAAGTAACCTGTTAAATGCTCTTGTTTCTCCTCTGTGAGGAAGGCCATTTGTAGCTGTGTGTTCAGCTTTGCTCCTAGAAAAATAATCGCTTGGGATGGCAGTAGTCTTGATTTTTGAATGTTGACTGTGTATCCCAAAGCCTGCAGCAACTGAATGACATAATCCAAGTGTTTTATCAAGGTTTGTTTGCTGTCTGCTTGTATGAGGCAGTCGTCCAGGTAAGGGTATATTTGAATCCCCTGGAGTCTGCAATGTGCCACTACTGATGCCAGGCATTTCGTGAATACTCTGGGCGCAGTAGATAAGCCAAACGGCAATGCTGAGAATTGATAGTGCTCTGTTCCTGCAAGAAATCTGAGGTATCTTCTGCAACTGTGTCTGATAGGAACATGCAGGTATGCCTCCTTGAGGTCCAGAGTAACCAGCCAAAACCCCTTGCCCAGCATGGGAAGAAGTTGCTGTAACGTCAGCATCTTGAATTTTGGCACCATGAGAAAAGTATTTAGAATGGACAAATCCAAAATAGGCCTCCATTGCTTTTCTTTTCTTGGAACAAGGAACAGTCTTGAATAAAATCCCTGGCCTTGTTCCTGAGGAGGAACCTTCTCTATTGCTTTTATTTTTAACAGCTTTGAGACTTCTTTGAGTGCCTCTGCCCTTTGATTTTGTGGCAGGATTGGCATGCCTTGTCCTGTTGGTAAAGTATGGAAGTGGAATATGCAGCCTCTGTGTATTATATCCAGAATCCATTTGCCCTTTGTTATAATGTGCCAGTTTGCTGAGAACAGAGATAATTTTCCGCCTAAAGGTGCTTCTCTTTGAGCCTTGGTAGGTGGAGTGATAGGTAAGTCATTGTGATTGTCCCTGTGGAGCAGGTGAAGTACCTGTGCCACTTCTTTGATTTTGAGGTTGCCACTGGCGTCCCCTGTAGGAGCCTCGGTATTGCCCTCTACCTCGTGCACGCCTGTTCTTTCCCCTTTGAAACTTGTCTGAGTCTGGAAAGGACCAATTCTTTGAAGGCCAATTCCTGCTGAATCTGGGTGGCTGAACCTGGAGGAAATCTCTTACTGTCTGTACTGATTTTGCCTTCTCCTCAACAGACTTCAACACATCCTGAGCATTAGCACCAAAAAGCTTCTGTTTATCCAGAGGTGCGTCCAGGAGCTTTACTTTAACATGATCCGGCAGAGGCTGCTCTTTCAACCAAGCATGTCTACGGATAACAGCCCCTGTCATGGCTGCCCTACATGAAGCCTCCAATGCATCATAACCACATTGAAGAAAATGGTTACTAACCTGCTGAGAATTATGAACCAAATCCTGCAATGCTTTTCTATCTATAGGCTCAGGAGAGGCTAGCTTTTTCTGCAAATCATCCAGTAAAAAATCCTGGTACTTAAACATATGAAAAAGGCAGTTGAGTGACCTCATGGCAAGGGTGGTAGAGGTATAAACTTTTTTACCCCATCTCTCCAGGGACCTTGCTTCCCTGTCAGCTGGTAGTGGGTTTTTGGCCGAGGAAGAAGCCACTCCTTTGGGGCCCTGTGAAATAGTTTCTAAATCCACAGATTGGGCCTTAAAGAAATGCTTGTGAGTGTCAGGGACCCTGTAATATCTGTCTGGCTTGACAGGAGCAGGAGGGAGAGAATCAGGGGAAGTACTGGAGTCTGCAAATACATCATCCAGGACATCCAAAACTGGAGGGATAGCCAAAGGTCTGTGCTGGGGTAACTTGAGGAAGGTACGGAGCCTTTTCCTGGAGTCAGAGAAATCCTGACCCTGCCACTTAAAATGTTCCCTCATGGAGTGGAGGACTTCACCGAAGGAAAAATCCTCAGGAGGAGAGGCAGAGGGAATAGATTCCTCAGCATCAGAGTCCTCATAGGCTTGGAAGGATTCTTCATGGGTATCTGAATGCTCTGAATCCCCAGAGGCTTCATCTGAAGAGAGGTTGTTTGCCTGCTCAGTTCTAGGCCTTTTTTCTGCAGGTGGCTGAGAACCTCTGTCTGGATGGGGCTGAGACCCCCTGATAAGAGAGATTAGGTCTGCAGCAAGAGACATGATCTGTCTATCTGAAGAAGGAGCCTGAGAGGTAGGCTTAGGATGGGCCTTGGCCTGGCTGGCGGCCTTAGCACGTGTAAAGGCCTTGATGGACATGGATACAGGAGGCCTAGCTGCCCCACGTGCAGGGGTAACCTTGTCCACAGGAATGGTGTCGGGTTGTTCCAGAACTTCGGTTTCTGGAGGAAATTCAACAACCGGCACCGGTGTAGCCTCTGAGACCGAGGATCGTGTTAATGTGGTGTTGTCGGCCTGGAGCGGTTGAAAAATCGCTTCCGAAGGGACCAACGCACTCGCGGAGGGCTTAGGTGTAGAGTCGGTGGAAGACGCGGGCCGAGGATGTCGGTCCCGGTCCTTACGTTTCTTGGTAGTTTGTGCTGTCAGTTGTTCCGACGGCATGTTGTAAGCGAAGGATTCGCTAAAAAAGTTTTCGGCAAATTCTGCCCGGCGCCTGAGAGTGCGCTTATTAAAGCAAGCACAGGCAGCACAGGCCAAGACGTCATGGTCTGGGCCCAGGCAATGGAGGCAGTAGGAATGGAAGTCCTTATGAGGTATTTGTTCACCACAAGACAAACAATTATTAACTTTCTCAATTTGTTCTGACATCGGCTGAGGCAAGAAAAAATGCTCCCCAACGGGGTACTTAGCTTTTTAGATGACTTCGGTACTGAAAACACAGGAGTTGACCGACCGGCACTTGCGAACTGCTTCTGCTTCGGGCACCGCGCGGCAAGAAAGACTGAAGAAGATGGCATCGGCTGATGCCTTTATACCCCAGCCACTCTTGACGTCGGGGAGGAGGCGACATCAGCCGACGCCGGACCCAGACTTTGGAATCCGGCCGACCGAAGGACTGCTTGAGGCAGGACAACCCATATGACAGGACTGCAGTTGCATTCTTGAAGGACATCAGGAATGCCCATCTCTAATACGCTGTAGTATCTGTTTTGCACCTCAGACACCTATCTGGACTACCATTCAGAATATTTCATCATGCGTTGTAAGGTTTCTCCAGAGGAGGCTCTTCCAGGGGGGAGTCTGGAGAGAGCGTCTCACTCATCTGAGGAAACCAGTTTTGGAGAGCATAACTGGGATGAGAAGCTGAGAGAAAAATTCATATCTCTATCCAATTCCTCACAGGAGGAAGAATCTAATGCCTGTTTATGTGGTGTGGCCTGAGAAGGCTAAGTCATAAAGGAAGACAGCTTCAGGTACATGAATGCCTTGGATAACCTCTGAGAAAAATCAATGCATTCTTTTTTCCTGGATGCAAAATGGGACATAGCTCATGATGTTTTGATTTTTCTTTTCAGGGATAACACCCACGTGAATAAGCTTAGGAGGTTCTAAGCCTTAGCACATTTCTATTAGGGACCCAGGAATCTCTTCCAACACAAAATTCTGAGGGAGTCCTCAAGGGCCTTCTGAGATAATGAGTTGGAGTTGGAAAGAGGATTCTGCCATCTGCAAGGCCTCAGGAGCCATACTGGCATCCGGCAGGGTCACGGTAGAGGGCTTGTGAGAAGGCAATTGTTGTATTATGTGTTTAACCACCTCAGCGGGTATGTCCGATTCTAAGATGATGATAGGAGAATCCTCTTGGTGGTCTCTTAAGTTTTTTCTTAGGCAGGAGGCTGATGACTGGTCCTTCCAGCATGGTGGAGTGGGCCAAGCATTTGAGATGTTGGGTCTTGAGGAAGGTATTAAGTGTGGTATCGTAGATAGTAACATCTTTGGAACAAATGACTGGCAGATGGAGCAGGCTTTATAGTCGTGTTCGGGGGCCTAGACAGAACAATTAGTGTGTAAGTCTTTGTATGGAATTTGTATACCTCATTCAGACCTTTAACCTCTTAGCTGACATCTAACAACAACTAGAAAAACATTCAAAATTTTTGAAGGAAGGATTCACAATGGAACACTTACAAGATCCGACAAGTGAAGCAACAGTACAGAGCGACCAAATGATTTCAGTCCATTGGGTGCAATGACCTGTGTTGGGGCTGGCGGCAAGACAGTCTGAGGATCTTGTATTTATATAAATTTTTTAATATCTTGATGCTTACTAACTGAAACCATCACCTGGATGTAAGCCCTAGGAAGGTAAAGATTTAGTACCCCGGTCGAACATCAACAAGCCACAACCCATCTGTTAAAAACACTGCAATAGTGACTCAGTCAGGACATCATTACATAGTTAGATGGAGGGATATGAAAAAGAAAATAGTGGGGGAAGGAGGATGGGAAGAAGAAGAAAGAATCATGACAGATCAGGGATGGCACAAGCTAAGGCAAATCCTTCAGGAAGACCAAGAAGGAGAAAGAATACCACTTAAAGAACAACAATGGGAAGAAGTATGGAAAACGGTAAAAGGGGGTGGTGGAAGAAATACTAAGAAAAACAGGAGAGAATGTTATGAAACCACTTTCCTGGTTAACAAATGTTAAATAAAATAAATAAATAAATAAATAAATAAATAAAACAGGTAGTGGAGACTGCTGAAGGAAAGAAGAAATGGATAAAAAGATGGAATGGAAAGGGGAAGGAAGAAGTGGACTGATTTACAAAGCCATTGGGCAAGAAAGAGGAGAAGAAGAGAGAGAAACTTGGGAAAAGAAAAAAAGAAGGATGAACTGCCACAGATGAGAAATGGGAAGAGGTATGGAGGTTGGCTAACAGCAGAATAATCCTAAACAGGAGATGGGATACACAGATGAGAATACTGCACCCAAACCAAACACCCCCTCAAGAAATAAATATAAAGGAGATGGAAAGAGTGAACATGTTGGAGATGTGCAGAAGAGAAGGCAGTAATTATACACATGTTCTGGAAATGCGAATGGGAAAATAGATATGGAAGGAGGAGGTAAGAGAATGGGAAAAGATACAGGGAGGAGCATTCCAAAACAGGTGGGAACTATGCTTTTTAGGACTAGACACAAACCAGGAAAAAGTTGGAAAGAAAAATAAAGGAATAGATATTAGCCATGGACAGAGGAGTAAAATCTGGAATTGCCTACAACTGGACAGGAGTAACAGACATGAAACCATGGGACCCAAAAATAAATGACAACACTCTGTGGAAAACAGTAAAAGAACTAAGGGGTGGGGGAGAACAATGAAAGAATGGCAAAAAAGGAGGAGAAAGATATGGCATTAGAAGATCATTGGATCCTAAGGGCAGGTCAGATGTCAGTAGCAAGAAAAGAACAGTAGCGGAAGAAGCAAAGTACAGTTTTGTACCTACCATAAATGTAGATGTTCGAGTGCTAATACAGCTGCAGTGATAACAGATGGGTTCTCCTGCCGTCAGGCGGGTCCTCGGTCGGCCGAATTCCAATGTCTAGGTCCGGCGTCAGTTGTCGTCGCTTCTTCCCTGACGTCAGTGCGACAGGGGTATAAAAGAACCAGCCGACGCCATTTTCTTCAGTTTTTCTTGCCCCAGATGTCAGGTGCCCCCAGAAGGAAGGCAATACATAAAATTATGAAGTAATGCAATGCAATATAATCAAAAAACAGTAGTTGCAAGCAAATACACCACAAAAGAATACCCCTAGAGGGGAAGGAGGGAGGGAAACCTGGACTGCAGCTGTATTAGCACTCGAACATCTACATTTATGGTAGGTACAAAAAGTACAGTTTTGTACCTACCATAAATGTAGATGTCCGATAGGAATGCATCTGCAGTCCTTACAAATGGGTTGTCCTGTCGTCAGGCAGCCCTTCGGTCGGCCGGATTCCAAAGTCTGGGTCTGGCTTCGGCTGGTGTCGCGCTTCACCCGACGTCTTAGCTGCAGTTTTTCGGGTATAAAGGCGTCAGCCGACGCCATTTTCCTCAGTGTTTCTTGCCCCAGATGCCAGGTGCCCTCTAGGATGGCTAAATTTGGATAAATGCCAATGTTTCCAAATAGTAGAGAGCAAACACATAAAATAAGCATGTATGTACATATATACAAACAAATACACCATAATAGATCCCCCCAAGCTAGCTGAAGGATGGCAAATACCCTAGGAGTACCACAGAGGGGAAGGTGGGTGGGTAATCCTCACTGCAGATGCATTCCTTTCGGACATCTACATTTATGGTAGGTACAAAACTGTACTATGTCCTTCAAGGATGCATCTGCAGTCCTTACAAATGGGTAGAATACCATAGCTAAACTAGGGGAGGAGGAAAAAGGAAGGATTATGGTGTAGTTAGGATCCCTTGCAAAACAGCAGTGGCAAAACCTGCTCGGGATCTAGAGTATAAAGGTAAATTGTAATGCTTGGCAAATGTATGCATGGAGGTCCAAGTAGCAGCCTCTATAATGTCCTTGGTAGCCACTCCTCGTAAGAAAGCTGTGGTAGTGGCTGTAGCCCTTGTGGAGTGAGGCCTGATGTTCTCTGGAGTTTTCTTTCCATGGTAGGAGTAACAAAATCTAATGCAATTTCCTATCCATTTGGAGATTGTCTGTTTTGAAATTGGTTTTCCTTCCTTTCCTGTTGCATATGCTACCAGAAGCTGGTCAGTTTTTCTATTGGACTTGGTCCTGTCCAGGTAGTAGCGTAATTGTCTATGTACATCCAAGGTATGCAACAGTCTTTCTCCCCTGTTCTGAGGGTTGGGGAAGAATGTAGGTAGGTGGATAGCCTGATTTAAAGACACTCTGGATACCACCTTAGGCATAAATGTAGGATTTGTTCTCATGGACACACTATCTTGATGGAAGATCAGGAAGGGTTGCACTGCCATTAATGCCTGTAGTTCAGAGACCCTTCTTGCTGTGGTGATTGCCAGCAGGAAATCAGTCTTCCAGGATAAGTATTGTAATTCTGCTGTTGCTGCTGGTTCGAAAGGGGGAAGTGTCAATTTTTCTAGCACAAAGTTCAAGTCCCATGCTGGCAATGGTGGTTTCCTGGGAGGTTTTACATTTTTAATTCCTCTCAGAAACTGTCTGAGCAGAGGATGTGAGAAGACAGGAGGATCTAAGCTGTATTCTGCTGAAATGGCTGATGCATGTATCTTGATGGAAGAATAGGACAGGCCTGTATGGAAGAGCTCTGCCAAGTACTCCAGAATGTTGGCTATGTTTGCCAGTGCCACATCTTCTCCCTTTGCAGTACTCCAAAGAAGATATCTTTTCCATTTTGCTGCATAATTCTTCCTTGTTGAAGGTCTACGAGCCTCAAGGATTATGTCTTTAACCCTTTGGGATAAATTTGGGTTAATTGTTCTTATGTAATGTTCCAGGCAGTTAGCTGCAGAGTTTTCAGGTTTGGATGCAGGATGTTGTAGTTGTTCTGTGTTAAGAGCAATGGGATCAGAGGTAGTGCCCATATTTGTTCCCGAGACATGCTCCTCAGCAATGGGTACCAATGTTGCCTTGGCCAGTCTGGAGCTATCAGAATGATCCTTGGACGTTCCTCTTTGATCTTTAAAAGCACCTTGTGCATCAAAGGAAGTGGTGGGAATGCATATGCTGTCAGGTTCTTCCAACTGAAAGATAGGGAGTCCACCTTCCAAGCAAGTGGGTGGTACGTCCTTGTGCAGAATCTCTTTAGCTGGTGATTGAGTGGGGATGCAAATAAGTCTATTTGTGGTAATCCCCATTCTCTTGTGATGGCTTGAAGATGTCCGGATGCAGCATCCATTCGTGGGCATTCGTTGTAGTTCTGCTTAGTATGTCTGCTAGAATGTTTTCTTTTCCCGGTACAAAAATTGCTTGTAACTGAATGTTGTAGCTCATAGCCACATCCCATAGGTCCAGTGCCAGCCGGCATAGAGGGTATGAATGTGTGCCTCCTTGTTTGTTGATGTACCACATAACTGTGGTGTTGTCTGTCCTTATCATCAACTGACCTTCTTGGAGAAATGGTCTGAATGACTGGATTGCCAATTTTACTGCCAGCATTTCCTTTAGATTTATGTGCAGGCGCAGCTGGTCTTGAGTCCATAAGCCTTGTATGCACTTGTCTAGTATGTGTGCCCCCCAACCGAGGTCTGATGCATCTGTCGTGATGGTTTGGCTTGGTTGACTGTTGCAGAAGGGCAACCCTGTGTTTGATTGACAGGCCTGAGCCCACCATAGGAACTCTTGCTTCAGGCATGGGATTATTGGAATTTTGGTTTCTAGGCTGTGCTTGTGTTGAGACCACAAATTCTTTAGGTACCACTGTAGCTTTCTCATATGCAGCCTGGCATGAGGGACCAGAATTATGCAGGATGCCATGAAGCCTAGGGCTTGCAGTACTTTCCTTGCAGTTAGATGGTTCTGCTTTGTTAATGCCAAGAAGTAGAGAGGTAGTTGCTCTTTCTTTTCTGCAGTTAGGAATGCCATTTGTTTTGATGTGTCCAGCTCTGCACCCAGAAAGGTTATTCTTTGGGATGGAATCAGCCTTGACTTTTTTATATTGACTGTATATCCTAGGGCTTGCAGCAGATAAATGACTCTTTGTAAGTCTTCTGTTAGCTTGCTTTTGTTGTCCGCTTGTATCAGGCAGTCGTCCAGGTAGGGGTAAATTTGGATTCCCTGAAGTCTGCAATGTGCAATTACTGATGCCAGGCATTTCGTGAACACTCTGGGCGCAGTAGATAAGCCAAAGGGCAATGCTGAGAATTGATAATGCTCTGATCCTGCAAGAAATCTGAGGTATCTTCTGCAATTTGGTCATATGGGGACGTGCAGGTATGCCTCCTTGAGATCTAGAGTTACCAGCCAAGACTCCTTGCCCAGCATGGGAAGGAGCTGCTGTAGGGTCAGCATTTTGAATTTTGGAACTATGAGGAATGTGTTTAAAGCGGACAGGTCCAGAATAGGCCGCCATTTGCTCTCTTTTCTTGGTACCAGGAAGAGTCTGGAGTAAAATCCCTTTCCTTGTTCCATAGATGGTACTTTTTCCACAGCTCTCATTCTTAATAATTGAGATATTTGCTTTAGAGCTTCTGCCCTTTGAGTAGGTGGTAGGTTCGGCATTCCTCTCTTTGCTGGTAGAGTATGGAAATAGAACCTGTAACCTTGGTCTATAGTTTGCAAAATCCATTTTTCCCTTGTGATGCAATGCCAGTTCTTTGAAAATAATGTCAGCTTTCCGCCTAAGGGTGCTTCCAGTTGTTCCCTGGTAGGCGGTGCCACAGCCAAGTCACTGTGATTGTGTTGTTGCAGTGGTGGTGGCTGCGTCTGTGCCTCGCTGGTTGTTACCTTGCCACTGGCGTCCCCTGTAGGCACCCCTGGATTGGTTTCTGCCTCTTGAACGCCTATTCCTGCCTCTCTGTGTCTTAGAGGAGTCCGGAAAGGACCAATTCTTGGAGGGCCAGTTCCTGCTAAACCTTGGAGGTTGAACCTGTAAGAAATCTTTCACTGTTTGTACAGATTTCGCCTTCTCTTCCATCTTTTTTAGTACCTGCTGTGCAGTGGAACCAAATAAATTGACTTTGTCCATGGGAGCATCTAAAAGCTTTGATTTGACATGGTCAGGTAATGCCTGCTCTTTCAACCATGCATGTCTCCTGATAACTGTGCCAGTCATGGCTGATCTAAAGGAAGCCTCCAGTGCATCATAGCCACATTTTAAAGAATGGTTACTAACCTGCTGTATGTTATGTACCATTTCCTGAACATATTTCTTATCTAAAGATTCTTCAGAGGACAGTTTTTTAGTTAACTGGTCTAGCATAAACTCTTGATATTGAATCATATGAAATTGGCAGTTCAAAGCCCTAGCTGACAAAGTAGCAGAGGTGTAAACTTTTTTACCCCAACGCTCTAAGGACCTAGATTCCCTTTCAGAGGGGAGGGGGTTTTTAGTAGATGCAGTTGCTACAGCTTTAGGGCCCTGGGAGATAGTCTCTGGGTCTGCAAAAGGAGCCTTATATAAATGGTGATGAGTGTCCGGGACCCTGTAGAACCTATCGGGCTTAGCAGGGGCCGGAGGTAATGAATCAGGAGCAGTGCAAGCATCATTAAATGCATCATCTACAACAGATAGAACTGGAGGTATAAGCTAAAGGTCTATGTTGTGGCAAATGTAGAAAGGTTCTAAGCCTTTTTCTGGAGTCTGAGAAATCTTGGCCCTGCCACTGAAATTGTTCCCTCATAGCATGCAAGGTTTCCCCAAAGCAAAATTCCTCAGGTGGAGAGGCTGAAGGAATGGACTCTTCAGCATCAGAGTCTTCGTAAGGAGAATAAGGAGCCTCAGGAGGGTCTGTATGTTCTGAGTCATCAGAGGAATCATCTGTGGATACTGGCTCTGGGGGCTCTGCTCTAGGCCTCTTCTCTGGAGGTGGAAGAGAGGTCCTGTCTGGATGAGGCTGGGAGCCACGAATTAAAGAAATGAGATCCTCAGCCAAAGAAAGCATATGGGAACTGGTGCTGGGCCTGTGAGAGGGGGGGCTTAACAGGCACCATTTTTGAAGCTTTAGCTGCTTTAGCCCTGGCAAAGGCCTTTATAGACATGGCTGCAGGAGGCCTAGTAGCTCCACGTGCAGGGGTTGAAATATCCAAGGGAATAGTGTCTGATAATTCCTGAGAAACCGCAACTGCAGGTTGGATTTCAGAAGCTGATTCCACCAGGTTAGAAGAGGCCTCGGTAGAAGGCATGTTTTCGGCTGGGGAAAGAACCGCTTGCTCGGTTTCAGCCGAAACCGAGACACTCGTGGTTGGCTTAACCGTGGTTTCGGCCGAAACCGCGGACTGCGAGTGTCGGTCCTTTTCCCTGCGTTTTTTGGTTATTTGAGAAGTCGGAGGATCCGACGGCATGATATAGGCAAAATCAGAGCCGAAAAACTGTTCTGCAAACTCCGACCGGCGTCTAAGCGTCCGTCGGTTAAAAGAAGCACAGGCTAGACAAGCTGCTACGTCGTGGTCTGGGCCTAAACAAGGTAAGCAGTAAGAGTGGAAATCTTTATGAGGTATTTGTTTCCCACAAGTTAAACAGTTATTCACTTTTTCTGACATCGGCTGAGGCAAGAAAGAGTCCCCAACGGGGTACTTAGCTTTTTAGAAGTCTTCGAAGTAGTATTCGGTAGTAGTAATCTCTGGTTCTGACCGACCGGCACTTGCGAACAGTTTCTGCTTCGGGCGCCACGCGGCAAGAAAGACTGAGGAAAATGGCGTCGGCTGATGCCTTTATACCCGAAAAACTGCAGCTATGACGTCGGGTGAAGCGTGACACCAGCCGAAGCCAGACCCAGACTTTGGAATCCGGCCGACCGAAGGGCTGCATGACGACAGGACAACCCATTTGTAAGGACTGCAGATGCATCCTTGAAGGACATCTGTACTATGTTCATCGTGCATACAGCTGCAGTCATAACAGATGGGTAAAATCCCAAAGCTAAGAAAGGGGTGGTAGGCACTAGGTGGAACTAGGAGGAGCCAAAATGCCCTGCAAGACTGCAGTGGCAAAGCCTGCTCTAGATTTGGAGTATAATGGTAGGTTGTAGTGTTTGGAGAAGGTATGCACAGAACTCCAAGTGGCTGCTTCCAAGATATCCTTGGTAGGAACTCTTCTGAGGAAGGCTGCAGAGGTGGCTGTGGCCCTGGTGGAATGAGTTCTAATGCCTGTAGGAACAGTTTTGCCATGAAAGGAATAGCAAAAGCGTATGCAGTGGGCTATCCATTTTGAGATTGTTTGCTTGGAAATTGTCTTTCCTGGAGCTCCTACCACATAGGCCACAAAGAGCTGTTCTGATTTTCTGAAAGGCTTTGTTCTGTCCAAATAATAACACAGTTGCCTGTGGATGTCCAAGGAATGTAGTAATCTCTCCCCTTTGTTTTGAGGATTGGGATAAAAAGTAGGTAAATGTATGGCCTGATTTAAAGCTACCCTGGATACCACTTTAGGCATAAAGGACGGGTTGGTTCGTAATGAAACTCTGTCCTGATGGAAGATGATAAAAGGCTGGACAGCCATGAGGGCCTGTAGTTCTGAAACTCTACGAGCTGAAGTGATAGCCAGAAGGAAAGCTGTTTTCCAGGACAAATATTGCAAATCTGATGAAGCAGCTGGCTCAAAAGGAGGCAAAGTCAGTTTTTCCACAATGAAATTTAGATCCCAAGCAGGTATTGGTTGTTTCCTTGGAGGTCTTAAATTCTTAGCCCCTCTGAGGAACTGTCTTAAAAGAGGGTGAGAGAATAAAGGAGGATCAGTGTTGTATTCTGCAGAAATGGCTGAGGCATGCATTTTGATGGAGGAGAACGAAAGTCCACTGCTTAGTAGTTCAGCCAAATATTGTAGTATTTGAGGTAAATTCAGTTTTCCAGGGTTCTGGCCCCTTTTTCTCATTCCAGACACAAAAATGTTTCCATTTTGCGGTGTAAGCTTTTCTAGTTGATGGCCTTCTGGCCTCCAAAATGACATCCTGCACCTCCTTGGAGAGTAGGGCCTGCTGTGATGCTAAGGAATCTTCCATGCGGCTAGATTGAGTGTTTTTAGCTGACTGTGAAGAGTTTTGAAGCTGTGCTGAGTCAGAAGAAGAGGCAGGGTCCATGGAAGGGAATGAGTCAGGCTCCTCAGGAGTGGGTACCAGTGTTGCCTTGGCCAGTCCGGAGCAATGAGGATCATCTTTGGTCTGTCTGCTCTGGTCTTCAATAGGACTTTGGGCAGCAGAGGAAGAGGCGGGAAGGCATAAACTGTCATTGATGTCCAGCTGAAAGACAGAGCGTCCACTCTCCAGGCCTTTGGGTGGAAAGTCCTCGAGCAGAATTTTGTCAATTGATGATTTTTGTGGGAGGCAAAGAGATCTATGTCTGGCCTTCCCCATTCTTGGATTATTTCTGTAAAAACTTTTGGATGCAACATCCATTCGTGTGGATCTGTCATATTCCTGCTTAGGTTGTCTGCCAGCGTGTTTTCCTTGCCTGGCAAGTACTGTGCTTGTAGTTCCATTTGTAAGTCCATGGCCATGTTCCAAAGTGATATGGCCAGTCTGCATAGGGGATAGGAATGTGTTCCTCCCTGCTTGTTTATGTACCAGATAACTGTGGTGTTGTCCGTTCTTATCAATAGTTGACCTGGTTGTAGAAGGTCCTTGAAAGCTATAATAGCATTTATTACTGCTAGCATTTCTTTTTGATTGATGTGAAGGTGCTTTTCTTTTGGGACCATTTGCCCTGAATGCACCGGTCTGTCATGTGCGCCCCCCAGGCGTAGTCCGAGGCGTCTGTTGTGATGACTTGATTTGCTTGAGGCTTGCTGAATGGAAGACCTGTGTTTGCTTGACATGCTTGAGCCCACCACAGAAATTCCTTTTGCAGACATGGAAGTAGTGGTATTATTGTTTCCAAACTGTGGCTGTGTTGAGACCATATGTTTTTTAGGTACCATTGTAGTTTTCTCATATGCAGCTTTGCACATGGGATTAGCAAGATGCAAGATGCCATGAACCCCAGAGCCTGCAGGATTTTCCTTGCAGTCAGCCTGGTGCAATTTGCCAGTGTTTTGAAATATTGAATTAGTTGCCCCTGCTTCTCTGGCGTGAGGTAGGCCCATCTGGGTGTTTGTGTCCAAACTGGCACCCAGGAAAATTATATTTCGAGAGGGTATTAGCCTTGATTTCTCTTTGTTGACTGTGTATCCCAGAGAGTTTAATAACATTATTACATAAGTCAGATGTTTCAGAAGAATGTGCTTGCTGTCCGCTTGGATCAGGCAGTCATCCAAATAAGGGTATATTTGTATCCCTTGAAGTCTGCAGTAGGCAATTACTGATGCCAGGCATTTCGTGAATACTCTGGGCACAGTAGATAAGCCAAAGGGCAATGCAGAGAATTGATAATGGGTTGAACCTGCAAGAAATCTGAGGTATCTTCTGCAATTTTGTCTGATTGGGACATGCAGGTATGCCTCCTTGAGGTCCAATGTTACCAGCCAAGACTCCTTGCCCAGCATGGGAAAAAGTTGCTGTAGAGTGAGCATCTTGAATTTTGGTACGAGTAGGAATGTGTTTAGGATGGAAAGATCCAAAATAGGTCTCCAATCTTTTCCTTTCCTTGGCACCAGAAATAGCCTGGAATAAAAACCTTGACCTTGTTCTTGTGTAGGTACCTCTTGAATAGCTTTCATGTTTATAAGATCTGAAATTTGCTTTTGTGCCTCTGCCCTTTTATTGTGTGGCAGTTTTGGCGTGTCTCTCATTTTTGGAAGGGTATGAAAGTGGAATTTGTAGCCTCTGTTTATAATGTCCAGGATCCATTTGTCCTTTGTGACAACATGCCAATTTTTTGAGAATAGTGCCAGCTTTCCTCCTAAGGGGGCTGCCATTTGAGACCTGGTTGGCCTGCAAAGGGGAAAGTCATTGGGTTTGCTTTCTGAAAGACTGTGAGTTGTCCTCACCACCTCTTTGTGTAGGAGCTTGCCATTGTCTGCCTCTGTACGATCCTTGTGGTTGTCCTCTGCCCCTCGGGCCTGTATCTGCCTCTTTGGGGTCTGTCCGTGGCAGGAAAGGACCAGTTTTTGGAAGGCCAATTTCTACTAAAACGTGGTGGTTGAACCTGCAGAAATTCTTTCACAGTTTGCATTGATTTAGCTTTTTCCTCCATTTTCTTAATACTTCCTCAGCATTTGACCCAAATAGTACATCCTTTTGAAGGGCGTCTAGTAATTTAGCTTTGACATGATCAGGCAAGGTTTGTTCCTTGAGCCAAGCATGCCTGCGTATGACTGAGCCTGTAACAGCAGCTCTACATGAGGCCTCTAGAGCATCAAAACCACATTGTAAGGTATGTTTACCCACTTGTTCTGCACTATGCATCAAATCCTGCAACTCCTTCAAGTCTGGTTGTTCAGGTTGTGACATCTTACTTTTCAATTGAGATAACAGAAACTGTTGGTATTTTAGCATATGAAACTGACAGTTTAAGGCCCTCATGGTTAAGGTAGCCGAGGTATATACCTTTTTCCCCCACCTTTCTAAGGATCTGGAATCTCTCTCGGAAGGCAATGGATTTTTGGCAATGGAAGCCTTAACTCCCTTGGGTCCCTGTGAGATGGTTTCTAGGTCAGCAGCATGGCTTTTGTAAAGAAATTGGTGTGAGTCAGGAACCCTGTAGTACCTGTCAGGCTTAACTGGAGCTGGAGTTAAAGAGTCCAGGTTAAGGCAGGTCTCCGAGTAAACATCATCTAGAATGTCCAAGACAGGAGGTATAGCCAGAGGCCTGTGCTGGGGTAACAAAAGAAATTCCCTGAGCCTTTTCTTGGAATCTGAATAATCCTGGCCTTCCCAGTGGAAGTGTTCCCTTAAGGTATGCAAAGTTTCCCCAAATGAGAAATCCTCAGGGGGGGATACAGAAGGAATAGACTCCTCTGCATCAGAGTCTTCAAAAGGGGAGTAAGCCTTTTCCTGATCATCAGAGTGGTCTGAAATAATGGATCCCTGATCAGAGGAGGGGGAATCTTCCTCCACTCTGGGCCTTTTGTCCGGAGGTGGCTGAGAACCTCTGATAAGAGTAATTAAATCCTCAGCCATTTTAAGCATCTGTCTCTTAGGCATGGGGCCTGGAGATGGGCCCTGTGTAACTGGTCTCTTAGGGTGCATGGTTGCTTTAGACTTGGTGAAAGCCTTGATAGAGAAAGAAGAGGAAGGTCTAAAGACACCTTGAGTGGAGGTGGACCTGTCCACATTCTGTGTTTCAACGCCAAGAGTGGCTTCGGTATCTGTAGTCTGTGTGGGCAGAGGAGCCTGCGACCTCGGGTACAGGAGACACCGCCAAAGATGTGTCGTCGGTAGTCAGGGGCTGCGTAGGCGCCTCACTGAGAACCGGACCACGTGTAGTCGGCTTTGGCGTGGTGTCGGTAGAGGCCGCGGACCTCGAGTGTCGGTCCTTGTCTTTGCGTTTTTTAGACAAAACCGGTGTCGGAGTATCCGACGACATGGTATAGTTAAATGCTTTCCCAAAAAAATGCTGGGCGAACTCCGCCCGACGCTTAATAGTGTGTTTGTTGAATGGAGCACAACAGTGACAGACCGAGACGTCATGGTCTGGGCCTAAACAAGGTATACAGAGGGAATGGAAATCCTTATGCGGTATTTGCTTCCCACAAGAAATACAATTATTAACTTTGTCTGACATTGGTCTGAGGCAAGAAAAGTTTCCCCAACGGGGTACTTAGCTTTTAAGAAGAATTCGGTTTTCCAAATTTTTCGTAATCTCAGGAGCTGGCCGACCGGCACTTGCGAACTGCTTCTGTTTCGGGCACCGTGCGGCAAGAAAGACTGAAGAAAATGGCGTCGGCTGGTTCTTTTATACTCCTGTTGCACTGACGTCAGGGAAGAAGCGACGACAAACGACGCCGGACCTAGACTTTGGAATTCGGCCGACCGAGGACCCGCCTGACGGCAGGAGAACCCATCTGTTATGACTGCAGCTGGAACATCTGCAAAACAGGGAGGGATGGAGGGGAGAAATCAGCATAGCAGTCAGAGATAAACAGAACAGGATGGGAAAGAATGTGAAAAATTTACAGAGAAGGGAAAAGACAGCGGGGTGGGGGGAGACTGGAAAGCACAGCCACTAAAGAAGTGAGGGGCAAGGAGAGGAAGGAAATCAAGGGGAGAGGCAAACACCACTGAAAGTCATAAGAAAATAAGTGAAGTAAATATGCAGAAGAAAAGTGCAAGTTTAAATGTACATTCCTTGTTATCATATTCAATTTCTCATTGTGGATATGCACAAGTACTCTGGAGGGAGAACACAGTAATGACATGAAAGCAACGTGTATATAGAACAGTGGATGATTGTACTTTGAGTAATTAAATGAAATAAAAAGACACACCCACAAAAAACATATGTATATGTGTACATATATATATATATATATATATATATATATATATATATATACGTATAGTAAAATAACTGCTGCTTTGCCAAATTTCAAACGCTAACTGCAGTGGTTGGGAAAGGCAGGAAAGCCCTGATTAAATCCTTGTTATACACAAGAAGGTACTTTACTAACAGGGAATGGGAAGAAAAATTGGAGTAAAACCAGTTGCATTTTAGGTTTAAACTCAATAGGCTTGTCAGATGTGCTTACCTATGACCTTGAAGAGATTTCTAGGGAGTAGTCCTCAGCAAGTTAGCGTAGAAGACATCTCTGGTAGAGTGGAACTGCTATTTTGCAAACGAAAGTTGGATGAAGGCTGCTGCTCCTGTGGAGTTTACCTTAGCTATGTGAGAAGCTGTTGCATACCTCCTGAGCTGCTACTACTACTACTGTGAAGGTGTTCAATGGAAATACCTGAGTTTTGGGACAGTTTTGAGAGAGACATCCTATGCACTGTATTGTATGGGAAGGAGGCCATTTTGAATCGATATTTTCCACAAAGCTGTATGCATTACTTAGGAACTGCAACTGTTTAAGTAATCTGTTTCTACCTGTTTGCCATAAACAGCATAATTTTTTAACCTCCCTTATAAATAAGCCAATGCTGAATTTTGAAAAGGTGCTGGTTAACAGTTTTTCTGTGACTACTGTTGAACTAAAGTAATACATTTGGAGAAGTGTAATTGTCAATTTCAGTCCTTGCATTAATTATCTAGACAGTATGATAATCTAAGCTGCAGACACATATGAATAATTTGCTATGTGGTTAGAATCAGGGGGTGGGGCAGATAAGCATACACACTCTAGTGACTCTAAAAAAAATAAAAATAAAAAAAAGGTGATACACCAATCTGTTTTTGTCCGTGGCATGTGCTGTAGGCAAGCGTGTGTCCATCTAATGAGACAGAGTCTTGAAAAGCTTTGTTATAACATAAAACCTATGAAATGTACAGCTAAGAGTTTGTGAACTACAATCAATTGTAACCCTGAAGTGGTACTGCTGAATGCACTGCCACTTGGATCTGTGGGTGAGCTAAAGCTGCTGTTTGGTCCTAAAATGAAAAGGTGAAGATTGTTAATGCCTTAATGAAGGTCACCATTGTCACTTGGAGCCATTGCAAGACACTGGTAAATACCTGCAAAATCTGGCTACCAGTAACAGTTGCTTAGTCTACATGAACGAGGTGATATCAGGAGTGCAGCTGCTGGGCAACACTTGTGCATCTTGTAAAGACAAGTTGTTTCAATGCAGCAACAGGCAGCCTCTGTAAGCAGTCATACAACAGCGTCCCCAAGAACCACTCCATTACTGAAGAAAATGAGAACAATGATGCCAGGACCTACTTCATTGTCTTTGGGAGGTATGCAGCAAGAGAAAATGGCCCTCAGTTACACGTGCCAAATTTTACCTGCACAGTTTACAAGAGACTGTCTGAAGCCTTACAGTGATATGGAAAATATAGATGCCAAGGATTACCAAAAACAGAAGAAGGAACTTTGAGGCAAGCATGTGCGTCACTGAAAACAGAAGCAGATGGATTTAACCACTGGACATTTACTATGGGCAAATCTGTAAGACATCAAATGCATACCTCTACTGTCCAGATTTCTGCCTCATACTTCTCGTCTATTCCTTACAGACGTTTGTGGTTTTCTGACAAATTAGTGGCGACTGAAGGCAGTAAATAATGATATACATTTGAGTTTCAGACTTCATATCCTTCAGAAAATACATGTCAACACAAATTCTGTTACTCCTGGAACTTTTATGAGTTTATACGAGCAATATTTAAAATCTGTCCCTATTTTTGGGCCTTTGTCCCCCATTATTTAAGGCTTTGTCCAGATTTCTTGCATTAAGAGGTTGAGAGGTATGACCAAATGGCAGATGTGAAACACAGAAGACTCTGGTTAGAAACCCAGATGAATGTTTCTTGTTTAGATATATTAGCAGTAAGATAGATTTAAAAGGGCAGCACCTAACACATTGCACATCATTGTGAAATGCACATTTTTGTAAACATTTGAACATCTAGTAAGCTTGGTAGAATGTCTGGAATTGTTTGTAAGTGCAAATTCTAAATCAGACCTGCATGCAGCAAAGGCTACTAAAGTCCTCAGCTAAGCATGTGCTTCTATCTGCCTGTAAGCAAACAAAATAGTACAAGTCTATGCCTGTGAGGAACAAAAGTAGGGTTATCTAATTTGCTCTAAATGTTTTTAGAGGGGACACAGTGAATTATTGTACAGCTTATAACAATACCATTCTCCTGGTAAAAAGTCTACTAACAATAGTCATTGAGCTCTTAATACAACTTTTACCTGAAGGTGAACCGATAGACTGTGGTTAGGCTGACTGCTTAGCCCCCAGAAGTGTAGACTCTGCTTTTGCCATTCAACGTACTGTTACTGAACTTGTTAAACATACTGTTTTTGTAAAGGGAAAGGAATTAAATATTATTACATTCAGGAAGCATTATTATACAATGCCTCCCCTAAAACGTGCACGCTGATTGGCCAGCCCAACCGGCGTGCCCGTTGTAAATCCCTCAATATACTAACGGAAAAAGGTCCGGTCGCCCGGACTTTTTCCGTTAGTATAAAACACTGTCTCGCTATGTTAAAAGAGTTTAACATAGCGACACAAGTTTAAAAAAAGCAACGGAGATCTCCGTTGCTTTTTTTAAAGCTGTCTCGCTATGTTAAAATCCTTTAACATAGCGACACAGTGTCTAAAAAGCAACGGAGATCTTGCGATCTCCGTTGCTTTAAAGCTGTCTCACTATATTAAATGGGTTTAACATAGCGAGACAGCTTTAAAATAAGCAACAGAGATATCCGTTGCTTATTTTAAAGCTGTCTCGCTATGTTAAACCCATTTAACATAGCGAGACAGTAAAAAAAGCAACGGAGATCTTGCGTTCTCCGTTGCTTTTGCCCATAGTTCTGATGTACTGCTTGGTAGCGCCAGAGTACATCAGAACTGCCGCAGAATACCAGACAGCTGCAGAAGGGCAGTAAAGAGGCATTATACAATGCCATTATTTAAGAAAAGTAATTATTTCTTTTCTTAAATAATGTCATTGTATAATAGCAATAACCCACTTCTGGGTGTGGGTAATGCTGGATTTACCCACAGTTGGCTTTGTTTGGTCCCTCGGGCTTCGCCCTCAGGACCAAACCACGCCAACCGTGGGTAAATCCAGCATTACCCACACTCAGGCGTGGGTTATTGCTATATTAATTTAGTTAGCATATGACATGTTTGCATGCAAAAGACTACCAATTAAAAAAACTGATACAATGGGAACGAGTTCCCTATAGCCCATGTAGAAATGCAAACTCAGTTAGGTACATGTCCCACCCATAGCTTTTAGTACCCGACTAAAAACACACACACTGATAACTGGGTAGGACTATCTCCATTTCAAGGCACTGTGGAAAATCTTTGGGGGAGTAAAACCAGTTATAATAGAGGATATACATAACCAAAATCAAGACAAAGGTGAAGAATTAGAAGCTTTAAAATACAGTAAAGTTTGGATCTACATGAAAGATAAATCTGAAGCAAAGTCTGACCAAAAGGCTCCAGTGAGTAAGACTGCAAAATAACTTAGTACAGAGCTGGACAGGGAGGGGCTCACAATTATGGATACTCTGTGTATAAAACAGCAACGTACTAACATAAATTAGTACAGAGACTGATGAAGAGAGACGCATAGCTAGCAGAAGCAAAAGTGCAAAAACCAACACGATTCACTTCAGCTATAAAAGTAGCACTTCAATATTTGATTAAGAAACAGAAATAAGCTGGAAATAGGAAACCTATTAGAGCCCCCCCTGACACATACATACTGAAAAAATCAATTTCACAAAATGCCCTTTCTAGCTAAAGGACAAACAAGTACCTATGTTTGTAGGAGATGAAAATACACTCGCCACATGTCATTGGGCTATAGATGACAGCAATATTTAGATGAGAGCAATACTGACCTGACTGATCTCCACATAAGCTATGCCAATATATAAAAACAGTGGGAAGATGACACAAATACAGCCAGAGTGGCTCTACTTCATACCAATATTTTGAACTAAAAGACAACCTGCTGTATAGAATAACTAGAGAGAGAACAGATGCTGAGACAATTACTGGTATAAAACTCTTTTACACCTATCATAATTAACCTGGCATGTAGCCACAATTTGGGTTGACATTTAAAAAAATAGATAAAATGAAGACTAGGATTTTAGCTAGGTTTTACTGGCCATGTATAAATGAAGAAAATATTTTCATGCAGCTTGCCTAGATTGGTAGAAGATGCCACCTAACTCAGGGATTAGCATCCCTTTAATACCCTCACCTGTAATGTCAGTCCCCTCTGAATGAATAATTATGAACCTTAAAGGTCCCATTTGTGTAGTGAAATAAAGGGTCACCTGTACATATTGAGAATCACTGATTACACAACAAAGTTCCCAGAAGCACTTCCTATAAGGTAAGTAAATGCCAAGTTTACAGAGAAAAAGGTGCTGCTATTTTCTAGGGTTGGAATATCCCAAGAAATCCTTATGGGTCAAGGCTTCCTGTTCAAGTCCATATTAATGCATGAAAGAAAGTATGCCAGTTCTTTTAAGATGAGGCAGCTGAGAACCTCTGCATACCCTCCCTAAACAGCTGGACTTGTGGAACATTAACAAAACCTTGAAATCAAAGCTTTGTAAAGCTACAGAATGACACAGACAAGCTACTCCTACATTTTCTGTTATAAACACCATTATTAAATCCACACCACTTAAACACTGACATGAGGACAGATTCAGGTACATTTAACTTGCTCCTCCCCATTTCTAAAGATCCCACCTCTAACTATTTTATCTCATTTACAATAGTCAATACTTTAGTTATGGTTTAGTTATGGTTGGTTAAGATTTTGATTTCAATTTTCTAGTAAATGCTTTTTTGGCAGCCACTAGCATTAAACTTAGCAAGGTTAAGCTTACAATGTCTAGGCAATTCAGATCCTATATCCAAGCTCAAAAAAAATAATTTCCTTAGTTACAATCATATTTCTAACAATGTACTCTGGAGAGAATTTTTAAAATCTGCCAACTCATTACATTACCAACAAAAAATGTTGCCAATCACCTCTCTCTTTCCCATCATACCTCCAGCAACCTGCTTGGAGTATGAAAACACCCACGCAAATACTTCCATGCAAAAACTGTAAACCTTCTGGACTTTTTTCCATATTTAGGAGTCATACTGATGTTGCTTTGTATACTGTCTTTCCATTCCCTCTTTCCATTTTTTTCTAACCTCTTCTGATTTATTCTTGCAGTTATCATGCAATATTTTATATGCCCCAATAATTATACTTTAACATCAACTTCAGGTCTAGACTCAGCTAAAAACTAAACTAGAGCTAGCCTTTCACTTAACACTACCCTAGCCCTTTCTCTTTGTCTTCATTAAGTTACCAACCCCTACTACGGAAGACGTCAGTACAAACTCTCTCTTAGCCTCATCCCACCGTACTAACTTTGCCTGCATAATTATTTAGATACCATGTTGTTTCTTCTTCTTTCGGCTGCTCCAGTCAGGGGTCGCCACAGCAGATCAACTGTTTCCATTTCTTCCTGTCCTCTGCATCTTGCTCTATCACACCAACCACCTGCATGTCCTCTCTCACCACATCCATAAACCTTATCTTAGGCCTTCCTCTTTTCCTGTTACCTGGCAGCTTCATCCTTAGCATCGTTTTCCCAATATACTCTGCATTCCTTCTCAGCACATGTCCAAACCAACGTAATCTTGCCTCTCTGGCTTTGTCTCCAAACCTTCCAACCTGGGCTGACCCTCTAATATACTTATTCCTAATCCTGTCCATCCTCGTCACACCCAGTGCAAATCTTAACATCTTCAACTCTGCCACGTCAAGCTGACTCCTGCCTTTTTGTCAATGCCACTGTCTCCAACCCATATAACATAGCTGGTCTCACTACCCTCTTATAGACCTTCCCTTTCACTCTTAATGGTAGTAGTCTGTCACAAATCACTCCTGACACACTTCTCCAACCACTCCATCCTGCCTGTACTCTCTTCACCTCTCTTCCACACTCACCATTACTCTGAACTGTTGATCCCAAGTATTTAAACTCATCCACCTTCGCCACCTCTACTCCCTGCATCCTCACCATTCCTCTATCCTCCCTCTCATTCACACACATATATTCTGTCTTAGTCCTGCTGACCTTCATTCCTCTTCTCTCTAGAGCATATCTCCACCTCTCCAGGGTCTCCTCCACCTGTTCCCTACTCTCACTACAGATCACAATGTCATCTGCAAACATCATAGTCCATGGGGACTTCTGTCTGATCTCGTCTGTCAACCTGTCCATCACCATTACAAATAAGAAAGGGCTCAGAGCTGAACCTTGATGTAATCCCACCTCCACCTTCAACGCATCCGTCACCCCCACCACAGACCTCACCGCTGTCACACTACCCTCAGACATATCCTGTACCACTCTTACATACTTCTCTGACACTCCTGACTTCCTCATACAATACCACAACTCCTCCCTAGGCACCCTGTCATATGCTTTCTCTAAATCCACAAAGACACAATGGATACTCCTTCTGACCTTCTCTGTACTTCTCCATCAACACTCTCAGAGCAAACATTGCATCTGTAGTGCTCTTTCCCAGCATGAAGCCATACTGCTGATCATTAATCATCACCTCCCTTCTTAACCTAGCTTCCACTACTCTTTCCCATAACTTCATGCTGTGACTGATAAATTTAATCCCTCTGTACTTACTACAGCTCTGCACATCACCCTTATTCTTAAAAATCGGTACCAAAACACTTTTCTCCATTCCTCAAGCATCCTCTCAGTTTCCAAGATTTCATTAAACAATCTAGTTAAAAACTCTACTGCCTTTTCACATAAATACCTCCATGCTTCAACAGGTATGTCATCTGGACCAACAGCCTTTTCGTTCTTCATCCTCTTCATAGCTATCCTTACTTCCTCCTTGCTAATCCACTGCACTTCATGATTCACTATCCGCACATCATCCAACCTTCTCTCCCTCTCATTCTCTTCATTCATCAGCCCCTCAAAGTACTCTTTCCATCTGCTCAACACACTCTCCTCGCTTGTGAGTACGTTTCCCTCATTATCCTTTATCACCCTTACCTGCTGCATATCTTTACTAGCTCGGTCCCTCTGTCTAGCCAATCGGTACAGGTCCTTTTCTCCCTCCTTAGTGTCCAACCTTTTATAAAACTCATCATATGCCTTGTCGTTTGCCTTTGCCACCTCTCTCTTTGCCATTCACCTCATCTCCTTAGATACCATGTTTCCTTTACTAATTTTCTCCTATAAATTTTAGCCCCAGCTTTTCTGTTTTTTTATGACCCTACTTGCAGTCATCCCTACTGGCAAAATCTCCTTACTCCATTCCAGTGACGGCTTAGTTCTTAGAATACTTTTTGCTACTTTATTAATATAATATCCTGTACGGCTGTTATTCTGCTTAAAGGCCTGCAACCAAAATTCTACTTTCTCCTTACTTCTTTAACTTAGCCATTTCATCATCATGCCTTTCCATTTTTGCTGGTAATGTCCTGCTTGTGTTATGCATATGAGTCCTAATTAGGTAGTTCTAAAGTAACCCTTCAAATCAGGCAGTCTTATCCACCTTGTTCTAAGTGGTTTAGGACTACAGCTGGATATTTTTCCATCATCCCCTGAAACACTGGGGAAGGTTTTGTAGACATCTTTTCATAACTCGATTGCTTCTGAGCCTGTCCTTCCTCACTTATTGGTCTCTTGGATCCCTTGTCAGATCTAGCCCCTTCCAATTCCTATTTCCTCTTCACCAGTTTCACTAGTGCTAAATCTGTCTCAGCATAGTTTTTAGACAGAAGGCATTCCTCTTGATCAGAAGTTTGTAAAGAGTAGACATTCTCGGCATATACCCAGGTATCTCCTACTTTATAAATAAATAGTCCTTCTCTTCCACAGTGTTGAAAATTTTCCTCCTTTTGCACATACGAACCAAAGTGTACTACAGTCAGTCTCAAAATTTCCTTGAAATGGTCCAGGAAGGTTTACCTGGCTCGACCTTTCTATCTATAGCTTCTTCAGCTCAATACCTGTCCATTCAGCCATAAAGTCCATGCAGTTCTCACCACCACCTGCTAGGAGACTGTTGAAAATAGGGTATTCATTCTCCTTGCTCTGTCCTCCATCTCATTTATTTTCATCATTAGGATATCTCGACAGTGTTCATAGTTTTTCATCTTTTCTTTTATTTCCTTTTTCACTGCTTGAAGTTTTAAGTTGGTCCACATGAAAAGAAAGGCCATCCTCCAACGTTGAGATCTTTTTGGTATCTGATGCAATATACCTTGTTAATGTGTGGCTAATTTTAAAAACCTCTGCAAATTATTTTATCTATCATCTCACCCAAACCACTTCTCAAAGAATTAACCAAAAATCCAATAAATTACTGGACCCAGTACATCAAAAAGTACAGTTGTGTACACTTACCATAAATGTAGATGTTCGAGTATATTCACTGTTGCAGTCCTAACCAATGGGTTATCCAGCTCCTGGTAGCCACTGATCAGCCAGAATAGCAAAGATAAGCAATAATGACATCGGCTGTCGTTGGTTGTGAAGGACGTCAGGGCGTCTGATACAAAAGGAGGCAGTCGGCGTCACTTCCTCAGTCTTTCTTGCCATAACAGTCAGGAGCCCCCAGAAAACGAGGCTTAAACCAAATTTAGCCTGTACCTTAGGAAAAGGGAAAAGGGGGAAGGAGGGAGGGAAAGCAGGACTGCAACAGTGAATATACTCGAACACCTACATTTATGGTAAGTGTACACAACTGTACTATGTTCATCGTGTTTCACTGTTGCAGTCCTAACCAATGGGTTGATTACCAAAGCCCAGAGAAAAGGGAGAAGGAACCAACAGAATCAAGGATTGGAGATAATGCCTTGCAGAACAGCAGTGGCAAACCCTGCCCTGGCTCTAGAAAACAAAGGCAAATTATAATGCTTTGTGAAAGTGTGAACAGAAGACCATGTGGTAGCCTCCAAAATGTCTTTAGTAAGAACACCTCTTAAAAAGGCTGCAGAAATGGAAGCTGCTTTAGTTGAGTGGGTCCTAATCCCTTGAGGAGAAACCTTGCCATGAAAGGAATAACAAAAAGTAATACAATGAGCAATCCATTTAGAAATGGTTTGCTTAGAAATAGCCTTGCCCTGGACTCCAGGGGCAAAGCTGACCAATGACTGTGCTGATTTCCGAAGGTCTTTAGTCCTGTCCAGGTAAAACCTGAGCTGCCTATGCACATCAAGAGAATGTAGGATTCTTTCATCTCTATTTCGAGGATTAAGAAAGAAGGTAGGAAGGTGTATGGACTGATTAAGAGTCAGGGTAGAAACCACCTTAGACATAAAGGAGGGGTTGGTTCTCAGAGAGACCCGATCTGCATGGAAAATAAGAAAAGGCTCCACAGCCATCAAAGCATGCAGCTCCGAAACTCTTGCTGAAGTTATAGCCAAGAGGAAGGCAGTCTTCCATGAGAGAAAATCTGCAGTGGCAGCTGGCTCAAAAGGAAGAAGACTGAGTTTCTCTAGAACAAAATTAAGATCCCAGACTGGAGTAGGTGCCCTTCTGGGAGGTTTTAAGTTGCAAGCACCTCTGAGAAATATTTTCATCAGAGGATGAGAGAAAATGGGTTGTTCAAAAGAATAATCAGAAATGGCTGAAGCACAGATCTTGATAGAGGGAAAAAGAAAGACCACCCTGAAGCAAATCAGCCAGGTATTCCAGGATCAGAGGAAGGTTAGGCTAAGAAGAAGATTCCCCTCTAGCCTGCATCCACAGAGAAAATCTTTCCCATTTACCAGCATAAGACGTCCTAGTGTTAGGCCTCCTGGCCTTCCTCAGCACGTTAACCACCTGCTGGGAAAATGAAGAAGAAAAGGATGGAGTCATACAATGAGCCATGCTGCCAAATGGAGAGACTGAAGATGAGGATGTAGAATGTTTCTCCCTTTCTGAACCAAAACATCTGGCTTCAGAGGAAGATGCCAAGGAGGAAATCGGGAGAGACTGCAAAGCAGTGGGTACCAATGCTGCCTGAGCCAGTCCGGAGCTATGAGAATAGTCCTTGGTCACACATTCCTGATCTTCAATAATACTCTGGGAAGAAGAGGAAGAGGAGGGAAGGCATAAACTGACAGCTGCATCCAAGGGAAGGACAGAGCATCCACTTTCCAGGCACTGCTGTGTCTGCAGACATGGAAGCAGAGGAATTATCACATCCAGGTCCTGTGTGTGTTGACACCAAAGGTTCTTGAGGTACCATTGCAATTTCCTCATATGCAGTCTTGCATATGGAATCATGAGAATGCAAGAGGCCATGAAACCCACAGCCTGCAGGTATTTCCTTGCAGGGAACTGGGACAGCTGCATCCAAGGGAAGGACAGAGCATCCACTTTCCAGGCACTGCTGTGATGCTGTCTGGTGCAAAAAAAGAGGTAGAAGATGGTTGTCTGGACAGGAGAAAAGATCCACTTGAGGAGTGCCCCAACGTTGAATGATGATGTAAAAAACTGCTCTGTTCAGCTGCCACTTGTGAGGATTCAGGGTCCATCTGCTCAACTGGTCTGCCAAAGCATTGAGCCTTCCTGGAAGAAACTGAGCTTAGGAGATGCAGGCCCAGGGATGCTGCTATGGACCAAAGACTCGTGCTCTGTCTGCACAGGAGGTAAGAATGAGTCCCTCCCTGCTTGTTGATGTACCATATGATGGTGGTGCTGTCCATCCTGACAAGCATGGTCCCTGGAGAAAGAAGATGCTTGAAAGCTAGTAAGGCCTGCTGGACTGCCATCAACTCCTTTAAATTTATGTGCAGGGGCATCTACTGGACATTCCAACTTCCCTGTATGCATCTGCCATCCAGGTGAGTTCCCTAGGCGTAGTCCGACGAGTCTGTGGTAAGAACTTGAGTGGGCAGGGGTGGGCAAAAAGGCATGCCTTTGTTCTGTAGATAGGCTGTTGCCCACCATAGAAACTCTGTCTGCAGACATGGAAGCAGAGGAATTATCACATCCAGGTCCTGTGTGTGTTGACACCAAAGGTTCTTGAGGTACCATTGCAATTTCCTCATATGCAGTCTTGCATATGGAATCATGAGAATACAAGAGGCCATGAAACCCACAGCCTGTAGGTATTTCCTTGCAGGGAACTGGGACAGGCTTGCCGAGCCCTTGAAGTAAAGTGAAAGAGTTGTCTGCTTCTCCTGTGTGAGATGTATAATCTGGGGGCTGTGTTCAGACTCACTCCCAGGAATGTTCTCTCTCTTTGGATGGCACCATTTTTGATTTTTCCACATTGAGAGTGTAACCCAGGGAAGAGAGAAGAGTCTTTACAAATTCTAGATGCTTTAACAACTGTTCCTGAGAATTTGCTTGAAGTAGACAGTCATCCAAGTATGGATACATCTGAATTTTCTTCTGCAAAAAGCAATGACTGGAGCCAGGCACTTTGTGAAAACTCTGGGAGCAGTAGATAAGCCAAGGGCAGCACAGAGAATAGATGATGTTGCTTGCCCACCATGAAACCAAGGTATTGCCTTCAAGTTTCCCTGATAGGAATGTGCAGATAAGCTTCTTTGTGATCCAACTTTACCAGCCAGAAATCCTTTTCTAACATTGGCAGTAACTGATGCAGAGTAAGCATTTTGAACTTTGGAAATATCAAGCAATAGTTCAGGATGGATAGATCTAGGATAGGATGCCAGGTGCCTTCTTTTTTCGGAACTAGGAAAAGTCTGGAATAGAAACCCTGCCCTACCTGCTGAGCAGGAACTGATTCTATTGCTCCCAGATGTAACAGAGACAAAATTTGCTTTTCTACTTCTGCCCTTTGGTTTGGAGGTGCGTTCGTGAATCCTTTGGGTACTGGAAAGGTGTGGAAAGAAAACTTGCGTCCTAGGGATACAGTTCTGAGTACCCATTTGTCATCTGTGATGCTGGCCCAGACATTTGTGAAAAGGGCCAAATTTCCCCCTAAAGGACTCTCCAGGCAGGCAAGAACAGGCAGAAGTTGGACAGAGTCACTGAGAATGTTTAGATTGAGATGCAGGCTTAGAACTTCCCGCCCTGGAAGAGGAAGCCTGCCAACGCTTAGACCTTTGTCCCCTAGAAGATTTGTAACCTCTAGTCCTAGAATGGCTCTGTCTGCTGGTATCAGGGAAAGTCCAACTCTTAGAAGGGTAATTCCTGCTAAAGCGAGGAGGCTGAACTTGCAGAAAGTCTTTAACTCTCTGCATAGACTTGGCCTGGTCTTCCATCTTCTTGAGCTCTTCCTCTGCTTTGTTGCCAAAAAGACTGTCCTTATGCAAAGGTACATCTAAAAACTTAGCCTTGACAGGCTTTGGTAGAGGCTGCCCCCTGAGCCAAGCATGTATTCTAATAACAGAGCCAGTAGCCGTAGCCCTACAGGAGGCTTTTAGAATGTCAAACCCACAATGTAAAGAATGTTTATTAACAAGACTGGCAGAATTCAGCAAATCCTGCATATCCTTACTCTCTGCCAACTGAGGCACACTTGCTATCCTAGACTTAATAGCTTCCAAAGTGTGCTGTTGGTACTTCAGCATATGAAAAAGACAATTAGTAGACCTAATAGCAAGAGTGGCTGAGGTATAAACCTTTTTACCCCACCTATCTAGGTATCTAGATTCCCTGTCAGTAGGAACAGGATTTTTAGTAACAGTGGCCTTAACTCCTTTAGGGCCTTGAGAAATAACCTCTGGATCAGCCAACGGATTCCTGAAAAGAAAGAAATGAGCATCAGGGTCTCTATAGTACCTGTCAGGTTTCCTGGGAGCAGGAGGAACCAAATTTGGAGTCAAGGAATTTTCCAGAAAAACATAATCAACCACTTCCAACACAGGTGGAATAGCCAAAGACTTATGCTGAGGCAAATCCAAAAACTCCCTAATCCTTTTCTTAGAACGGGGATAAGAAGAAGTTAGGCACTCACCATAACGTTCCATGTGAGTTGTCCATCTCACCTTCATTCTTTACTGATGGGTTTGAAGCTGATCCCTTGGCTCCAGTGCGGCCATTTGCAAAGCTCGAGGTTTACCAGTAGCTCGAGGCCAAGCCCCTTATCCCATGATACACAGAGAATTACCTCAGATCTTGTTTGCTGCGGGTACCATAACCATATCACTGAGCTATCCTCTATCCTCCCAAGGAGAGGAAGAAGAATTGAGCAACCAGGATGAGACCAACCTCTAGGTCAACTATCAGCCAGGTGGGGGAAGGAGGGAGGGACGTAAGAATGAAGGCGAGATGAACAACTCACATGGAATGTTATGGTGAGTACATAACTTCTTAATGTGAAGTTGTTCAATCTCGCCGTTCATTCTTTACTGATGGGTAGCATCCCTAGCACCATCAATCTCAGGTGGCGCATGGGAGTACATTTTTCAGGACCGTAGACACAAAGGAAGCCCTGCCCCTGGAGGCCTTATCAACTTTGTAATGAGTGATAAAAGTATGAGATTTAGACCAAGTGGCTGCAGCACAAATGTTATCAAGGGGCAATTTGGCTTGGAACTCAGAAGACATAGAAACTGCTCTGGCTGAGTGAGCTTTAATCTTGTGTAGTAAAGGCATATTAGCAGCTGAATAAACAAAGGTGATACAGTCAGCCATTTAGAAACAGTTGCTTTAGCCACTGGTCTACCTTTTCTGCCTTCAGAGAATGACACGAAGAGCTGGTCTGATTTCCTGATATCTTTTGTTCTGTCCAAATAAAATCTGAGCTCTCTGTGAACGTCGAGTTTGTGCAGCACATACTCCAATTTATTGGAATGGTTAGGGAAGACTGGTAACTCAATGACTTGGTTGATATTAGATTCTGAACAAACTTTGGGCAAAAAGGAGTGCTTTGTCCTACCAGCATGAAAAACCAAATAAGGAGGGCTGATAGATAAAGCCTGAAGCTCTGACACTGCGGGCAGAAGTAATAGCTAGCAGAAATATTGTTTTCCATGACAAAAATTTGAGATCACAAGATGATGCTGGTTCAAACGGGGGCAGAAATATATGAGACAGCATAAAGTTTAGATTCCAAAGAGAATAAGGAGTTTTCACTGGAGGCCTCATGTGAAACTTCCATTTGAGAAAGGCCTTGGATAACTTGTGGGACATTATGTTTAGCCCATCAGCTCAGAGATGAAAGTTAGATATAGCAGCCAACTGAACCCGAACTGTTGTGGCTGCTGCTCCTTTATTAAAAATCATAGTCAAGAATTCTAGTAAGGATGTCATGGAGGCTTGATAAGGATCAATGTCCTGCTTAGAAGCCCATATGGAAAATCTCTTCCACTTACTAAGATATAATCTTCTAGTGGACGGCTTATGGGAAGACAAAAGGATCTGTTTTGTCTCATTGGAAAAGTTATAAAGCCTGGCTATGAGGGAAACTGGAGCAGCCAGGCTGTCAGCTTCAGTGACTGCAAAGAAGGATGGAGGTCCCCCGACGGATGTGTCAGAAGGTCCAGAACTGGGTCCAGAATCCATGGATCCTCCAAGAGATGATGATGAAGAAATGGGAACCAAAAATACCGAGGCCAATGAGGGGCTGTAAGAATGATGGTCCTTCCCAGAGATTTTGCTTTCTGTTGAAATCTGGATATCAACGGAATGGGTGGAAATGCATAGAGGAGGCCCGGGGGGGGGGGGCGCAATTGTGTACGAATGCATCTCACGGGGCTTCTCCCGGAGGAGGAATCAGGGCAAAGTAGCTTCTGCATTTCGTGCTGATGTGGCTGGCAAAAAGATCGCAGCAAGGCTGGCCCCATTTGTGGAAAACCCTGTCCACAATCTCTTTCTTGAGGGACCACTCCCGCGGCAACAAGATTGCCCTGCTCAGTTTGTCTGCTATCACGTTGGATCTCCCCGGGATGTGCGTTGCCAACAGAAAGTGCTGGGAGGAAACAGCCCACTGCCAAACTCTGAGGGCTTCTCGGCAAAGGGGGTAAGACATGGTTCTGCCTTGCTTGTTCAAGCACCAGACTACTGACATATTGTCTGTCTGAACTGCAATCGTTCCTAGAGGAAGAGAGTCCTGGAAGTACTGCACTGCCAGAAGTACTGCTCTCATCTCCAGGACACGGATATGCAAATGTGACTCTTGATTCATCCATGTGCCTTGGGCAGTCTTTCCCTGAAAATGCCCCCCACCACTCTATCAGGGAAGCATCCATGGTCACAGTGGCTATGGGGGGGGGGGGGTAGTACAAAGGGGCGTCCTATGGTTACATGAAGAGACGTCAACCACCACTGGAGACTTCTCTTGCAAGATTTCGTAATTAAAATCGTGTGATTCATTGGAAGTTCTTGATAAGACCATTGAGTGAACAACAGCCATTGAAGAATCCGCATATGCATCCTTGCTAATGGTATGGCCAGGATTGCTGCAGCCATCAAACCCAATACTTTTAGAACTTCTGCGGCTGGTGCTCTGTCTTTTGATACCAATTTGCTGACATGCTGGCGAAGAAGAAAGACTTGCTCGATTGGTAGTCAGAGTGGTGGCTGAAGTGTCCAACTCTGCTCCTATAAAAACGATATGCTGCGATGGCGACAAGGCAGACTTTTCTGAGTTGACTGTAATGCCTAAGTGATTGCAGTGTGTCAGAGTGTATTCCCTTGCCTGAATCAGTTGATGCCTGGTGGTGGAGGTAAGGAGCCAATCATCTAGGTACGGAAACAACTGGAATCCTAGACGCCTCAGGTGAGCCGTAACCACTGCCATGCATTTGGTGAACACTCTGGGGGCTGTAGTGAGACCAAAGGGCAGGGCTTGAAATTGATAATGATTGGCTCCCAGCCAGAAACGCAGGTGATCTCTGGATGGCCTGGCCATTTTTTTGTGGTAGTACACATCCTTGAGATCTATTGAGCACATTCAATTGTCTTTCCCTAAAAAGGGAAGTACAGACTGTAGCATGACCATCCGGAACTTCTCTTTCTTCACAAATTGGTTGAGTCTGCTGAGGTCCAAAATGGATCTCCAGTCCCTTTTTCTTTGGAACCAAAAAGAACCATGCATAAGTTCTGAATCCTGTTTGGTCTGCTGGGACTGGCTGGATGACACTTTTTCTAGCAACTTGTGGACCTCTACAGTTGCTCGTTCCCTGTAACTGGGGGGAATGTCCATGATTCTCCTTGTGTGTGGGGGTGTGGGGCGTGGAGAAAGGTATGAAATACCCTCTGGAAATGATACTTTGTACCCAGCTGTCTTTTGTTATATCTTGCCAGGCGTCTGGATACAAAGATAAGCGACCCCCAACTGCCTCCAGAGCAGGACAGTCAGGTCTCCTTTCAGGAGCGCTGATAGGGCTGACCAGAGAAGTGATCTGTCAACCTGGTGTTGCAGACCCCCGCTGCCGTGAGGGTGGTGTCTTCCATTATTACTCCCTCCTCTGCCCCTGGGGGGGGGGGGTTCACCACGTGTCTTGAAAGGTTCCTTGGCCTTTCCGGAACCACATCCTTCCTCCCCTTTGGGATAAGGCAGAGTAGGGGTGGAAAAATGGACTCCTACGGCAGACAGAGTCTTTCCCTCCTGTTCACACCTGGTCAAAGTTTCCTTCACTTTTGGCCCAAAAAGGGATGAGCCATCAAAAGGGGTGTTCACGAATGAGGACTTAAAATGGCTCCGTGAAGGAACACAAGCGCATCCAGGAATGTCTTCTGAGAGCAATTCCTGTACCCACTGCCTTATTCATTCCATCAGCTGCATATGATATGAGATGCATGAATGAGTTCACAATACAATTTAGGGTAGCAAGCTGGGTGGCAACTTTGTCAGAGGTCCCTGCAGCTACAGTACCCTGAAGAGCATCTCCCAACTCCTTAAGGAGATCTCTTTGCAACCTAGTGAAATGGGTCAAATAGTTCAGTGAATGGAGTGTAAAAGTCGCTGAACTAAACATGCATTTCCCATATCTATCCATAATCATAGTCTCTCTATTAGGAGGATGAATAGATGAAGAAGTCTCAGACATTTCCTTCTTGGTGGCTGCTGCCACCACCATGGCATCAACAGAGACTCCTTTGGACAAAAATGTTTTATCTGTTGGCGCAGAAATAAACTTATTCTGAGGAACAGGCTCCATGGACTCCAGTGACTCCCACGCCCTCTGAGAGACCAGCTGCATGAGCTCATTGAAGGGTGGAGACACACAAGAGGTAGAGGGTTGAGACTCGAAAGCCTTCAGGAGAACTGACTCATCCTCAGTAGGGCTTTTGGACTGCCAATCACCCCTCTGCCAAAGGATCTCGAGTATCTCCGCAAAGGAGATATCCTCAGAGGGGGACCTTTCTGACTCATCCAAATCAGTATCAGATGTTAAAGACTCTTGTGGGGAGTCCACGTGTCTCCTCTTGCATAATCTCTTCCTGGGGACCTCTTCAGTGGGAGCCTCTGGGGACGTCGCGGAAAAGCAGGGGGTGCCCTGTGGGGCTACCTGAGGCTCTGGGTCTCTATGCCTAGCCTGGACAATGGAAGCAGAAGCAGACACAGGCGCTTTAGAGGATGAGGAAGCAAGACCTGGAGTCGAGGATGTCTTGGGGGAGAAGGCTCTCCTCATTGCTTCGAAGGCATTATGGCTCCGATGAGAAGGAGCCGATGGACCTGAAGGAACCGCCAACCCCTCTTGCACCGAGGCCGTGGGCTCCGGGCCGGAGGTAGGAGCCAACCTCATGCGAGCCAAAGTTCTGAGAGGAAGAGTCAGCACAGACAAGTCAGTGCGACTATCCTCCCCGGACCTGACTGGAGAGTGTCGGCTCCTAGAGTCCCCAGTTGGTGCCGAGGACATCAGAGTAGATGGAACCAAAGACACTGGAGCAGGTCTCGGCTCCAAAGGCTCCACGATCAACAGGTCAGCTCCCTCTGGCTCCGAAGGTCTGGTACAGCTCAGAGGAGGAGCAGTCAAGTCAGGGGTAGTGGTCTTTGGTTCCGACGCTAGGATCGGAGCCGACAACAATTTAGCAAGGCCTGGTGCCTGTAGAAGCTTCTGCACCAATTGATCCATATCCAAAATCTGAAAGGCTAACAGAAGACCTAGAAGAATGTACTGATGGTGCCGACTGAAGTAGTGGAGATAGAGGCCTCTCAGATAATAGCTCCAGAGCTGTGGGCCGGCTCCGAAAAGAAAAGACAGTCAACTCTAGGGTCTGTGGAGCCGATGTCGCAGGATCTTCCAACATTTTGGATTTTTTTGACTAGAGACCTTAGATTTCCCTGTGGGTTTAGAGGACTTACTGGCCACATCCTGGTCACTCAACGCTTCATGAAACGGATGCTTCAACAAGCCTCTGTCGACTAATTTCCTTTTCCTCTCCAGTAACACCCTTGAGGAAAAAGAGTGACAAATACTGCAAGACTCCTGTAAATAGACAGCTCCTAAGCAGTAAACGCAAGTTACATGGCCATCAGTAATGGACATTTTTTACCCGCAGTCTGGACACTTTTTAAACCCAGACTTTGTCATCAGCCATATCCAATAATCAAAATACCTTAGGCTTAAACAAAGAATACATGCACACAAGATGCCTAAAAAAAGTACTCAATATATATACTACTGAAGAACCACACACCACACAAATAAGCCTAGGAAAGACACCAAAAAGCAGAACTATGTTCTAAACTGTAAATAGTATTAATCTATGACCCAAAAACAAAAGGCCAATGCTAAGCTAAATATATAAAGTTATAATCTATATAAAATGCAGAAAGATGTAAACTATGCCAAAACACACGAGGCCGATAAAACTACACTAAGTTTTATCGGGAAAGGGGAGCTTTTAAAAAGCTATACAAGACTATACTAACAACTATTAGAAAGAACAACAGAAATTTTTTTTAGAAATAACTTGCAAATTACGATTTGAAGAAAATACTAGCCTGAGCAAGAACTGGAACCTCTGATCAGATGCCATGGCAAAGTAGATCAGAGGTAATTCTCAGTGCATCATGGGATAAGGGGCTTGGCCTCGAGCTATTGGTAAACCTCAAGCTTTGCAAACGGCTGTACTGGAGCCGAGGGATCAGCTCCGAACCCATCGGTAAAGAATGAATGGCGAGATTGAACAATTTCACATTCCTGACTTTCCCATTTAAAATGTTCCCTGAGAGTATTTAAAGAATCACCAAAAGAGAAATCTTCTGGAGAAGAGGCAGAAGGGATGGACTCCTCTGTGTCTGAATCCTCAAAAGGAGAGAGAGCTTGAGAACTTCCTCTTCATCAACAGAAATGCTAGAAGTATCAGAACCTGAAAAGGACAAAGCCTTAGTAGAGACATCCCTACCTCTTTTTGAAGGAGGAGGCAGTGAAACCCTAATAACAGTCAATCATTTGAGAATGACGGGAATGAGAGGAAACTAGAGCCTGCTTCTTCACGGGCCTACAACTGGAAGATTTGCCTGCAAGTCTAAAGGACTTGGGAGGCCTGGCAACCACTGAAGTTGCAGCCGACGTAGTCTGTATGAGCTTGCTGTCTGAATGAAGAACGGAGGTCTCGGACACCAGAGTCAGCTTCGCGGCTCAGGATCCAACTGAAGAAGCAACAGGCGGAAGGTCTGAAGGCAAAATGGAAGCCGGAGGCCTGGAGGGTCTCTGAAATAGTCTCAACCGAGGCCTGAGGTTGAAAATCTGTGGGCTGCAGGGGCTGCAAAGGCACCTCACTGGCTACCGCATGACTGACGACCAACTTAACATCATCCGAGGATTTGACCTTCGGAAACCTGTCACTGTTCTTATCCTTACATTTCTTGGGGATATCCGAAGCCTGAAGACCAGCGGACGCCATACTGACAAACTTAGGTCAAACTCTAAAATGCTTAGCTAAAAGTTAGCCCGACGACGAATGGTATGTGGATTAAAGGAAGCACAGAGATCACAATTAGGAATGTTGTCGTCAAGGCCTAAACAAATAATACAATAGGAATGAAAATCTCTATGGGGAATCTGCTTTCCATAGGTAAGACAAGTATTAACCTTTTCTGACATTTGTTAAGGCAAGAAAACAGTATCCCCAATGGGGTACTTAGCTGTAGTTGATTTCAACTGTGTAGTCGAAAACAAAAAAGGTAGATTGCCAACCGGCACTCGTGCAAGAAATGCTTCTGCTTCGGGCTCCTTGGCAAGGAAGACCGAGGAAGTGACGTTGGCTGCCTCCTTTTGTATCAGACTCCCCGACGTCCTTTACAACCGATGACAGCTGACGTCATCATTACTTACCATTGGTATTCTGGCCGATCGAGGCCTACCGGGAGCCGGATAACACACTGGTTAGGACTGCAACAGTGAAACACGATGAACATCTGGCCATTATCAGTAAATGGCTTGTATGTTGTCATCAAACTACCAAAAACTGTAGTGAATTCATCAAAACTGGGAATAATGAACAACCATAAACAAGTTAATGGGAGGGGGGACAATATTATGCCAATCTTGTGGTCAGCAAGAGGAACAGAGGACCTAATGAAGGCAATTTTGCTAGCAAAAAATTGAGCAGAAGACTCATTCAGAACTAGAAAACGCTCATCTAGTAGACAGACCGTCTGGGTTGCAGTCTCTCCACCACCTGAAACTGTGCAGCTAGCCATTTTAGCCACTGAAGAGATTTCCCTAGACAGAAATGGACTTTTTATGGGAAATCTCTGATACATGGCACAGTGTTCATGTTCAGTCTCATCACTCTAGAATCAAACTCATCATCAGCAATATTCCAGTCTGTGCCCAGTTCTACTCATGGAGAGAGAATAAGTGTTGAACCAGGGTTTATACCTCTCAGTTGAGACAGGGCAGACATGACCTGGGCCTAAGGACCCAAAGTCTGAGACAGACATTTGTCATAATCTTCCACTAGAGCAACTGCTGAATCAGCATCACTCTGATAGGAACTGAAGGAGCACGTTAAAAAAAGAGAACACTGACCAGATTAAAATTGCAAATTATCTTCAGTTCAAGATAAGAGGAGTTGTGATGAGGCAGAAAAGGACTTGCTCCAGATGCCATCCTCTCATGCCAGTAAAAATTTGCATCGGATAGCATCCAAATAGATGATATAAGTAAACACAACAGTAAGCATATATGTACATACCATACAAAAAAATACACCAAAATAGACCCCAACCCAACCGTATTAGACTCTGTTGGTTCTATATTACAGAGCAGGAAGGAGGAGAAGTTTCCTGACTAGAGAGGCTAAGGATGCCAGAGTCTCCTTTTATGGTCAAAATTTGGATGTACTATGTCCTTCATGGATGCATCTGCAGTCATAACAGTAAGCATGTATGTACATAACCAAAACAAATACACTATAAAAGACTCCCCCAATCATAAGCTATTAGGAGGAAAACAAGTAGGGCATACCAGAAGGGAAGGAGGATCTGGAGATAGAGAGCTGCATTATAATGCTTGTAAAACATGCATCGAGGTCAAAAAACAGCCTCAATAATGTCTTCTTGGCACATGCAGTCATCACTGAAGGTGGGTAGTGGCTAGGCCCTCCAAGAATGAAGTCTTATGTTTCTTGGGTGGTTTAGGTTGTAAGGAGTAACAGTATGGTATATGCAATTTCCTATCCATGGAAGGTCTGTCTGTAAAATATAGCTTTCCTGTCCTTTTGCACGAGGTCCAAACAAATGTTTTGTCAATCCTTTCTTTTGTTTTCTGTCCAAAATACAGGTATGGCTGGCTGTCTTTGTACATGTCTGTGCGTATTCTTTCCCCTTATTTGTGTTGTGGGTGAAATAAGAAGGTGAGTATTCCCTATCCATTTTTTTAGATTACTTGAATACACACCTTGGGCCCTCCTGTGATATTAGTGGATGGTTGGTCTCTCTTTTGGTGGAGATTAGGATGTCCTGTGCACATGTAGCTGCTTATGGTTCTGAAACCCTCCAGTATGAAGTAATTGCCAGTAGGGTTGGGAAAAAAAGGGAGGGCTGATTGTTTGCCTTACTCTGCTGGTTCAAACAAACAGGGGTCATAGTTGTAACTTTTGGCTTAAAGTGACACTTCCCTTGGGTGTTTTGGTGGTTTTTTTACAGTTTACATTCTTGCTTCCTCTGAGTGGAAACCCTCTGAAGGAGGTCTCAGAAGGAAAGCAGTTTTCCACTGAGATTGTTGTGGGTATGCTGCTGGATCAAAGGGTGTATTGAGTAGTGAATCTAGCAATGAAGAAGTTGATATCATGGGCCAGAATGTTATCCTTTATCTATGCATTCTTATTTCCTGACAGGTACTGCAAAACAATGTTGAACAAACAAATTTTCCTCTCAAACCTTCTTGCTGAAGGTCGCTATCTGATGGCTTAGTCTGATGGAGTGAGTAGACAGGCCTGAATCTTGGATTGGCCAGAAGAATATTGCAGTTGCAGCGGGTTTAGGTGTGATGTTCCATGCTTCTATGTCCATCTGAGTTAACATCAAAGGCATCAGGGGTACATAGTTCATATTGTTGAAGGTCTGCTCTCAAGGGTAATGTACACCAGTTCTGTTGTAGCCAGTTTGGGGCTCAGTGAGGGGGCTGATGACGTTCTTCTTTAGTTTGTGGGCAGCTTTGTGGTTTGAAGTAAAGAGGTTCTGTTTTTCTGATAAAGGCCTTTTTTCACAAGGGGTATTGGTGGGAAATCATATGCTGTTAGGTCTTTCCAGTTGTGGGTGAGTTGATTTTTTTATTGAGGTGATTGAGAGGTGATGCGAATAAGGTCTATCTGTGGCATCTTTTATGAGTTTGAAGGTATGGTCTGCAATGCTGTTGTGCAGCTTCTGGTAGGTGGGATTCGCTTTGAGATGGCCTGGGTGGTTCCATATTGTATGTCTGGTTGTCCTTGTGCATTGCCTGTAACTGAGTGTTGTCTGCTAGTGTATTAGTCATATCTGTGATATCATTTTGCTATGAAGGGGTCCAACTCCCATCTCCTAGATGTTGATGTACCAAGGGACGAGTGTGTTGTCTGTTGTTATGTGTACCACATTATTGTTTGTCCCTGTCTGTCATGGCTTGGAACAGAGTTTTCAGGCCCAGTTTTCTTGATTGATGTTCTTGTGAAGTGAGTGCCTGTGTGTTTGATCCTGTGCTCGCATTTGTCCAGCATGTCTGTCATCATCCTAGCCCCCATCCTGGGTCTGAAGATCCTGTTGTGATGGTCTGGCTTGGCTGACATCTGCAAAGGGTAGGCCTGGTCTGCGAAAAGGTAGGCTCTGGTTGTTAGGTGCATGGAATTAGTTGTCCACGGTTTCTGTGATTTGTCTGTTCTGGACTGTGTCTGTGTTGGGACCATAAATTCCCTTCCTGGTACTGCCTGGGTTTTGACCTACCAACCTCTGGCATGATGCCATGAAGCATGCCAAGATGAAAATTTTGCCATGCTGTGCTTGTTCAGTTTTGTTAGTGACTTCTTGTAAAGGAAGTTCTTTTAAGTTTTCAAGAGTCAGTTTACCATTCTTTGTACTGTGTCCAATTCCCATGAAAGAATGTCTGTTTCACCTGTGTCCATTTTCTTGCTTGTAAATTGACTGTTTCTTGTCTTGACTGTGTTTGTTCAGTTTTTTGTGTATCCTTGTTGTCAATTTGCTTTTGTTGTGTCCTTGCAGTTGTTGTTGTCTTTGTCCAGGTATGGGCGCCAAGAATGTGTAGTTTGGGTAAATCTGGAGTCTTGTGATGGTTGGCTGTGCATGAATAATCTAGGTTTGTGATAAGGGTCCAGGCGATAAGCCAAAGGGCAAGTGCTTGAATCTGGCGATTGTCTGATCTCTCTTCTGATGAGATAAGGGGCTGAAGCAGGTATGAAGGGGCCAGAGATCCTAGAGAGTGCAGGCTTTTGACTCCTTGCCCATAGTGAAAAGCCAAAAGGTAGGAGAAGCATTTTGAGGCTTGGGACAATGATGTTTTGGGACAATGATGTATGTATTTAAGGTGGTGGGGTGCAGGTTCTTTTCTTTTCTTTTCTTCCAACTGAATACTCTGGACTGAACTTGTTCTGTGCGTAGGCACTCTTCACACTCTTCATGTGTTCTCATGTTTGCTAATTCTGGTTTAGCCTACAACTTTGATTTGGTTTTAGATCTGAATTTGGAATTTTTGACTGAGTTTTGTGGAAGTGTGGTGACTGTAACTGTGATCTATGGTTTGCGTAACTGTTTTCTCTTTTTGTGATATGTGGTTCTTTTTTTTGAATAAGGTTTTCTTTCCTTTAAGGTTAGATTTGTTTCCTGGTAGTGGCCGGAGTTATTATTAAGTTGTGGTGGTGTGGCTGATGTATTGGCAGTGGCTGTTCGCTGAGCCTGCGTGTTACCTCTTTCCTCGTCCTCTGCTGTTATTTCTGTAGGCACCTCCTGGAGCCTGGTCTGCGCTCTCTACTTTGTCTGAACCAGCCCTGGGTGATTCAGTGAGTGTTGTTTTTTGGCATTTTGGTTCTCACTAACCCTTAACCTTGAGGGTGCAAGAAATCCTTAAACCCTTTGACAGTTGAACTTTTTTTGAAATTTCTTCATCTTTTGAAGGGAGTTCCTCATAAACTCAACCTTCTTTGTGATAGGGCATCTAGCATTAACAGTTTAACATGACTTTGGTTTTTCTTCCTTTTTTCATGCATGCATGCTGCATGCCTTCTTATCACTGTGCCTTCTTCATGCTAGCATCAGTAAGCAACAGTGCATCATCAAAGATAGTAATTTAACCTGTTGTATGTTATTTACCATTTTGTATCAATGTTTTGGCTATGGATATTTTATCTCAAGCCTCTTTAGTTTTAGCTTTTCAAGCATATTAACTTGGTATTGTATTGTGTCATGAATACCACTGATTAAAAATCTTTCTTAGAGAGTCCAGCTGAGTGTAGACCTTTTGTAGACCTTTTACCCCATCTGTCTAATGACCCAGAAGGAATAGGGTTTTAGCTCTAGGTGAAGGCTACTGCCTTGGGACCCTTGGATATAGTTTCTGGAGTAGTTGGTTGGGGCCTTGTAAGGGGTTCAGCTGGTGTCTGGCACCCTGTAATCTCTGTCTGGTTCCAGGGGGGGGGGTCTGGGGGGGCAGAATCTGGCTGGAGCAAACATCGTTGAGCTGTCATATCTGGGTCTGAGGAGGCAGGAGAGGGTAAAGGTGCTGGCCGGCGCTAAGGGAGGCAGAGAAATCCTAACCACTTTTCTGGAAGTCTGAAAATCCTGTTGCTGCCATCTGCTGGTTTCTGCAAGGTCCCAAAGGTTTTTTCAGGAGGAATTCTTGGGGTGGGAAGCAGCGGGAATGGATTCTTCAGCATCAGAGAATTCAAAGCTGGAGAATTCTGCTGGGGCCATAAGTCAATGGAATTCTCATTCATCATCAGAATCAACTGAAGAAGGGGCTCTGCCTTAGGTCTCTTCTCTGGGGCTCTGAGGCGAGCCCTGGGGAGTGTGAGAGCTCAGGATCTAAAGAAATTAAATCTTCTGCCAAAGGCCAAAGCATGAGAACTAGAAGAGCCTGGATGTAGGGGTTTAACAGGCACTGATTTAGTAGTCTTGGCTGCTTTAGCCTGCCCGTGTGGTTTGGCCTTAATGGACATGGCTGTAGTCTTGCACAGCAGTCACAAGAGCTGGGAGACAGACATGGCAGGATGGTGTCTGATAAGTCAACCACGTAGTGTGGGTAAAATTTCTATTCGAATTTTGGACGTAGGGCAGGGAGTTGTAGAGTCAAGAGTAGGTTCAGCTGTACTTTGATCAGTTTTTCGGTTTTTTTCAGACCTTTGATCACTTTTGCTGTTTGTTTTTACTTGAGAACGCTGAAACCGTCTTTATCTGTGTTTGTCGGTTTATCTTTATAGATTTTTGAGAAGATTGGTCAGTCGGAGGATCACGGCATAATGTATCAAAAAAAATCATGCAAATCTAAAAGCGTTAAAACGGTTGACGGAGCTCAGCGGCCGGGAGGTTGAGAAGCACAGGCAGAACAGGCTGCTGCTAGGGCAGGCTGGGTAAACAAAGGGATCTTTATGACGGAAATCTTTATGAGGTAAATTGTTGTCCTACAGTTAACAATTCGGCTGCTTTTCTGAGAAAAGTTGAGTTAAGGGGGTACTTAGCTAGCAAAGTCAAGTAGCTTAGTATTGGTAGGGCAGTATTCGTAATGATCCCCTCGGCCGACCCGACCCTTCTGCTAACAGCTTCGCGGCGGGCGCACTGAGGAAAAATGAAAATGAAAATGGCGTGATGCTTTTATTACCAAGACCAACAGAGATGACGGCGTGGTGAGGCGGAGCCGAGGATCGCGACCGGGAACGGACTTTGGACCCGACTGCAGGGCTGCCTGACGACAGGACAACCCACTTGTTATGACTGCAGATGCATCCATGAAGGACATCTAACCTATGGCACAGGAAATGATCTGACAGTAAGACTGCTTCCAGTGTAGTTGCCAAATCCATTCGAAAGATCTAATTCAAAGCATGCCCAAGTTTTTGTGTTACAGAGAATAACCTGAGTAAACCTGAAATCTTTCATGATGGAATTAAATTCATAAGCAAAGGACACTGCTTCATCATTGACCTAGGTATTAAAGTCATCCTGTCCTACAAGGTGCTGGTGACCCAGAGGAAATCAGTTAACTCCTGAAGGAATGTCCTTGCACTACATGGTGTACAGAAGATGAAGGGAAACCTACAGTTTTTGCTCTTGCTACAAGGACACGTTTAAAGAAGTTGGTCTCCCTAATGTTCAGCCTGGCTGGCCTATGTTTGTTAATACAAACTGCAACCTCACCCACAATCCTATGCCTCATAAGACAATTCATGACGGAGTCCAGGCAGAATTGCTGCAGCTAGATGAGAATTGAAATTCTTATCCAGCAATGTCTCAGTTATAAAGGCAAGGCCAAGATCATGCAACAAACCAGAAATAATGCTCACCTTTTTGCGTATTGGCCTCTTGTTACATACCCATTAGGGTTCACTGGGATACTGGGCAATGTAAGGAGGTAGAAGCCCCAACAGTTGCCCTTAGGGAAGCTGTGCAAAATCCTCTACCCAGCAACAATATATAACCAGAAATGTCAGCTAATGGCTGGTTTGAGGTACACCAAGATAAAATGTAGATGTAATTTAATCTAGCTAGTTTGAAGGGGCAAAATGCTAACAACAGGTTTTACTGCCCTGAGGTAAGAAGGTCTTCTGATCTATAGAATCTAGTAAGGCTTCTAAAAATACTACTGTTCAGACTTGATTTGGGAAAGCAGAGAGAGAGAGAGAGATTCTGAAAGCAATTCAGAGTAAAAGTTAAAACCCTTTCCACCCCTTCCTGGGAGTGGGCCTGAATCAAGCAATCATTATGAAAAGGGTAAATGTAAATGCCTTTGGCTCATTAACAGCCAACTACTGGAGCTGGATGCTTTGCAAAGGCCCAGTAGCAGTAGCCAGACCAAAGCGCAAAGAAGTAAATTAATAACAGCTTCCCACTTCAAATCCCAAGAAAGCATCTGTGGTCACTGTGAATGGGATTACATAGGTACGAACCCTTGAGATCTAGGTAAGGTTAACCTTATGCATTTTGGCACTCTGAGGTAATTGTTCAGTCTTGACAATCTACAATGGGTCTCCAAAGACCATCTTTTCTGTGAACCAGGAATAATTTTCAGTAGAATCTTATGCCCTCTTCTCCCTTTAAAAGCAGGGGGCCGAAATATAGATTCCACTGATGCAGCCAGAAAAGTGTCCTGCAAAGCCTCTAAAACAGATGATCCATGTAGTTTCTCTAGGTGTCCAAAATTTCTTTTGCCTCCCACTTACAGTGATCCTTTATCCTGCACATGTAATTTCCAGTTATGACACTTTCCATTAGTTATGCAAAGGAAAAAGTGTCCTTTGTGACAGAGTCATAATCTGGGGGGAAACATCTGAGAAGTCAAGTCCAGGGCCTACTCCTCTGAGATTGAGGATTCCCAACTCCCTTGATGGGGACTGCTGAGGTGGGGTCTCCAAAACAAATCAGTAACCAGGCTTCAGCTGCAAGCCTTGCGTAAAGGTGATAAGGACGTTCAGCTAGTCTAAACCAATCCTGGATGACAACCTGGAGGATGGACAAGACTACTAACCTGCTACATGCAGAACAGACAATGGCAAGGAGCCTTAAGAAGAAGGCATCTATGACAGACACTTGAATCCTTTATTTCGAAGGTGTGATCACCTCAGAAGTTGGGGACAAAGACAATTGTGCCAGACCTTCATCTCCCAGTAATAGGAATCCTAGTACACAAGAACTGAGATAATATTAATTACTGCTGCAGTAGCCACAACACTTGGGTCTTCTGCTGCAGAAGGTCCAGTATGCATCCTGACTTCCACAGCTTAGCATCTTCCCTCTTCTCAGATAGGCAGATGGCCATATTTGTGGGTATTAGTGTATTCCTAGTATTAGGGACATCCATTCTTGCTAACTTTACTTCTCTCTTGCTGTAGTACAGTTTGCATTCTTTATTACATTGTTATTAGTCTGGCAGTTTAGCCTGGAAGACCGTGGATTCTGCATCAGCTCCCTCAGGAATCTGTGGCCCTTATCACCATACCTTGGAGCCAAAGCCAGGTTAGCCTCTGGTTTTGGACACCCCACCTCAGAACAGGTATAGGGAACAGTCTTTCTCCATCAAGGGAGCAGGAATCCTCAGTCTCAGAGGAGGCAGAATTGGACTGTACTTTTCAAATGATTTCCCCCACGGCTATGAATCTGTCACCTCTTACTCATTAATAAACAAAATCATTGCCTGTGGTGAGGCACCAATACTGAATGCAGGTGTAGAAACTTTGGCTCAGCAAGATTTGCTAGATTCTGCAGACATGGTGGCCTTCAAAAGGTCACTGTTAAGGGCTTCAGACAAAAAGATGTCAATGCCGATGGCTGTGAAAGGGCCTCTCAGGATAGAATTCCCTCTATGCTTAGGGGTATTCCCGAGTAAGTTGAAGAAGAATTCCCCTGCCTTTCACTTTTTCACTCTCTCTTTGGGGTGTTTTTCCACATACTTCCTCTTAAGCAGGACATATGAAACTTGTCATTAGGCACTCAACATGGATGTGGCCTGCTAGGACAAGACCCCAAGCCTTTTCCTGACTAAGTTGTTTTGGAGAGAGAACTCCTCTCACCCTGGGATCTAGTTGCTAAAATTAGCACAGATCCCATAAGAGGTGATGTCATAATCAGGATCCAAACAAATAAAATCCTACACAGAATGGATGGAAATCTGTTTGTAGCTACCTACCACAAGACCACGTCAGTCTTTTCTAGGGTGAACATGCCATTAACTCCGTGCAGGGTATCAAACTCTAACCTGCAACCAAACACAACAGCACAAGTACTGGAAGAAGAAAATATTCTCAGTGCAGTCTTTACCTGCTAGATCGGGAGTGACAGGCTGACAGCAATGTAATGAACAATGCAAACTGTACTAAAGGAGAGAAAGAAGTAAAGCTGGCATGAATACGTCACTCATACTATGCACTGATGTCTACAGATATGGGTGGTGTCTGTCTGCCTGCCTAGGAAGAGGAAAGGTACTCAGCTGGTGAAGTCAGGCCATACACTGGGCGTTCTGCAACAGAAGAAGCAAAGGTTATGACTACTGCAGCAGTAAGTAATATGATAAACATCCACCCATCCACAACCCTTTTTTCCCATTTTTGCACATGGGTTGGGGATGTCACTTCAAAGTGGCAATCATCAAAAGCCAAGGTTTACACCACCAAGTGGCTAGCCCTACAGCGGAATATGATGAACATAATGCTGGTATCTGATTCTATGAAAGCAAGGAAGAGACTGCCTTGCAGGATGTTTTGTATTCTGTCCAGATGTAAATAAAAATGGACCCATTCTAATGTTAATCACAGCTCCTATAAACACAATGTCTTATACAGAACTGAGCCATTACTTTATCAGATTGATGGTGACCCCCAATCACGGAAAGTAAATTCCTGCTGAACCTAAGAGGTTGTACCTGAAGGAAGTCTTTTACTGTTTGCATAGATTTTGCTTCGTCTTCTATCCTTTTAGGCACTTCTCCTGCTTTTACTCCAAACAAGCGGTCCTTATCCAAGGGTGCATCAAGTAATTTAGATTTGACATGATCAGGGAGAGGTTGTTCCTTCAACCATGCATGCCTGCTAATGACAGCTCCTGACACTGCTGCCCTGCATGAGGCTTATAGAGCGTCATATTCACAGTGTAATGAGTGTTTAGCCACTTGACAAGTAGAGTGCAGTAAATCTGTAAACTCTTTCGAACTGGCATAGTCAGGAAAGGTTGAAATCTTTTGCTTTAATAGTTCCAAAGTGTGTTGTTGATATTTTAACATGTGGAACTGGCAGTTGAGTGCTCTGATAGCTAAGGTTGCAGAGGTGTATACTTTTTTACCCTATCTGTCCAGAGCTCTGGAGTCGTTGTCAGAAAGAATAGGATTCTTTGCAGAACTAACCTTAGCTCCTTTTGGTTCCTGTGTAATGACCTCTGGGTCTGCTGCAGGATTCTGTACAGGTACTTCTGAGAATCCGGCACTCTGCAATACCTGTCAGGTTTTCTGGGAGCAGGTGGGAGGGTGTCAGGAGTTAAACTGGATTCATGGTAGACATCATCAACCACCTCTAAGATTGGAGGGATGGCCAAGGGTCTGTGCTGGGGCAGGTCTAGAAACTCTGTTAGTCTTTTCTTAGACTGAAGGAAGTCCTGGGACTCCCAGTGGAAATGTTCCCTAAGGGTGTGAAGGGTTTCCCCAAAGGAAATACCTTCTGGTGGGAGGCAGGAGGGATGGATTCTCCTCTGCATCTTAATCATCATAAGCAGTCATAGGTTGTTGTTCCTCTTCAAAATCTGAATAATCAGACTCCTCAGAATCATGTTCTGTTAGTATTTCAGCAGAAAGGTATTTTTCTCCTTTTAGAAGGAGTGGCCTGACTACCCCTGATAAAGGTGACAAGATCCTCTGCCATTTTAAGCAATTGAGCTTGGGGTGGTGGAGCAGGGGTAAGATGGTGGTTAGGGGTAGTTTTCCTAGGAGTGGCCTTGCCTCTACGCCTAACAGTATCCAATGGTCTGAGAGAAACGGTAGTCGGTGGAGAAGACGTCGGTTTTTCTCTAAATTCGGTAGTACGAATAACCTACGGAAATCGGTGCCTGCGTCGTGGCTCTGGACCCAACCAAGGCAGAGACAACCAAAGGCTCAGAAGATTAAGAAGATTTCTGCAGCATACCGGAATCTGAAAGGGAAGGTTAATGAACCGGGCATCAGGGGCTGCCAAGGTGCCTCACTGAATTCTGGAGAACTAACTACCTGCTTAGCGGTAGAGTCGTCGGAGGGCTTAGCCTTATGTGTTCTGTCTCTATATTTATCCTTACATTTTTTTGGAATGTCCACAGATTGTTGGCTGATGGACGCCATTTCAGAATGAGAATACCTGGCTACAAAAAGAGGTCTACGACGAATGGTTCTCGCATTAAAAAGGGCACAGAATCGGCAACAGGGGACATCGTGGTCTGGGCCTAAACAAGTGACACAGCATGAATGGAAGTCTTGGTGTGGTATTTGCTTTCCACAGGCAAGATTATTGTTAACTTTTTCGGACATCGGCTAGTGCAAGAAAAAAGGATCCCAATGGGGTACTTAGCTTTAGACGTTTTCAGCTGTAATTCAAACTCTGGTAGTGACCGACCAGCACACTTGCTAACTGCTTCTGCTACAGGCTCCATGGCAAGAAAGACTGATGTAATGGTGTTGGCTGCCTTCCTTTACAGCACTCATGACCTGACGTTAGGCAGCAAGTGACAGCAGCCGATGCAGAAAAACACTGAGTCTGGTATTCGGGCCGGCTAAGGGCTACCACAGCAGGGATAACCCACAGGTGATGACTGCAACTGTGAAACACAAAGAACATCTGAGCCATTACTTTGTCAGACTGATGGTGATCCCCAATCACGGAAAGCACTGGAGCAGAAGATCCCTATGCTGAATGATACTGTCATTCATAGGTGAGACTAAAAGACAGTCAATCATGTAGGGAAAAACTCGAAGCCTTGCAAGCACTGAAAAGCCACTGATACTGATCAAAGGGCAGTTAAATCAAACCGCAGGGAAAGAAATGGCTCCCATTCTAAAGATGAACCTGCTGCGTGCTTTTGTATGTTTTATGCTCACATAACTTCTTTGAGGTCGAAGCAGCATATTTAATTATTTACATTTGTTAACCGGGTAGTGTTGGACTGGATTAAAAAAAACTTTTTCAGCGGAGACCCAGGGAGATAAGCTCCACAAAAAAAAGAACATTATTAAGGTACAAGCAGTAAACTTAGTTTTAAGTAGTAGACGTAAAAATATTACAGCAACATAAAACACAAATACAATATAAACATGCATGTTTCAGGCATACAGGAATACTTTTTTTTTTTTTTTAAAAGAGTATATATGAGGTACATAAGTTATGTAGCTATACAAGATGAGTTACTTCTGAAAGACCAAAACTGGTCATGTAGTTTTACAAGTTAGGTCATCTGAAGGAACAAAGATTAATAAAGAGATGACAGATACTGGGATAGCCCTATGTGGGATGAGCACTATTTGGGCCATCATGTGTGAGATAAGTGGGAAGAATATTAGTTGGGAGCAATACAGGGCATAGCCAATTACCATTTAAATAGTCTTTCAGAGTAGTTTTAAATGTGGACAGGTTGGGGTTTTTAGTTATCTGCTGAGGAACGGTGTTCCAATCTTTGGCTATTTTATGGGAGTAGAGGGAGTCTCCTTTACAGTTATGAGACTGGGTTACTTTTAGCATTAGTTTGTTGGATAACCTGAGGAGTCTACAGTTTGTGTTTGGCTGGCAACTTTATAGACATTTCTTTCAGACAGAGCTGGGCAGTCAGTAGGGTGAATATGATTTTGTGACCAGGTGAAAGTTGTTTTAGTAATAGGTTGGGAAGTTCTAGGCAGTTCAGCTGTCAGAGAAAGTACAGTTTTGTAGCAACCATAAATGTAGATGTTCGAGTGTATACACTGCTGCAGTCATTACACTTGGGTTATCCTGCAGTCAGGCGGTTCCCCAGTCGGCCTGAGTTCCAAAGTCTTGGTCTGGCGTCGGTTACTGTCACCTCCTCCCTGACGTCAGTGAGGCAGGGGTATACAAGATGCAGCCGATGCCATTTTCTTCAGTTTTTCTTGCCCCAGATGTCAGGTGCCCTCAAATAGGTAGGCAATTCAAATTGCTAATAAAACATACATAATAAAAGCAAACAACAACTTTCAGTTACCAGCAAATACTCCCCATAGGTAGTAAAGGGTAGAAGACATAGGTATGTACCAGCAAGTAAGAGGGGAAGGAGGGAGGGTAACCTGGACTGCAGCAGTGTATACACTCGAACATCTACATTTATGGTAGGTACAAAACTGTACTATGTTCATCGTGTTACACTGCTGCAGTCATTACACTTGGGTAGAATCCCAAAGCTGAGGTTAGGTGGCTGGTTCTATAAGGCATTAGGGGTGGCTATAAGGCCCTGCAGTACTACAGTGGTGAAGCCAGCTCTGGATTTAGAGTATAGAGGCAGATGGTAATGCTTGGTGAAGGTATGCACAAAACTCCAAGTTGCTATTTCCAAAATATCCTTGGTAGGTACTCCTCTGAGGTAGGCAGTTGAAGTGGGGTACAGGTTTCCCATGGTGTGTATAGCAGAAACGTATAAAATGTCCTATCCATTTTGAAATAGTCTGTTTTGAAATGGCTTTTCCCTGTGCTCCTGCAGTATATGCTACCAATAACTGCTCAGATATCCTGAAAGCTTTGGTTTTGTCCAAGACGAAGCGTAACTGCCTGTGAATGTCCAAGGAATGCAGTAGTCTCTCCCCCTTATTCTGTGGTTTTGGATAAAAAGTTGGCAAATTAATAGTTTGGTTTAGAGCCACACTGGATACCACCTTTGGCATAAACGTAGGGTTAGTTCTTAAAGACACCCTGTCCTGGTGGAAAATGAGGAAAGGTTCCACTGCCATTAGTGCCTGTAATTCTGAAACTCTTCGTGCTAATGTTATTGCCAGGACTAGAGCAGTTTTCCAAGAGATATATTTTAATTCTGCTGTGTTAGATGCCTCAAAAGGAGGTAAAGTCAATTTTTCCACAATAAAGTTGAGGTCCCAAGTTGGAGTAGGTGCTCTACGGGGCGGTCTTATGTTTATCGCCCCTCTAAGGTACTGTCTTAGCAAAGGATTACAGAAAATTGGTGGATCCGTGTGGTAATGAGCAGAGATGGCAGAGGCGTGGATCTTGATGGATGAGAAGGAGAGTCCTTTGTCCAGCATCTCAGTTAAATATTGTAGTATCTGAGGAATTTTTGGAACATGAGGGTCAAGGCTGTGTGCTTGGTTCCAGGCACAGAATTTCTTCCATTTATCCGAATAGGCTTTCCTGGTACTAGGCCTTCTGACCTCCAGAATGACATCTATAACATCTTTGGAGAGCGGCACTGCCTGCTTGACTAAGCTAGGTTTAATGTCTTTAGCTGGCTGTGTAGTATCTGATTGTTGTGCTGAGTCAGCAGATGTGAGATTTGAGGCAAAATCCAGGGTGGTCCTTGTGCTAAGTTCTTTAAGATTGGGTACCAGTGCTGGCGTGGCCAGTCTGGTGCAATCAGGATCATCTTTGGCTCTTCTTGCCTGGCTTTTATGAGTACCTTTGGCAGGAGAGGTAGTGGTGGGAAAGCGTATACTTGTAGGTTTTTCCAGCTGAATGAGAGGGCATCCACTTTCCATGCTTGTGGATGGTAACTCCTTGTGCAGAATTTCTGTAGCTGGCAGTTCAATGGGGATGCAAACAGATCTATGTCCGGGCTCCACCATTTCTGTGTTATCATTCTGAATATATGTGGATTCAATTCCCAATCGTGGGGATCCATGATGTTTCTGCTCAAGTCGTCCGACAGTGTGTTTTTCTCTCCTGGCAGGAATTGTGCTTGCAGATGAACTTGATAGTTTAGAGCTGTGTTCCACAAGGTCATGGCTTGCCTGCAGAGGGGATAGGAGTGCATGCCCCCTTGCTTGTTTATGTACCACATAAAGTACAGTTTTGTACCTACCATAAATGTAGATGTCCGATAGGTATGCATCTGCAGTCATAACATATGGGTTGTCCTGCCTCAGGCAGCCCTCAGTCGGCCCGATTCCAAAGTCTGGGTCTGGCCTCGGCTGATGTCACACTTCACCCGACGTCATAGCTCCTGGGGTATAAAGGCATCAGCCGACGCCATTTTCCTCAGTGTTTCTTGCCCCAGATGCCAGGTGCCCTCTAGGAAGGCTAATTTTGGATAAATGTTGAAAATTCCAAACAGTAGCAAACAAAATATATATATATACATATATACATACAAACAAATACACCATAATAGATTCCCCCAGCTAGCTGAAAGAGGGGTAAGCACCCTAGGAATACCACAGAGGGGAAGGAGGGTGGGTAATCCTGACTGCAGATGCATACGTATCGGACATCTACATTTATGGTAGGTACAAAACTGTACTATGTCCTTCAAGGATGCATCTGCAGTCATAACATATGGGTAGAATACCATAGCCAAACTGGGGGAGGAGGCACTAAGATAAAGATGGTGTAGTTAAGATCCCTTGTAAAACTGCAGTTGCAAAGCCTGCTCGGGATCTGGAGTATAAAGGAAGATTGTAATGCTTGGCAAATGTATGCACGGAGCTCCAAGTAGCAGCTTCTAAAATGTCTTTGGTAGCCACTCCTCGTAGGAAAGCTGTAGTGGTGGCTGTAGCCCTTGTGGAGTGAGGCCTGATATTTTCAGGAGTTGTCTTTCCATGAAAAGAGTAACAGAATCGAATGCAATTTCCTATCCATTTTGAAATTGTCTGTTTGGAAATTGCTTTTCCTTGCACTCCTGTTGCATATGCTACCAGAAGCTGGTCAGTTTTTCTGCTGGTCTTAGTTCTGTCCAGATAGTAGCGCAGTTGTCTATGTACATCCAAGGTGTGTAGTAGCTTTTCCCCCCTGTTCTGTGGGTTAGGGAAGAACGTAGGCAAATGAATAGCTTGGTTCAAGGATACTCTGGATACCACCTTTGGCATGAAAGTAGGATTGGTTCTCAGAGACACTCTATCCTGGTGAAAGATAAGGAAAGGCTGTACTGCCATTAATGCCTGTAACTCGGATACCCTTCTTGCTGAAGTGATTGCTAGAAGGAAGGCAGTTTTCCAAGATAAGAACTGTAAGTCTGCTGATGCTGCTGGTTCAAAAGGGGGAAGTGTTAATTTTTCCAGCACAAAATTGAGATCCCATGCAGGCAGAGGTGGTTTCCTTGGAGGTTTTACATTTTTGATCCCTCTTAGAAATTGTCTGAGGAGAGGTTGAGAGAAGATAGGAGGATCCATGTTGTACTCTGCTGAAATTGCTGAAGCATGAATCTTAATGGAAGAATAGGACAGGCCATTGTGGAACAGTTCTGCTAAGTATTCTAGGATGTGTGCAAGGTTTGCAAGCGTGACATCTGTTCCCTTTGATGCACTCCACATGAGGAATCTCTTCCATTTGGCTGAGTATGTTTTCCTTGTGAAGGGTCTGCGAGCCTCCAGGATAATGTCCTTGACCCTCTGAGATAAAACAGGATGTTTTTGTTTTATGCAATTTTCCAGGCAGTTAGCTGCAGCGTTTTCAAGTTTGGATGCAGGGTCTTGTAGTTGTTCTGTGTTAGAAGTAAAGGCCATAGAGGTAGAGGCCATGGGTTTGTCCGAGACATGCTTCTCAGTAGCGGGTACCAATGCTGCCTTGGCCAGTCTGGAGCTATCAGAATTACCTTTGGCTGTTCCTCCCTGATCTTCAGTAGAACTTTGTACATCAATGGGAAAGGTGGAAAGGCATAAACTGTCAGGGCCTTCCAGCTGAAAGAAAGGGAGTCCACCCTCCAGGCTTGTGGGTGGTATTCTCTTGAGCAGAATTTCTTCAGTTGGTGGTTAAGTGGGGAGGCGAACAGGTCTATCTCTGGCATTCCCCATTTCTTTGTTATGGTTTTGAAGATATCTGGATGCAGCATCCGTGGTAGTTCTGCTTAATTTGTCTGCTAGTGAATTCTCTTTTCCTGGTACGAATCTGGCCTGCAGTTGAATGTTGAGATTCAGGCCTAGGTTCCACAGTTCCATTGCCATCCGGCATAGAGGGTAGGAATGCGTGCCTCCCTGTTTGTTGATGTACCACATGACTGTGGTATTGTCCGTCCTTATCAGCAGGTGTCCTTGCTGGAGGAATGATTTGAATGCCTCTATTGCATGCTTCACTGCCAGCATCTCCTTTAGATTTATGTGTAGATTCTGCTGGTCTTGGGACCATAGGCCTTGGATACACTTGTCTTCCATGTGTGCGCCCCAACCTTGGTCTGAGGCGTCCGTGGTGATGGTCTGTTTTGGCTGTGTTGAGACCATACATTTCTTAGGTACCATTGTAATTTTCTCATATGCAGTCTGGCATGTGGGATCAAGATTATGCAGGATGCCATGTAACCCAGGGCCTGCAGGACTTTCCTTGCAGTAAGCTGAGTTTGTCTTGTCAATGCCGTGAAGTAGACTGGAAGTTGTTTTTGTTTTTCTTCTGTGAGAAAAGCCATCTGAGTTATTGTGCCCAGTTCTGCGCCCAAAAATGTTATCCTTTGGGATGGCACTAGTCTTGACTTCTGTATGTTGACTGTGTATCCCAAGGCTTGCAGCAGTTGTATGACATAGGCCAAATCCTTTATTATTTTTGTCTTGTTGTCCGCTTGTATTAGGCAGTTGTCCAGGTATGGGTAGATTTGAATTCCCTGAAGCCTGCAATGTGCAATTACTGATGCCAGGCATTTCGTGAATACTCTGGGCGCAGTAGATAAGCCAAAGGGCAATACTGAGAATTGATAATGCTCTGATCCTGCAAGAAATCTGAGGTGTCTTCTGCAATCTGGTCATATAGGGACGTGCAGGTATGCCTCCTTGAGATCTAGAGTCACCAGCCAAGACTCCTTGCCCAACATGGGAAGAAGTTGCTGTAGGGTCAGCATCTTGAATTTTGGTACAATGAGATATGTGTTCAGTGCGGACAAGTCGAGAATAGGCCTCCATTGAGTTTCTTTTCTTGGTACAAGGAATAGTCTGGAGTAAAATCCTTGGCCTTGTTCCATAGATGGTACCTTTTCTATTGCTCTCATCCTTAGTAAGTTGATGACCTGTTTTAGAGCCTCTGACTTCTGGCTTGGTGGAAGGTTTGTCATTCCTCTCTTTTTTGGTAAAGTGTGGAAGTGAAACTTGTAGCCTTTGTCTATTGTTTGCAAAGTCCATTTGTCTCCTGTAATGCAATGCCAGTTTTTTGAAAATAAAGCTAACTTTCCGCCCAAGGGTGCTTCCAATTGTTCCCTGGTAGGCGGAATCAGAGCCAAGTCATTGTGTCTGTCCTGTGGAAGTGGTTGCAGTCGCAGCTGTGGAGGCACTCCTCTGGTTGTCAGGTTGCCACTGACGGCCCCTGTAGGCACCCCTTGATTGACCCCTGCCTCTTGGGCGTCTATTTCTGCCTCTCTGTGCTCTGGTGGTGTCTGGAAAGGACCAATTCTTTGAAGGCCAATTCCTGCTGAACCTCGGAGGTTGGACCTGCAGAAAATCCTTGACTGTTTGCACAGATTTTGCATTTTCTTCCACTTTCTTTAGTACCTCCTGTGCAGGGGAGCCAAATAAACTTTGTTTCTCCATAGGGGCATCTAGGAGTTTAGATTTAACATGGTCTGGAAAGGATTGTTCTTTTAGCCAGGCATGCCTTCGAATCACTGCTCCAGTCATAGCTGATCTAAATGAAGCCTCCAGTGCATCATAGCCACATTTTAAAAAATGATTACTGACCTGCTGAGAATTGTGTGCCAACTCCTGAATGGACTTACGGTCTAAAGGTTCAGGAGAGGACAGCTTTTTATTTAGCTGATCTAACAAAAATTCCTGGTACTGTATCATGTGAAATTGACAGTTTAAAGCCCTGGCAGAAAGAGTAGCAGATGTATACACTTTTTTACCCCATCTCTCTAATGCTCTTGATTCTCTTTCAGAGGGTAGGGGGTTTTTGGCAGAGGCAGCTGCAACACCCTTGGGACCCTGAGAAATGGTTTCTGGGTCTGCAGCGTGGGCCTTGTACAAGTGGAAATGAGAATCCGGGACCCTGTAATATCTGTCAGGTTTGGCAGGGGCCGGGGGAAGAGAATCAGGGGCTGAACAGGCATCATTGTATGCATCATCAACAACTGATAGTACAGGTGGTATGGCTAGAGGCCTATGCTGTGGTAAGTGTAAAAAAGTCCTTAGCCTTTTCCTAGAATCAGAAAAATCCTGACCCTGCCATTGGAAATGTTCCCTCATTGAATGTAGAGTTTCCCCAAATGAAAATTCTTCTGGGGGGGAGGCAGAAGGAATGGAGTCTTTTGCATCCGAATGCTCATAAGGTGAGTATGGGCCTTCCTGATGGTCTGATACATCTGATCCATCCGAGGAATAGTCAGAGGAAAGAGGTTCAGGGGGTTCAGTCCTAGGCCTTTTTTCAGGAGGTTGTGAGGCCCTGTCTGGGTGAGGTTGGGATCCCCTGATCAAAGAAATAAGGTCCTCAGCGAGGCTGAGAATTTGAGAACTTGAGGAAGGTCTGTGAGGTGGAGCTTTTGTAGGTAAGGCCTTGGAAAGTTTTGCTGCTTTAGCCCTGGAGAAGGCCTTAATAGACATAGAAGCAGGGGGTCTAGCTGCCCCACGTGCAGGAGTAGAAATGTCCAACGGAATGGTGTCGGAGAATTCTAGTGTGCCTGCTTCTTCAGTAAGAATTTCTGTAGCCGACTCCGCCGGGGCCTCTGAGGCCTTGGTTGTCGGAGGCATGCTTGCGGCCGGAGGAAGAACCGGGGACTCGGTTTCAGCCGAAACCGAGACACTCGCGGTAGGCCTAACCGTGGTTTCAGCTGAAACTGCGGGCCGCGAGTGTCGGTCCTTTTCCTTGCGTTTTTTAGCTAAATGAGTAGTCGGAGTCTCCGACGGCATTTTATATGCAAAAGCGGGACCAAAAAAACTCTTCTGAGAACTCCGACCGACGTCTAAGTGTCCGTCGGTTGAAGGAGGCACAGGCTAAACAAGCTGATACGTCGTGGTCTGGGCCTAAGCAAGGAAGGCAGTAAGAGTGGAAATCCTTATGAGGTATTTGTTTCCCACAAGTTAAACAATTATTTACTTTTTCTGACATCGGCTGAGGCAAGAAAGAGTCCGCAACGGGGTACTTAGCTTTTTTAGAAGTCTTCGGTAGCTGAAATCTCTGGATCTGACCGAACGGCACTTGCGAACAGCTTCTGCTTCGGGCACCGCGCGGCAAGAAAGACTGAGGAAAATGGCGTCGGCTGATGCCTTTATACCCCAGGAGCTATGATGTCGGGTGAAGTGCGACATCAGCCGAGGCCAGACCCAGACTTTGGAATCGGGCCGACCGAGGGCTGCCTGAGGCAGGACAACCCATATGTTATGACTGCAGATGCATCCTTGAAGGACATCTGTAGTGTTGTCTGTCTTTAGTAGTAGTTGTCCTGGATGCAGCAGGTTCTTGAAAGCTATAAGTGCATTTTGTACAGCTAGCATCTCTTTTTGATTGATGTGAAGATGTCTTTGTTCTGCGGGCCACTTGCCCTGAATACAATTGCCTGCCATGTGCGCTCCCCAGGCGTAATCTGATGCGTCTGTTGTCAGTGTTTGCCTGGCTGTGGGTTGAGTAAAAGGCTGTCCCTTGTTGAGGTGACAAAGCTTGAGCCCACCACTGAAACTCCTGTTGAAGGCAAGGAATTAGTGGTATAACTGTTTCCAAACTTTGACAGTGTTGAGACCACACATTCTTTAGGTACCATTGTAGTTTCCTCATATGCAGTCTGGCATATGGAATTAGTAATATGCAAGATGCCATGTAACCCAAGGCCTGCAGAATTTTTCTTGCAGGGAGTTGAGTCTTTGTTGCCATCAATTGAAAGTATTGAGTCAGTTGTCCTAGCTTGTCTGGCGTCAGATAAGCCATCTGGGCCGTTGTGTTCAAGCTGGCACCCAGAAATATTATCTCTTGTGAGGGCAATAGTTTTGATTTCTTTTCGTTTACTGTGTACCCCAGCCAACTTAACTTTTTTACAAACGCCAGATGCTTTAGAAAAATGTCCTTGCTCTCTGCTTGAATCAGGCAGTCGTCCAGGAACGGATAAATTTGAATTCCTTTCTGTCTGCAAAATGCAATTACTGGTGCCAGGCACTTTGTGAAGACCCTGGGCGCAGTAGATAAGCCAAAGGGCAGTGCAGAAAATTGATAATGCATTGAACCAGCTATGAATCTGAGGTATCTTCTGCAGTTTTGTCTGATAGGGATATGCAGGTACGCCTCCTTGAGGTCCAACGTCACAAGCCAAGCTTTCTTGCCCAGCATGGGAAGAAGCTGCTGTAGTGTCAACATTTTGAATTTTGGAACATCCAGGTAAGTGTTTAGAGAAGAAAGATCCAGAATGGGTCTCCAGGCTTTGTCCTTCCTGGGAACTAGAAAGAGTCTTGAGTAAAATCCTTGTCCTTGCTCCTGTGGTGGTACCTTTTGAATAGCTCTCATATCCATGAGTGCTGTAATTTGTTTTTGAGCCTCTGCCCTTTGATTTGGTGGCAGATTTGGCATTCCTTTTAACCTTGGCAGAGTGTGAAAGTGGAACCTGTAACCTTGAGATACAATGTTGAGAACCCATTTGTCTTTGGTGATCATATGCCAATTGTGATAAAAAAGTGCCAGTTTTCCTCCCAAGGGGGCTGCTAAGAGAGAGTTGTTTGGCAGCTGTAGCGAGAAGTCATTGGGGCTGCTTTTTATATGGTTGGGGCCTGTCTTCCACTTCTTTCTGGCCTGATGCAACCCATTGTCAAGGCCTGTAAGGACCTTGTGGTTGACCTCTACCTCTTGGACGTCTGTATCTGCCCCCTTTGAGGTCTGTCTGTAACTGGAAAGGACCAATTCTTAGTTGGCCAATTTCTGCTAAATCTAGGAAGCTGAACCTGTAAGAAATCTTTCACAGTTTGCATAGATTTTACCTTATCCTCATTTTCTTTAATACCTCTTCTGCCTTAACTCCAAATAACACATCCTGCTGGAAAGGTGCATCCAATAATTTTGCTTTAACATGGTCTGGTAACGTATGTTCTTTTAACCAAGCATGTCTTGTAATGACAGAGCCTGTAACGGCTGCTCTACAGGAGTACTCTAGAGAGTCAAAACCACATTGCAAAGTTTGTTTTCCCACCTGTTCAGCTGCATGCATAAGTCCTGCATTTCTTTAAAAGTAGGAGGATCTGAATCTGGAAGCATTTTTTGTTTCAACTGAGACAGTAGAAATTGCTGATATTTTAGCATGTGAAACTGACAATTTACGGCTCTCATTGCTAAAGTTGCAGACGTATATACTTTCTTTCCCCATCTGTCTAATGCTCTGGAATCTCTATCAGAGAGAACTGGATTCTTGGCTGATGAGGCCTTAACCCCTTTGAGACCCTGGGAAATAGTTTCAGGGTCAGCAACAGGGCTTTTGTACAGAAATTTGGAGAGTCAGGGACTCTGTAGTATCTGTCAGGTTTAACTGGGGCTGGAGGTAAGGAATCAGGATTTAGGCTGGATTCAGTATACACATCATCCACAATATCTAACACTGGCGGAATGGCAAGGGGTCTGTGTTGAGGTAATAAAAGGAAGTCTCTGAGCCTTTTCTTGGATTCTGAGTAATCCTGGCCTTCCCAATGGAAATGCTCCCTCATGGTATGCAAGGTTTCCCCAAAGGAGTAATCCTTAGGCGGAGAGGCTGATGGAATTGACTCCTCAGCATCAGAATCCTCATAAAGGGGCAAGGAATATCCTAGGTCTGAGGATGAATCTGAAGAGATGGACACCTGGTCGGATGAGTCATAGTCTGCATCCTGTCTAGGCCTTTTATCAGGAGGGGGACGGGACCCCCTGATCAGAGTGATTAGGTCTTCAGCCATCTTGACCATTTGCTCCTTAGGCATGGAGGCCTGTGCTGGAGAATGCTGTATTTGTTTCTTTGATTTTAAAGCTGGCTTAGACTTAGCAGAGGGTTTAATGTTTAACTGAGTAGGTCTGAAAACACCTTCGGAAGCTGCGGGTAGCTCAGCTACTCCGGATCCCTCTGAAGGGTTAGTTTTGGTAGGCTGAATAACTTGTGCATCCGAAGGCCCAGCCATCTCCATGTGGGAGACAGAGGAGGCCTGTGGTTCTATAGAAGCGGTCGTCAGGGGCTGCGAAGGCGCCTCACTGAAAACCGGTGAACCGGCGACTGGCCTAGAAGAGGCTTCGTCGTCAAGTTTTTGGCCTCGGATGCCTATCCTTGTCTCTGCGCTTTTTATGTATTCCGGTCGCCGGTAGTTCCGATGGCATGGTATAATTGAATTTTCTACCAAAATAATGTCGGGCAAAATCAAACAGACGTTTAATACTGCGTCTGTTAAACCTAGCACAAAACCGATAACCAGTGACGTCGTGGTCTGGGCTTAGGCATGGGATACAATAAGAATGGAAATCCTTATGAGGTATTTGCTTCCCACAAGAAATACAGTTATTAACTTTTACTGACATCGGTCTGAGGCAAGAAAAAGTTTCCCCAAAGGGGTACTTAGCTTTGTAGAAGACTTTGGTTCTAGATTCGGAATGAAAATCTCAGGAGACGGCCGACCGGCACTTGCGAACTGCTTTTGCTTCGGGCACCGCGCGGCAAGAAAGACTGGGGAAAATGGTGTCGGCTGCATCTTATATACTCCTGCCACACTGACGTCAGGGAGGAGGCAACAGCAACAAACGCCGGACTAAGACTTTGGAACTCAGGCCGACTGAGGAACCGTCTGACGGCAGGATAACCCAAGTGTAATGACTGCAGCAGTGTAACACAATGAACATCAGTGCAGTGGTGCATTCTGTGGAGCTGGTTGGTAACAAACGTAGCTATTCTGTTACAGCAGGAGTCTAGTTTATTTAGGTCAGTTTTTGACAGGTTAGTAAAGACCTCAGAGCAGTATAGCAGGGTGGATAGCAAGTGGGATCTTGCAGTGGCCAGTCTAGCCTGTTGTGTAAGGTAAGGTTTAAACTTGTATAGCGCATCTTGTTTAGAGTGGATTTTTTATGTCAGACAGATGTGTTTATCAAAGTTTAGTGAGGTCATCTATGGTTACCTCTAGCAGCTTGGTCTGATTGGTGGGTTTGATTTTTGTACCGTGGTTAGACAGTATGGAGAGGGACTGGGTACCGGGTTTGCAAGATTTATTAGAGAAAATGATGAGCTTGGTCTCATTTGGATTTAGGATGAGTTGGTGGCTGCTGAGGTACTTTTCATGGTCTTGGAATGATGACTGCATTTTGTGTTGGAGCTTTTGTCGGGAGTGGCCTGAGCAGTTAAGGGAGGAGTCATCTGCATATTGGATGATGGTGGCATGTTGGGTGGCAATATATAGGTTGCTGGTAAATATTATGAAGAGGAGGGGCCCAAGTATGGAACCTTGTGGTACCCCTGTGGTGACTGGTAATAGTGGGGAGAGGCTGCCCATTTAGTGGCATGTTGTTGATCGAATAGATAAAGTACAGTTGTGTACACTTACCATAAATGTAGATGTCCAAGTGCATTCACTGATGCAGTCATTACATTTGGGTTATCTGCCTGGAGGTAGCCCTTAGCCGGCCTGAATACCAGAGTCTTGGATTCCTGCGTCGGATGCTGTCTCTTCTTCCATGACGTCAGGTCATCAGGGGTATAAAACATGCAGCAGACACCATTAAATCAGTTTTTCTTGCCCCAGATGTCAGGTGCCCCCACAATGGGAAGTAATTATATGTTATGTTACACCTCCAACAAAAAGCAAATACACCAGAAAGCTCAAATACACCAAACACGAAGGAAAGGTAGAGCCAAGAGAAGTCAGGGGGCTGGAGTATAACCAGGACTGCAACAGTGAATACACTTGAACATCTACATTTATGGTAAGTATGCACAACTGTACTATGTTCTTCATGTTTCACTGTTGCAGTCATTAGATTTGGGTAGATTCCCAAAGCTAAGGAAGGGAGGATGAAGTTAGAGAGCATTAGGACCAGCTATTAAGCCCTGCAATACTGCAGTGGCAAAACCAGCTCTGGAATTAGAAAAAAATAGGCATGTGGTAATGCTTGGTGAAGGTATGAATCAAGCTCCAGATAGCAGCTTTTAGGATGTCCCTGGTAGGGACCCCTCTGAGAAAGGCTGTAGAGGTAGATGCAGCCCTGGTGGAATGTGATCTTATCCTCTGTGGGGTAGGTTTTCCATGGTGCTTATAGCAGAAATGAAATTAATGCAATGGGCTATCCATTTAGAAATGGTTTGCTTTGAAATGTCCTTCCCCTCTGCCCCTGCAGCAAAGCCAACTAGCAGCTGTTCAGATTTTCTGAGAGGCTTAGTCCTGTCCAAATAAAATCTAAGTTGTCTGTGCATGTCCAAAGAGTGCAGAATTCATTCTCCTTTGTTTTGTGGATTAGGGACAAAGGTAGGCAAATGAATGGACTGATTTAGGGCCACACTAGACACCACCTTGGGCATAAAGGAAGGATTGGTCCTGAGGGAAACCCTGTTTGCATGGAAAACAATGAAGGGCTCCGCTGCCATGACGGCCTGTAATTCAGACACTCTTCTTGCTGAAGTGATGGCTACAAGAAAGGCTGATTTCCAAGAAAGGAGTTTCAACTCTGCAGTTGCAGCGGATTCAAATGGAGGGAGAATGAGCTCTTCCAATACAAAAGTAAGGTCCCAGGCTGAAATAGGGGCTCGCCTGGGGGGGTGGGTCTTACATTTTTAGTCCCTCTGAGGAATTGTTTTAACAGGGAGTGAGAGAAGAGGGGTGATTCAGTATTATAATGTGCTGAAATTGCAGAGGCATGAATTTTAATTGACGAGAAGGATAGGCCCTTGTGGAGCATTTCTGTTAAGTACTGAAGAATATGAGATAAACTGGGCACCGTAGTGCCCATACCCTGGGTCCGGCTCCAGAAACAGTATCTTTTCCACTTTTCAGCATAGGATTTTCTAGTACTAGGTCTCCTTGCTTCCAGAATGACCTTTAGCACCTGCTTACTGAGGGATGCCCTTGGAGAGTTCAAGGAATTAGCCAGGCTGCAAGGTTCAGGGTTTGAAGCAGACGGTGCACAATCTGGCCCACCTGCTGGGGCAACAGGGAAGGTATCTGAGGTAGGTGCCATGGATCCAGCAGTATCATGCTGCGCAAGAGGGGGTACCAGTGCTGGCGAGGCCAGTCTGGTGCAATAAGAATTGTCCTTGGATTGTCTTGTCTGATCTTTAGCAGAACCTTCGAGAAGAGAGGCAGAGGGGGAAAGGCATAAACAGAGAGGCTTCCCAGGTAAAGGACAGGGCATCCACTTTCCAGGCTTAACTGTGGGGAGTCCTTGTGCAGACTTTGTCCAATTGGTAGTTCTGGGGGGAGGCAAACAGGGCTACCTCTGGAGTCCCCCATTTGTTCCTCAAGAGGTTGAATATTTTTGGTTCCAGTTTCCATTCGTGTGGGTCCATGAGATTTCTGCTTAGGTAATCTGCCAGTGAATTTAGCTTGCCTGGCAGGAATTGAACTTGTAGGTGCACTTGGTAGCTCAAGGCTGTGTTCCACCGAGTCATGGCTAGTCTGCAGAGATGGTACGAGTGGGATCCCCCCTGCTTGTTTATGTACCACATAACTATGGTGTTGTCTGTCTTTACCAATAATTGTCCTGGAATGATGTGGTCCTTGAAGGCTGTCAGGAAATTCTGTACAGCTAACATTTCTTTTTGGTTGATATGGAGGTACATCTGACTCTGGTTCCATTTGCCCTGAATGTACTGCCCTGCCAAGTGAGCCCCCCATGCACAGTCTGATGTGTCAGGGGTTTGAGCGGCAGGGGATAGATTGAAAGGGAGCCCCTTGGTGAGGTGGCAGGCCTCTGACAACCAAAGGAACTCTGTTTTATACAAGGAATGATAGGAATTATTGATTCCAGGTCCTGAAAAGGTTGACACCATAGGCTTTTTAGATACCATTGTGGTTTCCTCATATGCAGTCTTGCATATGGAATTAGTAAAATGCAAAAGGCCATGAACCCTAGGGCTTGCAGAACTTTCCTTGCAGATAGTGGGTCTTTGTGGCCAGTAGTTTGAAGTAGGCTGTCAAACTTGTTTCTCTGGCGTGAGGTAAGCCATCTGGGAAGTTGTGTTCAAGCTTGCTCCCAGGAATACAATCTGTTGGCAGGGTACTAGATGAGATTTCTTTTCGTTTATGGTGTACCCCAGCGAGGTTAGAAGTTTCTTTACAAATGCCAGATGTTTTAATAGCATGTCCTGGCTTTGTGCCTGAATCAATCGTCCAGGTATGGGTATACTTGAATATTTCTCTGCCTGCAAAATGCAATGGCTGGAGCTAGACACTTTGTGAATACCCTGGGAGCAGTAGATAAGCCAAAGGGAAGTGCAGAGAACTGATAGTGCTTGGAGCCTGCTCTGAAGCGTAGGTATTTCCTGCAAGATTCCCTTATTGGAATGTGCAGGTAAGCTTCCTTTCAGTCTAAGGTTGCCAACCAGGCATCTTTTCCTAGCATAGGAAGCAGCTGTTGAAGTGTTAGCATTCTGAATTTTGGGATTACCAAAAAGGTGTTTAGAATAGAGAGGTCTAGGATAGGATGCCAGGAGCTGTCTTTTCTGGCTACCAGAAAAAGTCTTGAATAAAAACCTTGTCCCCTTTCTTCTGCTGGGATAGGTTGAATAGCCCTGATACTTAGGAGAGAGAGAACCTGCTCTTGAGCCTCTGCCCACTGATTTGGGGGTAGGTCTGGCCAACCGTTTGGGGGTGGTAAGGTGTGGAAGTGGAATCTATATCCTTGGAAAACTATATTTAAAACCCCTTTTGTCCTGGGTAATGAGTTCCCAGTTTTTTGCATGCAGAGCAAGCTTTCCTCCTAAGGGAGCAGGCAGTTGAGCAGGGCTTGGAAGGGTTAAGGTTAAGTCATTGTGATATTTTTCCATAGGGAAGTGTCTTACTACTTCCAGCTTTGGAAGTAGGAGCCCCCCCACAGCTTAGGCCTGTGTGTAGCTTGAGACTGTAACCTATGTGGTCTGCTGTTCCTTGGTTTGGACTGAGAAGGCCTGGAAGAGACTGGAAAGAACTAATTCTTAGAAGGCCAATGCCTTCTAAATCTGAGAGGCTGTACTTGCAGGAAATCTTCAACAGTTTGCATAGATTTAGCTTTTTCCTCCATCTTTTTAAGGACTTCTTCTGTCTTGTTGCCAGACACGAGGTCCTTGGTTTAAGGGAGCATCCAGTAATTTAGCTTTCACATGATCTGGCAAGTTTTGCTCCTTAAGCCAAGCATGCCTTCTAAGTACAGACCCATTGACAGCAGCCCTGAAAGATGCTTCTAAAGAGTTAAAACCACATTGCAAAGTATGTTTACCAACTTGTTCAGCAGAATGCATTAAATCCTGTAATTCGTTATGTTCTGCACAGTCAGGAATCAGCATCATTTTCAGTTTAAGTAGTCCCATAACATGCTGCTGATACTTTAACATATGAAACTGGCAATTTAAGACCCTAATGGCCAAAGTAGCAGAAGTGTATACCTTCTTACCCCATCTGTCCAAGGTCCTGGAATCTCTATCAGAGGGGGTAGGGTTTTTGGCAGCAGTAGCCTTAACGCCTTTTGGACCTTGGGAAATGGACTCTGGATCCGCAGTAGGATTCTTGAAGAGGAGCTAGTGAGAGTCAGGTACTCTGTAATACCTGTCAGGTTTTCTGGGAGCTGGCGGTAAAGTGTCTGGGGCCAGGCTAGATTCCAAGAATGCATCATCTGCAATGTCCAGAACAGGAGGGACAGCTAAAGGCCTGTGTTGAGGGAGGAGCAAGAATTCCCTAAGCCTCTTTTTGGAGTCAGAGTAATTCTGGCTTTCCCAGCAGAGATGCTCCCTAAGAGTGTGCAAGGTTTCACCACAAGAAAAATCCTCTGGAGGGGAAGCAGAGGGAATGGAATCCTCTGCATCAGAATCCTCATAGGTAGATAAGGGCAAATCCTGGTATAATCAGAAGAAACAAATTTCGGAACCCTGATCAGAAGAAACAGAAGGAAAATCAGTTCTAGGTCTCAGAGGGAGAAGGCTGGCTTCCCCTAATTAAAGTAATAAGGTCTTCAGCCATTCTAAGCATTTGTTTTTTAGGCATATGGGCCTGACCATGCGGTTTGGATGTCTGTTTTCTAGGAGTGAGTCGAGTTTTAGGCCTTGATCAAGAAGATGGCGTCAGTTTAAAATGCAAATCTGTAGGTCTGAATACACCCCTCAGAAGTCGGTGCCTGCACAGCAGCTCTGGACCCATCCAAGGTGGAGACATCAGCAGGTTCCACAGTCGAAGAAGCATCTTGCTGCATACCTGACTCAGAATGGTTCTCAGTAGAGGTCTGCGAATCTGAAGTACGAAAGCACCTCACTGAGTACTGGCGACTAGCTTAACAGAAGCGTTGTTGGCAGTTTTGGACCTCTGTGGTTTGTCTCTTGTCTTTATCTTTACGTTTTTTCTGAATATCGGTAGTCAGATGGCTTACAAAAGTCATTTCTGGATAGTTAAACCGAGTACCAAAATAATTTGCTTCAAAAATAGACTGACAACAAATAGTTCGGGGGTTGAATAAGGCACAAAACTGACAGCGAGGAATGTCGTGGTCTGGGCCTAAACAAGGAATGCAGTATGAATGAAAATCTTTATGAGGCATTTGCTTTCCACAGGTAAGACAATTTTTAACTTTTACTGATATCGGTTTAAGAGCAAGAAAAAGGATCCCCAACGGGGTACTTAGCTTTTTTCGAAGACTTCGGTTCTAAAACTCTAAAATGAAAATTTCAGGAGTCGGCCGACTGGCACTTGCGAACTGCTTCTGCTTTGGGCACCGCATGGCAAGAAAGACTGATGTAATGGCGTTGGCTGCATGTTTTATACCCCTGGCGACCTGATGTCTTGGAAGGAGAGACAGCATCCGACGCAGGAATCCAAGACTTTGGTATTCAGGCCAGCTGAGGGCTACCTGCAGGCAGATAACCCAAATGTAATAACTGCAACAGTGAAACATGAAGAACATCTGTGAAACCATGTTAGGTGTGTGGTACTGAGATTGTAAGTGGCATGTTTGTTGGGGAGCAGCTGATGGGACACTGTGTCAAAAGCTTTTGACATATCTAAGAAAATGGCTGACACTAGTTGTACTTCATTTCTGAGGTAACGAATGCTCTCTGTAAAGTTTTGAGGGCTGGGTTAATACTGTGTTTAGGCCTGAAGCCATGCTGGGTACTGGAGAGTAGGTTGTTGGTAGTGAGGTGATTCATGAGTTGCTGATGGATACATTTCTCTAGAATTTTGGCAAGGGGGGATAGAATGGCAGTGGTATGGCAGTTAGTTATGTCTCTAGATGGGCCGCCCTTATGAAGTGGTTTGATATGAGAGATTTTCCACAATTTGGGACTGGACTGTTCGGAGATTGAGTCTTATTAGTAATGATACGGGGTAGGTGGTGGATGGGGCAGCTAGCTTTAGGTATTCATTTGGAAGTTGGTTGGCAGCTAAGCAGCAGGGTTTTAATTTACACAGGAGTTTTTTTTTATGTAGGAAGTTGGAATGGGAATAAAGGAGAAGGAGTTTGCATCATTAGAGGTAGGGGAGGGGACAGTGAGTGATGGGATTGTTTTGTTGTCTTAGAGGGAAGTGAGAGAAGTGATAAAGTTGATGAAGTGGGAAATGAATTGTGAGGCTAATGGCACAGAAGAGCTTTTAGTAAGGTATGGAGGGGTAGGGGTTTTACCGGGGTTAAGGAGGTGGCTGATATTCTGCCAGAAGTTTTGTGGATTGTGCTGGTATTTTTGTTGACAGGTGAGGAAATATGTCACTTCCTGATTAACCATGGGAAGATGAACTGCAGAATGCATGCAGGAAGCCTCTTATGGGGCAGAAGTATTTGGGTTGTTGAACTGAAGTATGGGCCTCTGGTTCTGACTCTTTCTGGACACCAAAAATAATCTGGAATAAAATTTTTATCTTCAATGTTCTGCCAGGACTTCTGGAAGTTCTCTTTTTACAAGGAACTGTTGCACATCTGTCTGACAGGGTGGAACATCTGTCAAGGGATGGGATGGGCATTTTGGTCTGTTCCTGAACAGGATGAATTAACAATTTCTGATGGCTTCCTATCTACTCCTCTTTGGGAATCAAACAGCATTGACAGATGTGGAGAGAAAACATCCTTCCTTGGGAACAGTGAGAACCTACAACCCTCAGTTGTGACATTGCTGGCATCTGAGTGAGGATGACAGACCAGATCCCGTTTGCTGTAACTGTGATTTTTGCAAGATGTGATGCTTAAAAAGCAGCTTTCTCTGGCTTCTGTAGAACCCTGGAAAAGAAACACTTAGGAGAGTAAACAAGACCACAGCAACTGAAAGAGACTGCTCTTCTACATGTCCTGCAGATGTTTGTCAATTTCAAGCCCAAACAGCATGGTACATCTATAAGTGCTGCTTTACTGTTCTCAGAAAAGTTAGGAAGCATAGCCAGAAATGTCAGCACATGGCTAAGCTGGATCAAACTACAGCAGCCACCTCTTTAGCAGTGATGCAATTTTAACATTGAGATTGCTGACCATGGAAGATGTGGAAGCCTGACTGATAAACATTTTAATCGACCCATCACAGCCCCTCTTCAGACAAAACATTACATACTGTAATATTCAACTACAGGTAAAACACCTACATAAGATAATTCAGCAACAAAAGTCATCATCTCCCCCGACCCCCCTCTAGCTAGGGTCAATCAAAAAAACTTCTCCAAAGCGGATTACAGCCTCCTGAGGGATGGATGGTATAAACAGCTTCACAGCCCCCTCAACCTCTCTAGAACTGGCACCAGTATCCAAAACTATACCAAAGTACTTTATGAACATTTATATAGATGCATGGAATCAGGAATACCGAACAAGACTAAATCATCCTCTGCAAGGTGGACGTGCAATAAATAGACTCTATAACAAAAGAAAAAAATTGCTGTTCAAGACTAAGAAGGAGCAGGTGCCTAACTGGAAGCAATGTCTCCTTATCCTAAACAGGCAAATAAGAGCATTAGTGAAATCCTCCAAAGCAAACTTCAAGTCCAAATTGGCCACCTACTAGATACAATCATAAGGCCTTCTTCACATATGCCCGTAATCTCAAAGGTAGCACCTAGATCTGTTCAGAACTGGTGGTCAAGGACACCACATATACAAATGCTGTAGATATAGCAAACTTGCTGGCTGACAGATTCAGTGAAAAGGCCATGGAACAGATTATCATGGACCGCATTAACAAGGAAATTGGCAACCTCCAAACACTCAATCCCACACAGTTTGGCTTCGTCAAAGGGAGGTCATGTCTGTTAAATTTGGTCGACCTTTTTTGAGACAGTCACCAAAGCCACGGATGAGGGGAAGACACTGCACAAAGCCTACCCTGACCTGGCCAAAGCCTTCAACACTATTCCCCACTAGGGCATAATACACAAACTCTCTCAACTAGGCATCAATCCATATGTTACAAGATGGGTAGCCAACTAACTCACTGATAGAACCAACCTAGTCAAAATAGGGGAAGCCACCTCAAGCAGTAGACCGTATCGCGTGGCATACCCCAGGGTTCGGTCTTGGGGACTCTGTTATTTGGGATATACTTTTCTGAGGTACAGGCCAAAACCAGTGGGCTATGGCTGACCAAGTTTGCAGATGACTGCAGGTTGGGAGCGGTCATCAATTCTCCTAGTGATGTGGGCATCCTACAAGAGAGTCTCACCCAAACAAATGACTGGTGCCAGAAACATGGCCTCAAGCTGAATATAAAAAAATGCATCATCATCCCTTTGGGGAGAGAGATGTCCCCAAAAATTATGACATTAATAACAACATTCTAAGCATGCAGTCATTTGTGAGGGATTTGGACACCCAGATTGATGGCAGCCTGACTTTTGACCACCATGTTGTTTCCACTGTATGGAAAGCTTTCTACATGGCCCACCTCATAAGTAAGGGTATCTCATTAAGGGACAAGGAGGTCATAACATCCCTGTATTCTTCCCTTATAAGGCCCATTATTGAGTACAGCGCCCCATTCGGCATGTACCTTGCAAAGCACATGCAGCAGCTGAAGAGACCACAGAGGTTCCTCACCAGGAGAATCCAGGGCCAAGAAAATCTACCATATACAAATAGGCTAAAAGCCCTATCCCTCTACTCTGTTTCATGCAGACTCCTCAGAGGTGACCTCTGTCTGGTATACAAGGCGATCTCGGACCCCGCCCTGATGGGACTGCTGCATATCCGCAAGTCAAGCTCCACTAGAGTAACCCAAACACATGGCCTCAACCTGGTCTGTGACATCAATAGGACTTGCTGGTGGGACAGATTTGTGTCCCAGAGACTCAGTCATCTATAGAATAGACTCCCTCTCCACATCAAGCTGAGTACCTTTTTACCCCTTTTTAAGCGCAATCTGGATAACTGGATGGAAAGTAGAAAATACATCCCTGGGATTCCACCCGTGTCCCTGCTGGACAGGGGCATCAGGTGCTGATTTGTCTATGCATGGTCTAAACTCTTGGCTAGGCTTATAAGGGCCTCAGGGCCAAAAGCCTAGTAACTTCCTATGATCCTATAACTCAAGGGCAACTTCTCTAGCCTGTCCACAGTCATGGATTCCTTACCGTGGGACAGAGCAAAACTGAAGAGCAGGATTTCCCCTCAATGCAACTGCAGAGACTGTCTCATCTGGCTTAGGCAGTCTCTGCAAAGACATTAAACATAGAAGGGTTTATACATACTTTTCAAACTTTTTGAACATGGAGATGCAGCGTTGGATTATCATAAGCTGGATTCATCTGCATCACCAATATCAACCAAGGGAGGCATCACACAAGAGAAAGGCTGGCGAGATGCAGTCTGACATCTCTTCTATAGACAGGAAAGCTCCGAAGCCAGGTGACCTAAAGCTTGCAGTCCCTGGTTCATCTGTGAAAAATGCAGGTACATAATCTCTTGAGAAGCTTTTGTTGCACGAGAATGGATGTCCTGCTTCAGGGTATCTAACATCAGGACAGCTGATGGTGGTTCCTCTAAAAGCAACTCCATCGGAGCATTCTGTAACAACCTAGGTAATGTTGGCCTAACATTGGGTGGTGCTGGACCCAACACCTGTCCAGTTAGGGGGGGGGGGGCTACACCAATATCAAGAGAAGCCAGGGTAGGAACTGAGGAAGCTAATACTGCAGCCGATGCTGGAACCACCAAAGCACAGAGACAGGCCTGTACTGGTGGGTTTAACATCAGACCCCTCCAAAAGGCAGCACACAGTCAAAATGAGCCATCAGACAAAGAGGAGCCAAATAGGGGTGTACTGATGTTGGCCCACCCAACACTGGAAGGATTGAGGCATGGAAACATTACCTCAGAGGATGGCGTTCTGGCACAAAATAGTGATAACTAACCCATCAAATTGCTAGGAAAAAGATGAGCACTAGTATCTGATTTTCCTTCATTCCCTTCAAGGCATCAAAGGTCTGGAAGAACAGAAACAAAATGGCACTGGCAAGCTCAGTGTAATCAATGGCAAGAAGAACAGGAGACATCTGGAATGGAGGGAAAATACAGAACGCTCTTCAAGCCAGATTACAGAGATAACAGAAGAATTCACCAGTGCTTCCCAGAGGAAAAGTGGCTGGCAGGAGGAAATCTTTCATAACTTCAGAGACTGTGTGCTGCCTTATGGGTTGGGAGGGTGGCCTAATGGTTAAGATGTTTGCCTTACAAACACAAGGTGCAGGGTTTGAGTCTAACAAGGGCCTAATTGGCTAGGCTTAAAATGGCTCGCAAGAGCAGTCAGCTTAGTACTAACCTATAAACTAAACTTAACTAACTGTAAAGTGCAGAAGACGACAAAGCTTTTATCTTAACCAGTTTAACACTTAGCTTTGACAGCTGTCTAACTACTTTACCAAATCACACAAAAAAAGTTTCTCAGAAGAATGAACAGACCTAGAGAATAAGGCTTAAATGAAGAACTGGGAAGAGGGGTAGAGATTCTGTCTGCCTGTTCAAAGGCATCACATAACCAAAAGGGAGTATGGGGAGACTTTTCCTGAACTTGGCATTCTAGCAAGAATGTTTGAGAAACTGCTTTCTCCGTTCCCCTAAAGTTGCCTCACTACATTTAGCATGATTACCACAATGCACATCTAAACACTGTAGACCTAAGCAATAAATACATGTTAGAACTGTCTGTCGGCATAACTGATTTGCCTGCTGCAGTCACACTTGCGAGAAGAGTGAAGTGTGATGGTGAGAAAGGACCAAACCCTGAAACAAAGACAAAACGTCTTAGCAAGTAGTAAGGTGGCAATGGGTTAAAGGGATTATAATGTGCTCAATTAAAAGACTCAAATGAAGTGGGGGGGGGGGGGTGGATGCCAAAGAAGGTCACCACTTTACACTCATGAAACCAAGTAGTCTGGTGCCACTTGGATTCTAATCAAACATGTTTAGTGGAGGCAAAAAACTGCAAATGGAAGAAAGAAGTAGGGGGTATAATGGGTAGGAGGATGTGGAATAGTAGTCGGAAAAAGTTTTATTAATTGAGCTAAGCATATGTGAATTGACTGAATCCCAAAGGTAAACAAAGGCAGGGTCTTCTTAGCAGACCTAGGCACCCACATTTTTTTTCAAAATAAACTACACCATAAATTTGGTAATTCTCAAACGTTTTCCCTAAAACGTAAAATCTGCATTTTTATAATGCTGCTTCTTAAGTACAGGCAGCAAGCAAGTTCATATGTGGCTTGGATGTTTGAATGAAGAATGTTACTTTAGTTACTAATTCTGAACAGAGACTAAATTTAATAGCTAATTTCTTAATGTAACTAACAGTTTCAACTGAAACACTTACTCACAGTTGATACTGGCATCCAACCAAAGTGCAATCCTTCCTTACATCTGGAGCATTTCTCCCCGGGCCTCCGCTGAAAACAGGCTCTGTGGAACCTAGTCGGACTTTCCCAGTCAACAAATGATAAATAAAAATAAATAAAATAAATCTCAAAAAAGTTAATGTTAAATGCTTTACAAAACACCAGTTAAAAAGCAAGTACGGCTCCTGACAACATTCCAAGAACACCAAGTTACTTAATTTTTTTGCTGCTAATGTACTCTGTCCTATTTTCAATGATCTATTACCTAATGAATCTGTACCTATTAAATGGAAAAGACTTACTGTTACACCAATTTTTAAAAAAGGAAATTAAAAAGACATCAAGAATTCAAGACCTACAAGTCTAACATCTTTACTGTATAAATTCTTTGAAAAATGTTTATTAAAACTTTTTGTGTGATTTAGCCTTTGCTTCTACTTTGTTGGATCTCTGGCAGCATGGATTTACTATTGGAAGATTTACTTGTATAAAGTTAATAGAATTTTATGATCACGTTAGTGTCCATGGAGTCAGAATTGATAGCTGGTGTAATTTACTTGGATCTTGCCAAGGTGTCTGACACTTTACTGCACTTTTCAATACATATGACTCAAAGGAAGTATACACGTAATCCATTCTGAATTAATTGGATCTCTTGTTGGTTAACTATTAATGCACAATGAATATCCACTAAAAGAACCCGTTCAAATTATTTACCCGTTTTTAATGTCATCTCCAAAAGCATTGGTTCCCAGTCTTTTACTATTTAATTTGCTTTATCTACTCCTTACACATTCAGTATTATGGATAAATAAATACACGGATAACTGCAAATTAGGGTTTATAGTAACTTCAATGACAACTTGTGTTGTACTAACAACTCTCTTTATGATTTTTGTCTATGGAATAAAGATTATAGACTTTTAGTATTGAAAAATGCAAAGTTAGATATTTTGGCAAACTAAACCAAAGAAATTCTTTGTTACTGAATGGAACAGATTTGGGAGAAGTTAAAAAATTTAAAGATCTTGGAATCACAATTAAGAAAAACTTCAGCTTTGATTAACATAAAACTGTCACAAGTACGGAACTTAGCAGTTTAGGCATATCACTTGGAGATGAATGAAATTTGGTCCAATAATATGTTTTATAAATTAGACCATTACAATACTTTTCTGTATATGTACAAATAAGCAGTTGGATATACTTGAATTCATACATTAATTCACTAAATGAATTGGATGGGAAACCAGAAATTCATTCCTGGTTTGGCACCTATGTCTCTAATGGACACAGGTAACCTGTAAATGGTTCATTTCCCAGGCCGATGCTTACACTTATCAAGGGGGGGGTCTATATTAAAACATCAAAAGTTTAAGGGTTCGAATCACTAAAGGTCGACTTTTAATAATCGAACCATTAAAATTTCGAATGTTCAGAAAAAATAAATTAAAAAAAAAAATCTAAAGGGTGTAGGCAGGGGGCAAGCCCCCCTGCACCCCCCCCACCCCCCGCTACTTAATATACCAACTCTGAGACTACACTACATTGAAGTAAACGGAAATCTCCCCTTACGGAGATTTCCGTTTACCCGTTCGACGTTCTGCACTTTCGCTATTCGTGTGTCGACAATATCGGATTCAACACTGTCGGCTTTCGAGAATATAATAGGTAACCTATCAAAGGTGTGGGAACTTGTCAGAGATTTGGGATGCATGTCTACGCTTAAAATTACCCTTGTGATCGGTAGCCTAGTAAACACTTATGAACCTATAAATATCATCTAATAGGGAAATTAATTATTCAGATAGGTGTAGAAAGTTAAAGATCTATGCACTTTATTATAGACATTTATCTGGGTAGACAAGTCTTGCTTTAAAGCATTTAATAACAGTATTTTGCAGTCTATATTAAATTTACCTGTTGTCCACATTTTATCTCAGAAATATAAACATTTGTTTTCCTTAACACCATTTTTTATTGAAAGGTAGTTAAATTCATTCAATTTACCAAAAATTGTTGAACAGATGAGCATAATCTATAATATTTTCTACTAATATAAAGCAATATAAAGAAAATTTAGACAAATGGTTTAAAAGATTACTTTTAACAGAAATTTTATGGAATCAATGTTTTTGAACAATCTTTTGCTCTTTTAACACTGGGTTTTCATTTATGAATTTATGATTACAAATAAAAAGAGCAACATATTTTTCTTAGGGTTGGAAAAATGCACTCTGGCAAAAACAACTGTGTCTACTTTAAGGAAGAAGACTGCCAAGTTAAGAGGTTACAGTTACCACATTACACTGAATTAATTTATCTGAATACATATCTCAATTTTTGGCAAATCATACAAAAACCTTCATTAAAGGCTATATCTGGTAAAACCAACTAGCGAGGATCTCTAAGAAGAAAGTACAGTTTTGTACCTACCATAAATGTAGATGTTAGAGTGTATACCCTGCTGCAGTCATCACACTTGGGTTATCCTGTCGTCAGGCGGTCCCGCAGTCAGCCTGAATTCCAAAGTCTTGGTCCGGCATCGGTTGCTGTCACTTCTTCCCTGACGTCAGTGCACCAGGGGTATATATGATGCATCAGACGTCATTTTCTTCAGTTTTTCTTGCCCCAGATATCAGGTGCCCCCAAAAAGGTGGTCAGTAAATAGTACCAATCTAAAAAGCTTAGCACCAACAAAACATCCCTCCAGCTATAAGCAAATACATCACAAAGGTAGTATCAGGTTTTAATGTATTGTAAAGTTTTAGTTAGTTAGGTCAGAGGGGATGGAGGGAGGGTAAGCTGGACTGCAGCAGGGTATACATTCGAACATCTACATTTATGGTAGGTACAAAAAGTACAGTTTTGTACCTACCATAAATGTAGATGTCCGATAGATATGCAACTGCAGTCCTTACATATGGGTTGTCCTGCCTCAGGCAGCCCTCGGTCGGCCGGATTCCAAAGTCTGGGTCCGGCGTCGGCTGATGTCGCCTCCTCCCTGACGTCAGAGCGGCCGGGGTATAAAACCATCAGCCGACGCCATCATCATCAGTGTTTCTTGCCCCAGATGCCAGGTGCCCTCCAAGGAAGGCTAAATTTAGAGACTGGATAAAAAATTTCAGACATACACAATAGTAATAAACAGATACACCATAACAGATATCCCCAGCTAAGTATAAAAGGAGGGAAGTGGACCCAATACACAGAGGGGTAGGAGGGAGGGAAAACCTGACTGCAGTTGCATATCTATCGGACATCTACTTTTATGGTAGGTACAAAACTGTACTATGTCCTTCAAGAATGCAATTGCAGTCCTTACATATGGGTTGAATACCATAGCCAAGCTGGGGATGGTAGGCTCTAAGATAAGGATGGTGTAGCTAAAATGCCCTGCAGGACTGCCGAAGCAAAGCCTGCTCGGGATCTGGAATATAAAGGCAGGTTGTAGTGCTTGGAAAATGTATGCACGGAGCTCCATGTAGCAGCTTCTAGAATGTCCTTTGTAGCCACCCCTCTTAGGAAGGCTGTGGAGGTGGCTGTAGCTCTGGTGGAGTGTGGCCTGATATTGGCTGGCACACCCTTTCCATGGAATGAATAACAGAATCTGATGCAATGTCCAATCCATTTTGAAATTGTTTGTTTGGAAATTGCCTTTCCTTGTACTCCAGCAGCGTATGCTACAAATAGTTGGTCAGACTTTGTTAGCCTTTGTTCTGTCCAAGTAGTAGCGTAGTTGTCTGTGTACGTCCAAAGTGTGCAGCAGCTTTTCCCCTTTATTTTGAGGATTGGGGAAGAAGGTAGGCAGGTGAATTGCTTGATTTAGAGACACCCTGGATATCACTTTTGGCATAAAAGAGGGATTGGTTCTTAAAGAAACCCTGTCCTGATGAAAAATGAGAAATGGAGGTACTGCCATGAGGGCCTGCATCTCCGAAACTCTTCTTGCTGAGGTAATTGCCAACAGGAAAACTGTTTTCCAGGAAAGAAATTGCAATTCTGAAGATGCTGCTGGCTCAAAAGGAGGAAGAGTTAATTTTTCCAATACGAAGTTGAGGTCCCATGCAGGCACTGGTGGTTTTCTGGGAGGTTTGATATTCTTTATCCCTCTTAGAAATTGTCTTAGCAAAGGATGCAAAAACACTGGTGGAACAGTGTTGTATTTTGCTGAAACTGCTGAAGCGTGTATTTTTATGGAAGAATAGGAAAGTCCATTATGCAGCATTTCTGCCAAGTATTCCAGTATCTGTGGGATGCTCATTACTGATGCATCCTGACCCTTGTTGGTATTCCAGATGTTGAATCTCTTCCATTTGGCTGAATAAGTCTTTCTGGTGGAAGGTCTGCGTGCTTCCAATAATATCTGTTGAACTTCCTTGGAGAGAGAGATATGGGGAGAAATCATGGTACCCTCCAAGCTGTCAGCTGCAGAGTCTGCAGGTTGGGATGAACCGTCCTGTAATTGTGCTGAGTCAAGAGTAGAGGCCATTGAGGCAGGGGCCACGGTTTGGTGCAAGTTATGCTCCTTAGTAATGGATACCAGTGCTGTCTTGGCCAATCTGGAGCTATTAAGATGCCTTTTGGTTGCTCTGCTTTGATCTTCAGTAACACCTTGGTCATTAATGGTAGAGGTGGGAATGCATAGATTGAGAGGTCCAGCTGAAGGAGAGAGCATCTATTTTCCAGGCTTGTGTATCGTGTGTCCTCGAGCAGAACTTTTTCAGATGATGATCGAGGTGGGAGGCAAAGAGATCTATGTCCGGCCTCCCCCACGCATGAGTTATTTGTGCAAAAATGTCTGGATGCAACATCCATTCGTGCGGGTCCAGGATGTTTCTGCTTAGACTGTCCGCCAGAACATTGTCCTTGCCCGGAACAAACTGGGATTGCAGTTGTATGTTCAGTTTCAGGGACTTTTCCCAAAGAGTCATTGTTAGTCTGCAAAAGGGGTAAGAATGAGTACCTCCCTGCTTGTTTATGTACCACACAACAGTGGTGTTGTCTGTCTTTACCAGCAGTTGACCTTGTTGAAGATATTTTCCGAAGGCCTCGATTGCATGAATTACTGCTAACATCTCTTTTTGACTGATGTGTAGATGCACTTCCTGGGGGGTCCATTGCCCTTGAATGCATCTGCCTTCCATGTGCGCCCCCCATCCATGGTCTGAGGCGTCTGTTGTAATGGTTTGGCTTGTTTGAAGTTTGTTGAAAGGCATACCTTTGTTTAACTGGCTTGCTTGGGCCCACCACAAAAATTCCCTTTGTAGACATGGGATGAGTGGGATAATCGCTTCTAAGTTGTGGCTGTGTTGAGACCATAAACTCTTTAGGTACCATTGTAGTTTTCTCATGTGTAGTCTTGCCAGTGGAATCAGTAGAATGCAAGATGCCATGAAACCCAGGGCCTGCAGGATTTTCCTTGCAGTCATCTGGGTGAGCTTTGCTAGGCTTTTGAAGTAATGTGGTAATTGTTCTTGCTTCGCTTCTGTGAGGTAAGCCATTTGTGATTCTGTGTCTAGTTTGGCTCCTAGAAAAATTATTTGTTGGGATGGCAGTAGTCTTGATTTTTGAAAGTTGACTGTGTATCCCAAAGCCTGTAGTAAGTGAATGACATAATTCAAGTTTTTTGTCAAGGCTTGCTTGCTGTCTGCTTGTATAAGGCAGTCATCCAGGTAAGGGTATATTTGTATCCCCTGGAGTCTGCAGTGTGCAATTACTGATGCCAGGCATTTTGTGAATACTCTGGGCGCAGTAGATAAGCCAAAAGGCAATGCTGAGAATGGATAATGCTCTGACCCTGCAAGAAATCTGAGGTATCTTCTGCAACTGTGTCTGATTGGGACATGCAGGCATGCCTCCTTGAGGTCCAGAGTAACCAGCCAAGACCCCTTGCCCAGCATGGGAAGGAGTTGCTGTTGCGTCAGCATTTTGAATTTTGGTACAATGAGAAAAGTGTTTAGAGCGGACAAGTCTAGTATAGGTCTCCATTGCTTTTCTTTTCTTGGAACAAGGAACAGTCTTGAGTAAAATCCCTGGCCTTGTTCCTGAGGAGGAACCCTTTCTATTGCTTTGATTTGTATCAGCTTTGAAATTTGTACGAATGCCTCTGCCCTTTGATTTTGTGGCAGGTTTGGCATGCCTTGTCTTGTTGGTAAAGTATGGAAGTGGAACCTGTAGCCTTGGTCTATTATGTCCAGAATCCATTTGTCCCTTGTTAAAACGTGCCGATTTTTTGAAAATAATGATAATTTTCCGCCTAAAGGTGCTTCTCTTTGAGCCTTGGTTGGCGGTGTTAAAGTCAAGTCATTGTGATTGTCCCTGTGGAGCAGTAGAAGTCCCTGCGCCATCTCTCTGATTAGTCGGTTGCCACTGGCATCCCCTGTAGGAGCCTCTGTATTGCCTTCTCCCTCGGGCACGCCTGTTCCTTCCCCTTTGAAACTTGTCAGTGTCTGGGAAGGACCAATTCTTAGAAGGCCAATTCCTGCTGAACCTTGGTGGCTGAACCTGGAGGAAATCTTTGACTGTTTGCACTGATTTAGCCTTTTCCTCAACTGATTTCAACACATCCTGAGCATTAGCACCAAATAGCTTGTGTTTTTCCAGAGGTGCATCTAGAAGCTTTACTTTAACATGATCTGGCAATGCCTGTTCTTTCAACCATGCATGTTCACGTATGACTGCCCCTGTCACAGCTGCCCTACATGAAGCTTCCAATGCATCATAACCACATTGAAGAAAATGATTGTTAACCTGCTGTGTATTATGAACCAAATCCTGCAAGGCCTTTCTATCTAAAGGCTCAGGAGAGGCTAACCTTTTCTGCAAATCATCCATCAAGAAATCCTGATATTGAAACATATGAAAAAGGCAATTAAGGGCCCTCATGGCAAGGGTGGTTGAGGTATAAACTTTTTTGCCCCACCTCTCTAGGGACCTAGATTCCCTGTCTGCGGGCGAAGGATTTTTGGCCGTGGAAGTGGCCACTCCTTTGGGCCCCTGGGAAATAGTTTCTAGGTCAACAGAATGGGCCTTAAAGAGATGTTTATGAGTTTCAGGAACCCTGTAGTATCTGTCTGGCTTGACAGGAGCAGAAGGGAGAGAATCAGGAGAGGCACTCGAAACTGAGTACACATCATCCAATACATCTAACACTGGAGGGATAGCTAAAGGCCTGTGCTGGGGAAGCTTAAGGAAGGTACGAAGACGTTTCCTAGAGTTGGAGAATTCCTGGCCCTGCCAATGAAAATGCTCTCTCATGGAGTGAAGAATTTCCCCAAAAGAAATATCCTCAGGAGGAGAGGCAGAAGGAATAGATTCCTCCGCATCAGAATCCTCGTAGGCCTGGAAGGACTCTTCCTGAGTATCTGAGTGATCAGAGTCACCAGAGGCTTCATCTGAAGAAAGGGGGTCTGTCTGCTCAACCCTGGGCCTTTTGTCAGAAGGCGGCTGAGAACCTCTGTCAGGATGTGCCTGGGAACCTCTGATTAAGGAAATTAGGTCTGCAGCTAAAGTCATGATCTGTTTATCAGTAGTGGGCTGAGGCATAGATTTAGGAGGGTGAGACTTAGCCTGGCTGGATGCCTTAGCACGTGTGTAGGCCTTGATAGACATGGACATCGGAGGCCTAGCTGCCCCACGTGCTGGAGTAACTTTGTCCACCGGTATGGTTTCGGGCAAATCTTGGGCTTCGGTTTCTGGAGGAAAATCAACAACAGACACCGGCGTAGGCTCCGGGGCCGAAGAGAACGGTAAAGCGGTGTCATCGGTCTGGAGCGGTGGAATGACCGCCTCAGAAGAGACCGATGCACTCGCGGTAGTTTTTGGCGTGGTGTCGGTGGAAGTCGCGGGCCAAGAATGCCGGTCCCGGTCTTTCCGTTTTTTGGAAATATGTGCTGTCGGTTGTTCCGACGGCATGGTATATGAGAATTTTTCGCCAAAAAAGTCTTCAGCAAACTCTGCCCGGCGCCTGAGTGCGCTTATTGAAGCAAGCACAGGCAGCACAGGCCGAGATGTCGTGGTCTGGGCCAAGGCAGGGAAGGCAGTAAGAAAGGAAGTCCTTATGAGGTATTTGTTTACCACAAGACAAACAGTTATTAACTTTTGCAGTTTTATCTGAAATCGGCTGAGGCAAGAAAAGGTTCCCCAACGGGGTACTTAGCTTTTTGATGACTTCGGGTACTTAAACCACAGGAGCTGACCGACCGGCACTTGCGAACTGCTTTTGCTTCGGGCACCGCGCGGCAAGAAAGATGGAGGAAGATGGCATCGGCTGATGCTTTTATACCCCGGCCGCTCTGACGTCAGGGAGGAGGCGACATCAGCCGACGCCGGACCCAGACTTTGGAATCCGGCCGACCGAGGGCTGCCTGAGGCAGGACAACCCATATGTAAGGACTGCAGTTGCATTCTTGAAGGACATCTGTACTATGTTCATCGTGTTACCCTGCTGCAGTCATCACACTTGGGTAGAATCCCAAAGCTAAGGATGAGAGGTGGAGTCAAACAGGGTTAGAGGAGGCTAGAAAGCCCTGCAGAACTGCAGTGGCGAAGCCAGCTCTAGTCTTAGAGTAAAGTGGTGACTGGTAGTGTTTGGTGAAGGTGTGTACTGAACTCCAAGTTGCAGCTTCCAAAATATTCTTGGTTGGCACCACCTGAGGAAGGCTGTAGATGTAGCTGCTGCCCTGGTAGAGTGGGGCCTCATGGTAGCAGGAACTGGTTTTCCATGATGGGTGTAGCAAAAATGAATGCAATGTCCTATCCATTTGGAAATGATCTGTTTTGATATAGCCTTCCCTTGTGAAGCTGCAGCATAGGATACAAAGACCTGGTCAGATTTTTCTGAAAACCTTAGTTTTATCCAAGTAGTAACGTAGTTGCCTGTGAATGTCCAAGGAGTGCAAGATTCTTTCTCCTTTGTTCTGTGGATTTGGAAAGAAGGTGGGTAAGTGGATGGTTTGATTTAGAGCCACACTGGATACCACCTTAGGCATAAAGGAGGGATTAGTTCATAGAGAATCTCTGTCTTGACGGAAAATGAGGAAAGGCTCTACTGCCATTAGTGCCTGAAGCTCTGAGACTCTTCTGGCTGAAGTTATTGCTAGCAGCAGGGCAGTCTTCCATGATATAAACTTTAGGTCAGCAGAGAAAGCTGGTTCAAAAGGAGGTAGCATAAGTTTTTCCAGAACAAAGTTGAGGTCCCAGGTTGGTGTAGGTGCTCTCCTGAGGGGCCTAAAGTTTTTGGCCCCTCTGAGAAACTGCCTTAGAAGCGGATGTGAAAATAAGGGAGGATCCGTGTTGTAGTGGGCTGAAATAGCTGAGGCGTGGATTTTAATAGATGAAAAAGAAAGTCCTTTGTGCAACATCTCAGTTAAACACTGTAGAATCTGAGGTATGTGCGGTTGAATGGTATTTTGTCCTTTAGCTTGGTTCCAGGTGCAAAACCTTTTCCATTTGTCCGAATAGGCCCTCCTGGTGCTGGGCATCCTAGCTTCTAGAATAACATCCATAACTGCTTGAGGAAGAGGAGCTGGCTGGTTGCTTAGGTGATTTGCCATGCAGCCAAATTTAAGGTTTTGAGCTGGCTGTGTAGAATCTGATTGTCTTGCTGTGTGAGCAAATGAGCAATTTGTGGTAAAATCCAAGGTGGGCCCTGGGCCATATTCCTTAGTTGTGGGTACCAGTGCTGGCATGGCCAGTCTGGGGTTATGAGTATCATTATGGGTCTCTCCTTCCTTTCAGCAGCACCTTTGTGAGAAGGGGCAATGGAGGGAAGGCATATACCGTCAGGTTTTTCCAACTGAATGAGAGTGCGTCCACTTTCCAAGCTTGATGGTGAAGCGTCCTTGTACAAAATTTTGTTAGCTGATAGTTTTGGGGGCTGGAAAACAGGTCTATGTCTGGGTGGTCCCATTTTTGAGTTATCATTGCAAATACTTGTGGATCCAGTTTCCACTTGTGGGGATCCATGATGTTTCTGCTGACGTCGTCTGCCAATGTGTTCTTTTTTCCTGGCAGGAATTGAGCTTGTAGCTGAACTTGGTAAGCCAGTGCTGTGTTCCACAAGGTCATTTCTTGCCTGCATAGAGGGTAGGAATGTGTACCCCCTTGTTTATGTACCAAATTACTGTGGTGTTGTCCGTCCTTATTGTAAGCTGTCCTGGATGCAAGAGGTCCTTGAAGGCTGTCAGGGCATTCTGTACAGCTAGCATTTATTTTTGATTGATGTGTAGATTCCTTTAATCTGCAGTCCATATGCCTTGAACGCGCTGTCCTGCCATGTGTGCCCCTCAGGCATAGTCCAATGCATCTGTTGTCATAGTTTGCCTGGCTGGGGGCAAGGTGAAAGGCTGACCCTTGTTGAGGTGACATGCCTGTGACCACCATAGAAACTCTTGTTGAAGGCAGGGAATGAGAGATATCATTGTATCCAAGCTGTGGCTGTGTTGAGACCATATGCTTTTTAGGTACCACTGTAATTTCCTCATATGCAGCTTTGCAAATGGTACTAGTAGTTTGCAAGATGCCATGAAGCCCAAGGCCTGCAGAATTTTTCTTGCAGGGAGTTGGGTCTTTGTTGCCATTGTTTTGAAATATTGAGTCAGTTGTAGTTGTTTGTCTGGCATCAGATAAGCCATCTGGGCCGTTGTATTCAAGCTGGCACCCAGGAATGTCATATTTTGTGAGGGTACTAGTTTTGATTTATTTTCGTTTACTGTGTACCCTAGGCAACTTAGAAGGTGTTTTATAAAAGCCAGATGTTGTAAGAGGATGTCCTTGCTTTCTGCTTGGATGAGGCAGTCGTCCAGGTATGGGTATATTTGAATTCCTCTTTGTCTGCAGTATGCAAGTACTGGTGCCAGGCATTTTGTGAAAACCCTGGGAGCAGTGGATAAGCCAAAGGGCAGTGCAGAGAATTGGTAATGGGTTGAACCTGCAATGAAACAGAGGTATCTTCTGCAATTTTGTCTGATAGGGACATGCAGGTATGCCTCCTTGAGGTCCAACGTTACTAGCCATGCTTTCTTGCCCAACATGGGAAGAAGCTGCTGTAGTGTTAGCATCTTGAATTTGGGTACTTGTAAGAAGGTGTTTAGAATTAAAAGGCCCAGAATTGGTCTCCAAGCATTGTCCTTTCTGGGGACTAGAAAGAGTCTTGAGTAAAATCCTTGGCCTTGCTCCCGTGCAGGTACCAGTTGAATGGCTCTCATGTCCATGAGAGCTGTAATTTGTTTTTGTGCCTCTGCCCATTGATTTTGTGGCAGGTTTGGCATTCCTCTTATCGTTGGCAAGGTGTGGAAATGGAATCTGTATCCTTGTGAAATAATGTCTAGGACCCATTTGTCCTTTCTGACGATGCACCAGTTGTCTGAAAAAAGTGCTAATTTTCCTCCCAAGGGAGCTGCCAAGAGAGTTTTGCTTGGCCATATGAGGTCTAAGTCATTCTGTTTGCCTTCTAGTAGTTTGGGGCTTGTCTTCTCCTCCCTTCTGTGTTGCAGTGCCCCATTGTCGAGGTTTGTAGTAGGTTTGTGGTTGTCCTCCGCCTCTTGGGCGTCTGTATTTACCCCTTTGAGGTCTGTCAGTAGCTGGAAAGGACCAATATTTTGTTGGCCAATTTCTGCTGAAGCGAGGGGGCTGAACCTGTAAGAAATCTTTGACCGTCTGCATAGATTTTGCCTTATCCTCCATTTTCTTTAAGACTTCTTCTGCTTTAACTCCAAATAGGACATCCTGCTGTAAGGGAGCATCTAGTAGCTTTGCTTTAACATGATTAGGCAGAGATTGTTCCTTTAACCAAGCATGCCTACGTATATCAGACCCAGTAACAGCTGCTCTACAGGAAACTTGCAAGGAATCAAATCCACATTGTAAAGTATGTTTGCCCACCTGTTCAGCTGCATGCAACAGATAGTACAGTTTTGTACCTACCATAAATGTAGATGTCCGAATTGGATAGCATCTGCAGTCATAACAACTGGGTTGTCCTGTCGTCAGGCAGCCCTTCAGTCGGCCGGATTCCAAAGTCCGGTCCGCTTCGCTGATGCCGCACTTCACCCGACGCCATCTCTGTTGGTCTTCGGGTATAAAAGCATCAGCCGACGCCATTTTCTTCAGTGTTTCTTGCCCCAGATGCCAGAAGCCCTATAGAAGGCTAAAAAATTTTGGATAGATGCCAATGTTTCCAAAAGATAGAGGTAAACACAAAATAAGCATGTATGTACATAAATACAAACAAATACACCATGAAAGAAATCCCCCCACTAGCTAGCTATTAGAAGGGTAAACACCCTAGGAGTACCACAGAGGGGAAGGAGGGAGTAATCCTGACTGCAGATGCTATCCAATTCGGACATCTACATTTATGGTAGGTACAAAACTGTACTATGTCCTTCATGGATGCATCTGCAGTCATAACAACTGGGTAGAATACCATAGCCAACTAGGGAAGGAGGATAAAAGTAAATTATGGTGTGTTTAGGATCCCTTGCAGAACAGCAGTGGCAAACCCTGCTCGGGATCTGGAATATAGAGGTAAATTATAATGCTTGGCAAATGTATGCACGGAGGTCCAAGTAGCCGCCTCAATAATGTCTTTGGTAGCCACTCCTCGTAAGAAGGCTGTGGTAGTGGCTGTTGCCCTTGTAGAATGAGGTCTTATGTTCTGTGGAATTGGCTTTCCATGGAAGGAGTAGCAGAATCGTATGCAATTTCCTATCCATTTGGAGATTGTCTGTTTGGAAATAGCTTTTCCTTCCCTCCTGTTGCATAGGCTACGAAAAGTTGGTCAGTCTTTCTGCTATTTTTGTTCTGTCCAAGTAGTAGCGTAGCTGTCTATGTACATCCAAGGTATGCAGTATTCTTTCCCCTCTGTTTTGTGGGTTGGGAAAGAAGGTAGGCAGGTGGATTGCCTGGTTTAAAGACACTCTGGATACCACCTTAGGCATAAATGTAGGATTAGTCCTCATGGACACTCTATCTTGGTGGAAGATTAGAAAGGGTTGCACTGCCATTAAGGCCTGTAGTTCTGAAACCCTCCTTGCTGAAGTAATTGCCAGTAGGAAAGCAGTTTTCCATGACAGGTGTTGTAGGTCTGCTGTTGCTGCTGGTTCAAAGGTGATAGTGTCAATTTTCTAGCACAAAGTTCAAGTCCCAAGCTGGCAATGGTGGTTTCCTTGGAGGTTTTACATTCTTGATTCCTCTGAGGAACTGCCTGAGCAAAGGGTGTGAAAAACAGGTGGATCAAAGCTGTATTCTGCTGAAACAGCTGATGCATGAATCTTGATGGAGGAGTAGGACAGGCCTGAATGAAGTAGTTCGCCAGATACTCCAGAATGTTAGGCATATCTATGTTTGATACATCTTTTCCTCTTTCAGAACTCCAAATGACAAACCTTTTCCATTTCCCAGCATAATTCCTTCTAGTTGAAGGCCGTGCTTCAAGAATAATGTCTTTAACTCTTTGTGAAAGTTCTGTATTAGCAGCTGCTATGTGATGTTCCATGCAGTCAGTTGCAGCGTTTTAGGTTTGGATGCATGGTGCTGAAGTTGTTCTGAGTTAGCATCAAAGGCATCAGGGAATTGGCCACATATTGTTCGAGACATGCTCCTCAGTAGTGGGTACCAATGCTGTCTTGGCCAGTTTGGAGCGATCAGGATTATCCTTGGACGTTCCTCCTTGATTTTTAGTAGTACTTTGTGTATCAAGGGAAGAGGTGGGAATGCATATGCTGTTAGGCCTTTCCAGCTGAAGGAGAGCGAGTCCACTTTCCATGCTAGTGGGTGGAATGACCTTGTGCAGAATTTTTGAGCTGGTGATTGAGAGGTGATGCAATAGGTCTATCTGAGGCATTCCCATTTCTTGAGATGGTCTTGAAGATATCCGGGTGCAGCTGCCATTCGTGGGCATCCGATGTGGTCCTGCTTAACATATCTGCTAGAGTTTTCTTTTCCTGGCACAAATATTGCCTGTAACTGGATGTTGTAGCTGAGTGCCAGGGTCCACAGCTCCAAAGTCATTCTGCATAGGGGTAAGAATGAGTGCCTCCCTGTTTGTTGATGTACCACATGACTGAGGTGTTGTCTGTCCTTATCATCAAGTGGTCCTCCTTGAGAAATGGTCTGAACTTTTGGATTGCCAGTTTTACTGCCAGCATTTCTTTTAGGTTGATGTGCAGGTGAAGTTGGTCCTGTGTCCACAATCCTTGTACGCATTTGTCCAGCATATGTGCCCCCCATCCTAGGTCTGAAGCATCTGTTGTGATGGTCTGGCTTGCTTGACCCTTGCGAAAGGGTAGGCCTGGGTTTGACTGGCATGCCTGAGCCCACCATAGGAACTCCTGTTTTAAGCATGGTATTAGTGGGATTTCCGTTTCTAGGCTGTGTCTGTGTTGGGACCATAAATTCTTTAGGTACCACTGTAGTTTTCTCATATGTAGTCTGGCAAATGGAACCAAGATTATGCATGATGCCATGAAACCCAAGGCCTGCAGTACCTTTCTTGCTGTTAACTTGTTCAGTTTTGTTAGTGCCAAGAAGTAAAGAGGGAGTTCTTTTGTTTTTCTGTAGTTAGGAATGCCATTTGTCTTACTGTGTCCAATTCCGCTCCCAGGAAAGTCCTTGTCTGGGATGGTATCAGTCTTGACTTTTGTAAATTGACTGTGTATCCCAGTGCTTGAAGCAAGTAAATGACCCTTTGTAAATCTGTTGTCAGCTTGCTTTTGTTGTCTCCTTGTATCAGGCAGTCGTCCAGGTATGGATAAATTTGAATTCCTGTAGTCTGCAATGGCGATTACTGATGCCAGGCATTTTGTGAATACTCTGGGCAGTAGATAAGCCAAAGGGCAATGCTGAGAATTGATAGTGCTCTGATCCTGCAAGAAATCTGAGGTATCTTCTGCAGATTGGTCGAATGGGGACGTGCAGGTATGCCTCCTTGAGATCTAGAGTTACCAGCCAACACTCCTTGCCCAGCATGGGAAGAAGTTGCTGTAGGGTTAGCATTTTGAATTTTGGGACAATGATGTAAGTATTCAGGGTGGACAGGTCTAGAATTGGTCTCCAACTTTTTTCCTTTCTTGGAACTAGGAATAGTCTGGAGTAGAACCCCTTTCCTTGCTCTGCTGTTGGCACTTTCTCCACAGCTCTCATGTTTGCTAACTCCATTATCTGTTGTAGAGCCTCTGTCTTTTGATTTGGAGGTAGATTTGGCATTCCTCTTTGTCTGGTAAAGTGTGGAAGTGGAACCGTAACCTTGATCTATGGTTCGTAAAATCCACTTGTCCTTTGTTATGTGGTGCCAGTTTTTGAAAATAAGGTTAGCTTTCCGCCTAGAGGAGCTGCTATTTGTTCCCTGGTAGGCGGGTTTAGGATTAAGTCACTGTGGTTGTGTTGATGTAGTGGCAGGTGTGGAGCCTGTGCCTCTGTTGTTACCTTGCCACTGTCGTCCTCTGTAGGCACCTCCTCTGGATTGGTTTCTGCCTCTGGAACGTCTATTCCTGCCCCTTTGAGGTCTTGTGGAGTCAGGAAAGGACCAATTTTTGGCAGGCCAGTTCCTGCTAAACCTTGGGGGTTGAACCTGCAAGAAATCTTTAACTGTCTGGACTGATTTTGCCTTTTCTTCCATTTTCTTCATAACCTGCTGGGCAGGTGTACCAAACAAACTTGTTTTATCCATAGGAGCATCTAGCAATTTAGATTTAACATGATCCGGTAAAGCTTGCTCCTTTAGCCATGCATGCCTTCTAATTACAGTGCCAGTCATGGCTGATCTAAATGAAGCCTCCAGTGCATCATAGCCACATTTTAAAGAATGGTTACTAACTTGCTGTATGTTATTTACCATTTCTAATACATATTTCTTATCAAGAGATTCATCAGTGGTTAGTTTTTAGTTAACTGATCAAGCATAAACTCTTGGTATTGTATCATGTGAAACTGACAGTTTAAAGCTCTAGCTGAGAGAGTGGCTGAAGTGTAAACCTTTTACCCCATCTGTCTAATGACCTTGCTTCCCTTTCAGAAGGAACAGGGTTTTAGCTATGGTCGCTACTGCCTTGGGACCCCGGGAAATAGTTTCGGGTCTGCAAGAGGGGCCTTGTAAAGGTGGTGATGAGTATCTGGCACCCTGTAAAATCTGTCTGGTTTGGCAGGGGCTGGGGGGTAAAGAATCTGGAGCGGAGCAGACATCATTGAAAGCATCATCCACCACAGAGAGAACAGGAGGTATAGCTAAGGGCCTGTGCTGTGGAAGGTGCAAAAGGTCCTAAGTCTTTCCTGGAGTCTGAAAAATCCTGTTGCTGCCATTGGAACTGTTCTCATGGCATGCAAGGTTTCCCCAAAGGAGAATTCTTCTGGTGGGGAAGCAGCTGGAATGGATTCTTCGGCATCAGAATCTTCAAAATTGGAGAAAGGAGCCTCTGGCTGGTCAGTTATGTCTGATTCATCAGCAGAATCATCAGAGGACACTGGCTCGTGGGGCTCTGCCCTAGGTCTCTTCTCTGGGGGCTGAGAGGCCCTGTCTGGGTGAGATTGAGATCCTCTAATTAATGAAATTAAATCTTCTGCCAAAGTAAGCATTTGAGAACTGGAAGAGGGCCTGGTTGAGGGGGGTTTAACAGGCACTGTTCTAGTAGTCTTGGCTGCTTTAGCTCTGGCGAAGGCCTTAATGGACATGGCTGCTGGAGGCCTAGCAGCACCACGTGCTGGGGTAGAGACATCCAAGGGAATGGTGTCTGATAAGTCAGTGGTAAGCACCGTAGTGGGTAAAATTTCTGGGGCCGATTCAAGAGTGTTAGCAGGGAACTCAGTTGTAGAGATAGATTCAGCTGTATTTTGATCAGTTTTCTCGGTTTCGCCGAAAGAGACACCGCATGTTTGCTTAACCATGGTTTCGCCGAAACATGCGGGACCGCGGTCTTCTTTCTTTTTGGCAGAATGCGAGTCGGAGGATCCGGCGGCATAATGTACGCAAAATCAGAACCGAAAAACTGTTCTGCAAACTCCGACCGACGTCTAAGCGTTAGGCCGGTTGAAAGAAGCACAGGACGAACAGGCTGCTACGTTGTGGGCTGGGCCTAAGCAAGGCAGGCAGTAAGAGTGGAAATCTTTATGAGGTATTTGTTTCCCACAGGTTAAACAATTATTAACTTTTTCTGACATCGGCTGTGGCAAGAAAGAGTCCCCAACGGGTACTTAGCTTTAGAAGTCTTGAGTAGTATTCGTAGAAGTAATCTCTGGATCCGACCGACCGGCACTTGCGAACAGCTTCTGCTTGGCCACGCCGCAAGAAAGACTGAAGAAAATGGCGTCGGCTGATGCTTTTATACCCGAAGACCAACAGAGATGACGTCGGGTGAAGTGCGACATCAGCCGAAGCCGGACCCGGACTTTGGAATCCGGCCGACTGAAGGGCTGCCTGACGACAGGACAACCCAGTTGTTATGACTGCAGATGCATCCATGAAGGACATCCTGCATTTCCTTCAATTCAGACTGTTGAGGGTGCGTGCTCATCTTTTGTTTTATTTGAGACATCAGAAATTGCTGGTATTTTAGCATGTCAAATTGACATTTTAGTGCTCTCATATCTAGAGTGGCTGAGGTGTAAACCTTCTTCCCCCACCTGTCTAGTGCTCTGGAGTCCCTTTCAGAGGGTACAGGATTTTTTGCCATAGAAGCCTTAGCCCCTTTGGGACCCTGGGGGATAGTCTCTGGGTCAGCAACAGGGCTTTTATAAAGGAATTTGTGGGAGTCAGGCACTCTATCATATCTGTCTGGTTTGGCTGGAGCAGGAGGCAGAGAATCTGGATTTAAACTAGATTCTAAGTAAACACCATCCACAATGTCTAAAACTGGGGGGATAGCAAGTGGCTTGTGCTGGGGGATTAAAATACACTCTCTGAGCCTTTTCTTTGAGTCAGAGTAGTCATGACCTTCCCAGTGAAAATGTTCCCTCATAGTATGTAGTCTCCCCAAAGGAGTAGTCTTCAGGGGGAGAAGCTGAGGGAATGGAATCCTCAGCATCAGAATCTTCATAAGGGGGAAAGGAGTAATCTTTTTCCTCAGAGGAGCCTGAGGAAATAGACACTTGATCAGAGGAGGCATAATCTTCCTCTTGTCTAGGCCTTTTGTCGGGTGGGGGTTGGGAACCCCTGATTAAAGATATCAAATCTTCAGCCATTTTAAGCATCTGTTTCTTAGGCATGGCGCCTTGAACTGGAGACTGAAGTGCAGTCTTTTTTGGTTTAAGAGGAGTCTTAAGCTTAGGATACGTTTTTATGGTGAGTGTCATCGGTCTGAAGACACCTTCAGAAACCGAAGGTGTTTCTGCAGCACCGGCTTCTCTTTCTGCAATGTCGTCAGTAGGGCCTAAAGAAAATGGCTGCATCGGCCTAGAACTCTCCGCCATAGGATCCGAAGCAGTCTCGGGTTCCAATTCTGCGGTAGCCAGGGGCTGCGTAGGCACCTCACTGAAAACCAATGAACCGGAGACCGGCCCAGCCGAGGCCTCGGAGTCTGGCTTGGGTCTAGGCTGCCTGTCCTTATCTTTGCGTTTTTTGTACACGCCGGTAGTCGGTTGCTCCGACGGCATAGTGTAATTAAATTTTCTACCGAAGTAGTGTTGTGCAAAATCAAAGCATCGTTTTATAGTTTGCTTATTGAACCTAGCACAAAAGCAACAACCAGTGACGTCGTGGTCTGGGCCTAGGCAAGGTATACAATAAGAATGAAAATCCTTATGAGGTATTTGCTTCCCACAAGAAATACAATTGTTAACCCCAACGGGGTACTTAGCTTTATTGAAGATTTCGGATCTGAAATTCGACTTCGAAAATCTCAGGAGTCGGCCGACCGCCACTTGCGAACTGCTTCTGCTTCGGGCACCGCGCGGCAAGAAAGACTGAAGAAAATGGCATTGGATGCATCATATATACCCCTGGCGCACTGACGGCAGGGAAGAAGTGACAGCAACTGATGCCGGACCAAGACTTTGGAATTCTGTCCGACTGCGGGACCGCCTGACGACAGGATAACCAAAGTGTGATGACTGCAGCAGGGTAACACGATGAACATCATGATGTTAATGAAGCAGGCCCAGCCCTCTAACAGCAGGTGAGAAGTGCAATTTCAGTATAAGCTCATGTAGTTAAGGAGATCAATGTTGGACTGCTGCAAATGAAACCCCTACACATCAAGGTCTGTTCATGACAAAATTACCAAAAAAAAAATTGAACTAATGGGACAAATCCCTAACGCTAGGACCAGTAACATCAGTCCATCAGAGACTGGTCCAAAAATTATTACAAGATTCCAAGACTAGGAGAAGCTAGGGTGACACAGGCAGACCTTGACTGTTCACCACACCAGTAGTGCATATGTCTGAAGGGCTGAGCATCTGGCAGCCAAAACTACATGCCCAGTACCTAAAGAAATCAATTAGACGTGACAACCGCATAATATAATGAGCTTGGAGGTTGTGTAGTTAAAGAACACCATCCAAGGTTACAGGAGCTGATAACCCAGTGAGAAAAACCAGCAACTGGCTTCTGAATAGGCAAGCTATCAAAACAGCTTGACAATAACTGGTACAGTAGCTTGACAGCAACTAATAACCACTTCCTGAATCTGTCAGCATTTCTACTTCTTCACTCAGGACATAGACACAATAAATAATTTATCTAAAAGTCCATTATAAGGAGATTCATGGATTAAAGCTTACTGCGCATTCAGATCAGGTATGAGTTATTTTCTCTGTAGCCATTACCACTAAATGGGTTTGACACCTTTAGGCAATACCACTGTGCAACCTTGCTGAACTTCACAGAAATGCACTTGACCTCCTACTGTACTGCAGGCAGAAAGTACAGTTGTGTAAAATCTTCCCATAAACAGTAAATTTCCTTCTCTTCACTGCTGCAGTATTCTTTGTAATAGGGATCCCCTGCCAAGGGCAGCTCAGTGTCTAACTAGTATATCAAAGCCTTTTGGTTGAAAATTGTACGTCATACATCACACGGATGCTCCCTGCACAAGGTGTAAGACATAAGGTTAATGTCTGGATGCAGCATCCTCAGAACTGAAAAACCCCAGTAGGAATGACAGTCCAAGGATATAGGTAGGTTAACAAGCACATCCAGAAGCAAAAAGAACCAGGTGGAGCAGGAAGAAAGTGAATACTGCAACAGTGAAGAAAAGGGCATCCACTGTTATGGTAAGATTTTACACAACTGCACCATGTCCGTCCATATTACTGTTGCAGTATTCTTTACAATAGGGAGATTGCACAAGCTCAGGAAGAAGATTGAGAGGAGGAAGGGCCAGCAGAGCCCTCTAGGAAGCTGAGGAAAATGGCCCTGGAAAAGCCAGCTTTGGCCCTAGAAATCCCATCCAATTTATAATGCTCACTAAAGGTATGCACAGAAGTCCAGGTTGCTGCCTCAAGAATAGAATTAGTATCCAAACACTTGAAAAAAAAGTAACAGAAGAAGTCACAGCCCCTAGTGGGATGAGCCTTAATGGAAGAAGGAAGGTTCTTCCCATGAAAAGACTAGCAAAAAAGAAATGGCTTTACATATCCAAAAATAAATGGTTTGCTTGAAATCAGCCAAACTAAAGAACTAGAATGAAAAGAAACAAAGCTGTTGGGATTTATGAAAAGCTTTAGTCTTATCCAAATAATATTGCAGTTGTCTACGCAAATCCAAGATGTGCAAAAACTTTCTCACTAGCAGACTGCAGAGAAGAGAACAAAGTGGGTGAATGAATGGACTAAGACACAACTCATTAACCACCTTCGGCATAAAAGGAGGATTAGTATGAAGGGACACCCTATCATTACGGAAAACTAAAAAAAGAGGAACAGCCATAAGGGCTTACAGCTCAAACACCCATCTCGCAGAAGTAAGGGCCAAAAGAAGAAAAATATTCCAAGAACAATGCTGTATGGAAGCTGAAGCAGCAGGCTCAAAAGAAGCCAGAGTCAGTTTTTCTAAAACATAGTTAAGGTCCCAGGAAGGAGGGACAGGCTTTGTGGGAGGCCTAATGTGAAGGATGCTTTGAAGAAACTGTTTGGTCTCAAATCTAGAGGCCAAAGGAAAAGTCAAAGGCAGACAAGCAGAAATAGCTGATAGATGGGGCTTAACAGAAGAATATCAAACCCCCAATGGGGCACTTTTCTGAATGTAGTTGAAAACCAGCAGACAAACTAGCTTTCAGACCGACAATCAAAAATGGCTTTCGGACTGGCAGCACAGAAGTTCGGAGGATGGTACGTTTAGACGTCACCTTTATGCTCTACGCCGTGCATGGGTAGCATACATGTGATGTACGGCATTACGCTTTACCACCAAAAGGCTTTGGTATACTGACCGGATGTCGGGCTACCCTTGGCAGGGGATCTCTATTGCAAAGAATACTGCAACAGTAATACTGGAAGGACATCTCCTGTTACAAAGGAAAGGTTTTAAAAAACAGAATGCAACAACATTGTTGGCTTTAAGGAGGGTCAAAAAGGAGGACAGTGAAGACTTCAAGTGCACAAATCTCTTCAAATTTTCTGAAGTCTCAAAACTCACTCATAGTAACATCATCTTAAACATTCCCACCATGCACAGATTAGCCAAGGAGTTTTATACATATAAATAAATGTACAAAATAGGCAATCCCATTCAGATCCAAATATAATGAGAACTTTAGAAGTAAATATCACGGTGGTCCATCAACATAAATAAAGTCTACAACACAAAAAGAACACATTACAGCATACAGCAGATCAAAAGACACCCCCAATTAAGGAAAATACTAGGAATTTGACTAAGGCATCCCATGAACTCCAGCTGGCACCTGAAGCCAAGTAAAACTACAAATCCTTCTTTAGTTATGTTAGAAAACTAAAAAACAACACAACACCGTACAGAACTAAACAACAAAACTTGCTCAGACCCACCTGACATTGCCACTATCCTAGCAGATACATTCAGTGCAAATTTCACTTCTGAGATGACTATCCAAAGCTCTTTCATACTCTTAGCTCTCAAATCCCCCATTACCACTAAAGAATATATACTGAAAGTGCTGCCCAAAATTAAGAACAGATCAGATAACATACCTGCATGTTTGATAAACAGTACCAAACACACCCTGGCAGAACCTAGGCTGTTTAACCCAAGCCTGGCTAAAGGCTCTGTCCTGGAAGTATGGCTTCCAGCACTAGTGATGCCACTCCATAAAAGCGGTCCCACTACCAACCCCGGAAACTATACACCCATCAGCCTGAAGAGCCTCATCTGTAACACCATAGAACATATTATAACATTAAAAAAATCCCATCAGGCTAGATTTGCAGCAATATAGTTTTGTAAAAGGTGGACACTGTCTAAATGAACCTGGTTAACCTCTGAGATGGTAGTACAAGTTGCTGACAGTGGTCACACTGCACACACAGCTTACCTCAATCTGGCAAGGCAATTGACACGATCCCCAATGCTAGCATAATTTATAAACTAAATGCATTATAAACAGATCAGTAAGTGGCAAGACAGAACATAAATTAGATATAAACAAAATCCACATTGTGAGGGTGGCAGTGGGCCGCATCAGAGAGCATGAAGGTGACCAGTGATGTCCCACAAAGCTCAGTGCTGGGATTGCTTTTGTTTAGTATTTACTTCTCTGACCTTCAGAATAAAAACCAAGACCTACAGTTAAATAAGTCTTCTGATGACTGCAAACTGGGAGTTACTGTCAAAATCCTGTTCTGACATATAAGCCCCCCAAAAAGGAACTCACACTTGCAAATGCTTGGTGTACTGATAATGGGCTTAAATTAAATGCTGCAAAATGCAACTTCGGTGAATTTGGCAGGCACAGCATCACCCAGTGTATATCACTGACAATAAAATGGAAATATACTTAGAGACCTGGAAATCTGGGATGATAATTCCCTCTCCTCTGCCAACATGTAGCAACAGTTGTTGGATCCTTCTAATTGGCACAGCTAATTGCCAAGGGAGTATCATCCAGATTTAATTAAGTTATTGTGTCCTTGTATCAGTACTGCTCAGGCAGACCAGTTATAGAATACAAAGAGCCCTTTGGAATGTACCTCATGAAGCATATCAAACAGCTGGAACGACCCGACAGGTTCTTAACAAACAGGATCACAGACTTAAAAAAAAAACTGAAAGCTCTGCCCGGTCTTTCCTGTGTATCATAGGTTCCTCAGAGACAAACTGTGCCTTGCCATCCTGGCAATCAGGGATACAGTAGCCCTAGATCTCTTGCACCTTCACAAATCAGTCTCAAAAATACCAAAAAAAAGTATCTAAAGCTGCTTCAGCAGATCAGTAAAACAAGGTGTAGACAAGAGTTTCATTACTCAGTGTCTCCCTCACCACTGGAATGGAGACCCACTGCAGATAAAGCAGTGTAATATTACTATCTTCCTTCCAATCAGACCAGGATAATTGAATGGGTATTCATAAATTCACCCAAGCATGTCTGCCCTAGTCCTCCTCAAGAAGACAGCTACAGTTTAGTGTTGGAACTGCCAAGGTATAATGGACGCCATGGACACAAGACTCAGTAGCCTTGAACTTCTATGATTCATTCCCAAGACTTGCAAAGGAAAACCACAGTATTAGTAAGCACAAATAAAAGTGCAATCAGCTGAAAATCAAAATGGCAGCTGAATACACACCATGACAGCTTACAAAGATTAAATATACTGAACTTAAAACTGGGAAAATACCTCAGTGCCCACTTAAGGCTACTCTGTCTACTAACTATTAGTTACAAAATTTCAAGTGGATTATGAATTTTATAAGTGCTACCAACTAAAACGTCTACATTTTCTTCTTAATGCCAGTAAACCCTATATAAAAAGACGCACAAACCCTTGATTTTGCTAGAATCTTCAAAAAGTTCACTAAGTTCAATTACTTCTACTACACAGGTTTGGTCCAACACACTTGGGTGGTTTGAATGACTGCATTAAACACCCACACAGCTTACTGAACCACCCACTTCCACAGCAGTGCCACCATCTCATCCACACACAACTTACCTTAGTTACACCTCTCCCAAACACAAAGGATTTACAAATTAAATGTCACCTACATTTACATATGGGTTTGCAATCTACTTGTGCTGCAGATTCCCTTGTAGTCTCATTACTATACTTGTATAAATGGTAACCACCTGCATCAATACGTCTGACAAGTTAAGTCAGTCACCTAAATAACTGCAGCAGCATATCCAGTACTTTTTTTCTTGACACCATTCTTTCTTCTGTTTAGTAAACTATTAGTACCCTGGTATAATTTTATTAACAAATAAGTACTGTCATAACACCTCTTGTATGCCAGATCTTCTCCAAGTCAGAAATCATAAGGACAATAAAAATATTTTTCCAACCTTTCAGCATTTTCCTGCTTCAAATTCACAGCTCATCTCGCCAATTCAGTTGATTAACTCAATTTTTTAGGCCAGTCCAATGATGCAGGGTCATGTCATAAAATTGTGGAGCTGGCAGCATGGATTTGAGTAACTATCCAGGTGTTAGTCAGCCAGCCAGAGAGATTTAGGTAATTTTTCATTCCCTGCAAGTTAAGCAAACTCGTTCCCCCGTACCACAGTAGCAACTCCAATGGGAAGATGAAGGAACTGTAGGACTAGCAATGGAAGTGGATTTTCTTATGTTGGGAACAGGTTCAAGTGATGAGACAAACTGATCTACTGCCACTGGAAAATTCACTTTCACTCAAGGGTAGAGGTACACATCAGGTAGTCAAGCATAAGGAAAAACAAGTTATGTTTGGCTTGTTCCCTTTCACTACCAACTCTCACCTGTGAAAAGTAATAAATAGATCAGAAGGGGAACTAACAGCAGAGTGACAACCACCAAATGACAAAGTGGGCTGGTGCAAAAGAACTGCCACAAATATAACACAATTTCATATTCTTTACTACACAAGACAGTGGTGAAAACATTTCACAAAAGAAAGCGATGGGGAAGTATTCCAGAATTTGTCTAGCTGCTATTCCTATACACAAAATAAATCTGTTCTTGTGTTTCTCAGACACACGACTGACTCATTTCTATTCTCAGCTCCACTTACACTTATGACTGCAATGCAAAGCAGAATCAAATTAAATGTAAAAGTAACAAGACTCTGTGTGAAACAAATATGCAAATCAAAATGAGGTAAAGAAAAGCAGAGAGTAATTAGGAAGCACAAGAAAACACAAGATGATGCTTAGTTGAAAACAATCCCTGATGATTTATTGCAATCAAACCAGTTTGCCTTCATCTGCCTTCAGTGTCAAAAACAAATTTAATTTTATATATTACAGTCCATAACAAATTTATTTTTATATATTACAGTCCATACTCAATTTTTTTTTTTTTACAAACTCCTTCAAGGCTTACCACATAAAAGAGTAATGAACAAATTAGACATCTAAGTGGTCAGATAAATGGAGGAAATTGGTAAATAATGGGGTAACAACAGAGGATCATTAGCATGGGTGGTTCTTCTCAGTAAGTTACAGTGTAGAAGGTCTTTAGGAAAGTATGCATTTTGGACTTCCAAGATGGCTGCACATTGAGTAACATCTTATTTCTGGCTCTCCCAGTGTGAAAACAGAAACTTATCACAGAAAGCCAGTGGACCTGGATTTCTGAGTAAATTTCAGTAACAAACTAGTAAGTGCACTGCCTGTAAAAAAAGTAATGCCTTTCGGATTTTCCCGGTTAGGGGTCGCCACAGCAGAACTCCAGTCTGCTAATGATTGGCAGTATACCAGGAAAAACGAGAAATAGAAAAAACACTGACTGGGAAAAGTACTGCAGCTGTTCAGCAAAAAACAGTGCAAGCTACAGACATGACTTCCAGTAACCTAGAGGAAAGTACAAGACAACTGCACACACAGGTGACTAATTTAAACAAAACACTGATGGGAGTACATCAACTCAAACAATAAAAGGCTGGAAAAAAATGGAAGAAGCTTTAAACAGGTATTCAGATAAGCTGATAAAACTGCAAAACTCATGAGGTCAAAATGAAGAAAAGGCTGGCTGAACATGAGATCGCAAATGAAGAGACCTTTCAAAAAAAATAGACAGAGCATGTAGGGAAAACCTGACATTTTCTGCTATACTTGTGAAACTTGAAGGAACAGACTATACTAATTTCATGAAAGCACAATAAGCAACTGGACTGGTATTCCACAACAGGAACTGTTAATTGAAAGGGCACATTTTGTGTATGCACCAAACCTGGCTATGAGAAAACAACATAGACCTTTAACAGTAACAAATACAATCTTACCAGCAAGAAAGAGTTGATTCTGACAAAACTGTGACAGCAGGACAAAGTACTAAAAGTGAGAGACAGCAGTGTGTTTGTGCAGAATGACTTCTCATTGTACACCAGACAGAAGAGGAATTAATTTATTCCATTACATAGGGAATGTCAAGATGCAGGCGTGAGATTCAAACTGCTGTACCCAGCTGTCGCTTGTCTGGTCAGGATAAAACAGTCAAACATTTGTGGGTTCTGTTCAAGCAGCTTTATTATGTACAAACATCAGGATTTGAGGCTTGATAACTAACTTGGATAAACGTATAAACAAACTAGCTATCACATTTATACATGCTTACACTCTGGCTGCACTCTCTCAAAATGGCACTGAAGCAAGCACATGCTTGCTATTTACATGTATGTACTGTCCTTGGAAACAATTCTTAAAGGTACAACACACACACTATTCTACATCCTCCCTCTTTGAGAAATGAGTCATGCATTACTGACATTACTTGACATGCAACTGATACAAAATAATTATTTGACATGCAATTACACACAACTAAATACATATAGACAATTATGTCCAGGTTGCTGTGTATTTCACACTAGGTCTGGAAATATGACCAAATTGTGTGACATAGAAATTAGAACTAGGTCTAGCAACTGGGATCATCTCTGCTGAATGTTCAACTTTGGGGACATCAGGAATGAAAGCAGAAGTTACGGCATGTTCAGCAACAGGAACTTTGTCTGGATTTCTCCGAGATCTAGAGTCCGTGTCAAAGGAACAATGCTACGATATCACTTCTGATTCAGGAAGAAGATGTCTGCGATTTCTCCTGTACTCCACACCCTCAGATTCCACAAAGTAGGATTTCTGCTCGGCACATGTACCTGTTACTTGACCAATCCGGTCTAAACCTTTCACGGTTTGATTCCTCACTGTCTCTCCCTTCTTTCAATGGATGAAGAAATCTGCTCGACTCATCACAGCTGGACTTCTGGAAAAAACACTTTCTGAATAGTTGGGCTTCAATTATTCTGTTGTTCTTAGCTTTAGGCCTCAACAAACTGGAACTGATAGACAATGTTTTTCTGGTTTGCCTAGACAGAAGTCTCTGAGCAGGCAAGCCAAGTATATCGTCACGAAGTATGTTTCTGAGATTCAACAAGAATTGGTACTATGAGCTTTGACTTCTCTAGTAATTGCTTTGCACTCTGTACTGCACGTTCAGCTAGTCCATTTGACTATGGGAATTCTGGACTACTAGTAACTTGTATGAAGTCCCATTCTTCTGCAAATTTCTGAAACAACTGACTGGTAAAATTGGGTACCAATGTCAGAAATAACTGTGTGTGGACTACCATGGACTGAGGAATGACATTTCAACTTGGTGATCACAGCAGTGAACGTTAGGTTAGGTAGTAAATCGATCTCAAACCAGTTCCAATAAGAGCCTACCAACACTAAGTAATCCTGACTGTTCCACTCAAATATATCAGTGGCCACTGTTGACGAAGGTAGTTCAGGAACTTGACTTAGCTGAAGTGATTCTTTTTGCAAATGCGGTTTAGTACTACTGCATACTGAACAAAAAGAAAGTACTTTATCAATATGTTTTGCTAGAGAAGGCCAAAATACTAGTCCTCTCACCCTTCTTTTGGTAGATTCAGAACCTGGGTGACCACAATGCGAAATCTGGATGCATTCATGCTGTAAGGAAGCAAGAAAGATTAGCTGTGTAAAATCTTACCATAACCATAGATGTCCTTCTGTTCCATGTTGCAGTATTCTCACTTGTGAGGATCCTCCGCCTCAGGCGACCCAAATGTCCGGCTCCCATGCCAAAGCTTAAGCCTGGTTGCTGTCAGGTGCGTGGGATGTCACATGCAGGGCCATAAACCGTGGGCCTTAAATGTGATGTCTGCACACACAGACCTCAGAACTGACTGCCAAATCGGACAACAGTTTTAAGAAAAACAGGAAGAATGCCATAGAGAGATGGAAAAGCCCATAAAGGGGGGTAGGAGGGAGGGAAGGAATACTGCAACATGGAAGAGGAGCACATCTATAGTTATGGTAAGATTTTACACAACAAATCTATATCCTTCTATTCACATGCTGCAGTATTCTCACTTGTGGTAGAGTACCATAGCTTAAGCAGGACAAAGGGTGGAGGAAGAGGAAGCAGTCTCCATGAAACTGTGGAGGAAGGCTCTTGCAAATCCTGCCATAGCTCTGGAGATGTTGTCCAATTTATAATACTTGGTTCATGTGGCTGACTCTAGGATAGTGGCCTTGTCCAGACCTCTGAGAAAGGCCCCTTAAGAGGCCACTGCTCTAGCAGAATGTGCTTTAACAGTGTGGGGTAACTCTCTACCATGGAAAAAGTAAAAGAAGGTAATAGTTTTGCATATCCAGGAGGCTATTGTCTGTTTGGATACAGCTTTCCCCAGGACCCTGAGGTGAAATGACACAAAGAGCTGATTGGACTTTCTAATTTCTTTGGTCTTGTCCAGATAAAACTTCAGTTGCCTGTGAGCATCAAGGGAATGGAGTACTCTCTCACTGTCACTCTGTGGTGAAGGGAAAACGGTGGGTAAAATGGACAGATTGGCTAAGGGACAGTTCATTGACATTGGCAGGCATGAAGGAGGGATTGGTACGCAGAGTTACCTGTCTTTGTGGAGGACAGTGTTGGGTGGAGTGGCCATGAGTGCTTGCAGCTCAGAAGCTCTCCTAGCTGAAGTAAGGGCTACTAACAAGACAGTCTTCCAGGTACACATCTTTAAAGTGGCAGAAGCTGCCGGTTCAAAGTGGGCAGTGGTAAGTTTCTCCAGGATAAAGTTCAGGTCCCACGGTGGAGGGATAGGTTTTCTTGCTGGTCTGATATGGAGAACCCCCTTAAGAAAAAGTTTCACCTCCAATCTCGATAGCAGGGGTAGATCAATAGGTAAGCAGGCTGAAATGGCTGACAAATGGACTTTCACTGAAGGCTATGAAAGTTCTGATTTTAGAAGCTCACACACATAGGCTAGGACTAGAGGAACATCTGCTTGGAAGGGGTCTAATTTACTTTGAAGACACCAAATGGAGAACCTTTTCCATTTTGATACATAGGATATGCTGGTAGTGGGTTTTCTGGCATCCTGCAGGACAGATAGCACGTCCTCAGAATAGAAGTGCCTGCAAGGGATCAGAAGTTCATTACTCACAGGGTTAGTCTGAGGGTTTTCAGATGAGGATGAATGAGGGATCTCTACTGTTGTGTGAGCAGGTCCACCTTGTGAGGCAACTTGTGGTGATTGCCCTTGGCAAGAGATAGAAGAATGGGGAACCAATGCTGCCTTGGCCAATAGGGGGTCACCAGCAAGACATTTTGGTTTCTCCTTCTGCATTTTCATCAGGACCTTCTGAATGAGCAGGAAGGGGGGGGGGGGCATAAAGGAAAGTACAGTTGTGTACACTTATCATAAATGTAGATGTTCGAGTGTATTCACTGTTGCAGTCCTCACATATGGGTTATCCGGCTCCCAGTAGCCCTCAGTCAGCCCGAATACCAAAGTCCTTGGTATATGATGTCGGCTGCCGCCGGTTGTAAAACTAATGTCAGGTATAAAGGGAGGCAGCTAATGCCATTTCCTCTGTTTTTCTTGCCTTAACTGTCAAGAGCCCCCAAAAGAAGGCTAGCCTAGGAAGGTAGTACCCTGGACACATGTCATACAAAAAATAAAAAAGTGTATAGTCTGTGCCTTAGGAAAAAAGGGGAATGGAGGGTGGGAAACCAGGACTGCAACAGTGAATACATTTGAACATCTACTTTTATGGTAAGTGTACACAAGTGTACTATGTTCTTCGGGTTTTACTGTTGCAGTCCTCACACATGGGTTGATTCCTAAAGCCCAGGAAAACGACAAAGGGTGGAGGAAGGATCACAGATTAAGGGTTGGTAAGAATGCCCAGCAAAACCAGCCCTGGATTTATAAAACAAAGGTAGATTGTAATGCTTTGTGAAAGTATGGAAAGAAGACCAAGTAGCTGCTTCTAGAATGTCCTTAGTATGCATACCTCTCAGAAAGGCTGCAGAGCTAGAGGCTGCTCTAGAAGAATGGGTCCTGAGGGGGAACCTTCCCATACTGCAGGTAACAAAAGTGAATACAATGAGCAATCCATTTGGAGATGGTTTGTTTTGAAATAGCTTTACCCTGAGCCCCAGGAGCAAAACTAACCAACAACTGTTCAGATTTTCGAAAGGATTTGGTCCTAAGTAAAATCTCAGCTGTCTATGCACATCAAGAGAGTGCAGGATCCTTTCCTCTTTATTTTGAGGATTGTTGAAAAATGTAGGCAGGTGAATAGACTGGTTAAGGGTTAAACTGGAACCTACCTTAGGCATGAAGGAGGGATTAGTTCGCAGAGAAACTCGATTTGAGTGAAAAATAATGAAAGGTTCTACTGCCATTAAGGCTTGCAGCTCAGATACCCTTCTAGCTGAAGTAATAGCTAAAAGGAAAGCAGGCTTCCAGGATAATAACTTCAACTCTGAAGAGGCAGCTGGTTGAAATGGAGGCAGAGTAAGTTTTTCCAGGACAAAATTAAGATCCCAAGCAGGGGTCGGAGCTCTTCTGGGAGGTCTAAGACTACTAGCTCCCCTCAGGAACTGTTTCAAAGAACAATGAGCGAAATTGCTGAAGCATGAATTCTGATTTAAGAAAAGGAAAGTCCACCATTAAGCAGTCCTGCTAGGTAGTCAAGAATGAGGGAAACAGAAGGATGAGAAGAGTCTTCTCCTTTAGCCAGCGTCCAAGAGCAAAATCTCTTCCATTTATCTCCTGGCCTCATGAAGAACTTCAACCACCTGTGGGGAAAGATTTAAAGTATTAGCCAGGCAGTTAAATTCAGAGTTTGAAGATGAGGATGAAGGAAATTTCCTCCTCCCTGAACCAACAGATCCGGTACCAGGGGAAGATGCCAAGGTTGAGCCTGTGAAAGGTTGCAAAGGAGGGGATACCAATGCTGCCTGGGCCAATCTGGAGCTATCAGAATAGCCTTTGGTTTTTTTGCCCCTTATCTTTAGCAGCACTCTGGGAAGAAGAGGCAGAGGAGGGAATGCTTAAACTGAGAGATGTGTCCATAGGAAGGAGAACACGTCCACCCTCCAAGATTTGATGTGAAACTCCCTGGTGCAGAAGGTTGGAACGAGATGACTGGTGTGTGAGGAGAAAAGATCTACTTGTGGGGTGCCCCAATGATGAGTGATGCGATGGAAAATGTCCTTGTTCATGAGGATACAGAAAGTACAGTTGTGTACCTACCATAAATGTAGATGTTTGAGTGTATTCACTGTTGCAGTCATTACACTTGGGTTATCCTGCTGACAGGTGACCCACAGTCGGCCCAAGTTCCAAAGTCTTGGTCCAGTGTTGGTTGCTGTCGCTTCTTCCCTGACGTCAGTGTGCCAGGGGTATAAAAGTTGCATCCGACACCATTTTCTTCAGTTTTTCTTGCCCCAGATGTCAGGTCCCCCAGATAGGAAGGCTGAAAAGATAAAAATATGCCAAAAAACCATGCATATATTACTATAAACATATCCTTCATCTACAAGCAAATACACCACATAGGTTGTATAGAGTCGAGAAGTACAAAAAAGTCCCAGCAAAGAAAGGGGAATGGTGGGTGGGTAACCTGGACTGCAACAGTGAATACACTTGAACATCTACATTTATGGTAAGTACACAACTGTACTATGTTCATCGTGTTTCATTGTTGCAGTCATTGCAGTCACCAGCAAGACATTTTGGTTTCTCCTTCTGCATTTTCATCAGGACCTTCTGAATGAGCAGGAAGGGGGGGGGGGGGCATAAAGGAAAGTACAGTTGTGTACACTTACCATAAATGTAGATGTTCGAGTGTATTCACTGTTGCAGTCCTCACATATGGGTTATCCGGCTCCCAGTAGCCCTCAGTCAGCCCGAATACCAAAGTCCTTGGTATATGATGTCGGCTGCCGCTGGTTGTAAAACTAATGTCAGGTATAAAGGGAGGCAGCTAACGCCATTTCCTCTGTTTTTCTTGCCTTAACTGTCAGGAGCCCCCAAAAGAAGGCTAGCCTAGGAAGGTAGTACCCTGGACACATGTCATACAAAAAATAAAAAAGTGTATAGTCTGTGCCTTAGGAAAAAAGGGGAATGGAGGGTGGGAAACCAGGACTGCAACAGTGAATACATTTGAACATCTACTTTTATGGTAAGTGTACACAAGTGTACTATGTTCTTCGGGTTTTACTGTTGCAGTCCTCACACATGGGTTGATTCCCAAAGCCCAGGAAAACGACAAAGGGTGGAGGAAGGATCACAGATTAAGGGTTGGTAAGAATGCCCGGCAAAACCAGCCCTGAATTTAGAAAACAAAGGTAGATTGTAATGCTTTGTGAAAGTATGGACAGAAGACCAAGTAGCTGCTTCTAGAATGTCCTTAGTATGCATACCTCTCAGAAAGGCTGCAGAGCTAGAGGCTGCTCTAGAAGAATGGGTCCTGAGGGGGAACCTTCCCATACTGCAGGTAACAAAAGTGAATACAATGAGCAATCCATTTGGAGATGGTTTGTTTTGAAATAGCTTTACCCTGAGCCCCAGGAGCAAAACTAACCAACAACTGTTCAGATTTTCGAAAGGATTTAGTCCTAAGTAAAATCTCAGCTGTCTATGCACATCAAGAGAGTGCAGAATCCTTTCCTCTTTATTTTGAGGATTGTTGAAAAATGTAGGCAGGTGAATAGACTGGTTAAGGGTTAAACTGGAACCTACCTTAGGCATGAAGGAGGGATTAGTTCGCAGAGACACTCGATTTGAGTGAAAAATAATGAAAGGTTCTACTGCCATTAAGGCTTGCAGCTCAGATACCCTTCTAGCTGAAGTAATAGCTAAAAGGAAAGCAGGCTTCCAGGATAATAACTTCAACTCTGAAGAGGCAGCTGGTTGAAATGGAGGCAGAGTAAGTTTTTCCAGGACAAAATTAAGATCCCAAGCAGGGGTCGGAGCTCTTCTGGGAGGTCTAAGACTACTAGCTCCCCTCAGGAACTGTTTCAAAGAACAATGAGCCGAAATTGCTGAAGCATGAATTCTGATTTAAGAAAAGGAAAGTCCACCATTAAGCAGTCCTGCTAGGTAGTCAAGAATGAGGGAAACAGAAGGATGAGAAGAGTCTTCTCCTTTAGCCAGCATCCAAGAGCAAAATCTCTTCCATTTATCTCCTGGCCTCATGAAGAACTTCAACCACCTGTGGGGAAAGATTTAAAGTATTAGCCAGGCAGTTAAATTCAGAGTTTGAAGATGAGGATGAAGGAAATTTCCTCCTCCCTGAACCAACAGATCCGGTACCAGGGGAAGATGCCAAGGTTGAGCCTGTGAAAGGTTGCAAAGGAGGGGATACCAATGCTGCCTGGGCCAATCTGGAGCTATCAGAATAGCCTTTGGTTTTTTGCCCCTTATCTTTAGCAGCACTCTGGGAAGAAGAGGCAGAGGAGGGAATGCTTAAACTGAGAGATGTGTCCATAGGAAGGAGAACACGTCCACCCTCCAAGATTTGATGTGAAACTCCCTGGTGCAGAAGGTTGGAACGAGATGACTGGTGTGTGAGGAGAAAAGATCTACTTGTGGGGTGCCCCAATGATGAGTGATGCGATGGAAAATGTCCTTGTTCATGAGGATACAGAAAGTACAGTTGTGTACCTACCATAAATGTAGATGTTTGAGTGTATTCACTGTTGCAGTCATTACACTTGGGTTATCCTGCTGACAGGTGACCCACAGTCGGCCCAAGTTCCAAAGTCTTGGTCCAGTGTTGGTTGCTGTCGCTTCTTCCCTGACGTCAGTGTGCCAGGGGTATAAAAGTTGCATCCGACACCATTTTCTTCAGTTTTTCTTGCCCCAGATGTCAGGTCCCCCAGATAGGAAGGCTGAAAAGATAAAAATATGCCAAAAAACCATGCATATATTACTATAAACATATCCTTCATCTACAAGCAAATACACCACATAGGTTGTATAGAGTCGAGAAGTACAAAAAAGTCCCAGCAAAGAAAGGGGAATGGTGGGTGGGTAACCTGGACTGCAACAGTGAATACACTTGAACATCTACATTTATGGTAAGTACACAACTGTACTATGTTCATCGTGTTTCATTGTTGCAGTCATTACACTTGGGTAGAATCCCAAAGCTGAGGTTGGGTGGCTGGGTCTAAATTGGATTGGGAGAGGCTACCAGGCCCTGCAGCACTGCAGTGGCAAAGCCTGCTCTGGATTTAGAGTAGAGAGGCAAGTGGTAGTGCTTGGTGAAAGTGTGCACTGAGCTCCAGGTTGCAGCTTCTAAAATGTCTTTGGTTGGTACTCCTATGAGGAAAAGCTGCTGAAGTGGCTGCTGCTCTGGTAGAATGAGGCCTAATGCCCTTAGGCACTGAGTTGCCATGCTGAGCATAACAGAAGCGGATACAATGTCCTATTCATTTTGAAATTGTTTGCTTTGTAATAGGCTTTCCTTGTGATCCTGCAGCATAGGCTACAGACAGTTGTTCAGTTTTTCTGAAGGCTTTTGTTTTGTCCAAGCCCAGAGCGTGCAGAGGTCTCTCCCCTTTAATCTGGGGATTTGGGTAGAAGGTGGGCAAATGAATGGTCTGGTTTAAGGCCACATTGCAGACCACCTTTGGCATGAATGTTGGGTTTGTCCGAAGAGAAACCCTGTCCTGATGGAAAATGATGACAGGTTCCACAGCCATTAATGCCTGTAACTCTGAAACTCTTCTTGCTGAAGTAATTGCTAGGAACAGCGCAGTTTTCCATGATAAGAATTTTAGATCAGCTGTGCTGGCTGGTTCAAAAGGAGGCAGTGTGAGCTTTTCTAAAACAAAGTTGAGATCCCAAGTTGGTACTGGTGCTCTCTTTGGGGGTCTTATATTTTTTGCCCCTCTGAGGTACTGTCGTAGTAGAGGATGTGAAAAAATAGGAGGGTCCGTATTGTAATGAGCTGAAATGGCAGAGGCATGGATTTTAATTGATGAGAAAGATGGGCCTTTGTCTAGCATCTCAGTTAGGTATTGTAAAATCTGAGGTATGTTAGGGACAAGTGGTTCGAGGCCTTGTGCCTGGTTCCAAGCACAGAATCTCTTCCATTTTTCTGCATAAGATTTCCTAGTGCTGGGCCTCCTGGCTTCTAAAATGACATTCATAACAGCTTTAGAGAGAGATGCAGTCTGAGTGGCTACATTATCTGCCATGCTGCCAGATTTAAGGTTTGGAGTTGACTGTGCAGAATCTGACTGTTTTGCTGTGTCAGAAGATGAGGAATTTGAGGTAGAAGCCAAGCTGGGCCTTGAGGCAAGTTCTTTAGGATTGGATACCAGTGCTGGCCTGGCCAGTCTGGGGCAATCAGGATTATTTTTGGTCTTTCTTGTCCGACTTTTAGAAGCATCTTGGTAAGCAGAGGCATCAGAGGGTAGGCATAGACTGTCAGGCCTTTCCAGCTGAATGATAGAGCATCCACTTTCCATGCTTGAGAGTGATAAGTTCTTGTGTAGAATTTCCGTATTTGGTAATTGTGATGGGAGGCAAAAAGATCTATGTCTGGGCGTCCCCATTTCCCCGTTAACATGCTGAACACCTGTGGATTTAGTCTCCATTCGTGAGGATCCATGAGATTTCTGCTTAGTTCGTCTGCCAGTGTATTTTTTGTTCCTGGCAGGAATTGTGCCTGCAGATGTACTTGATAGGTCAGTGCTGTGTTCCACAAAGTCATGGCTTGCCTGCATAGGGGGTAGGAATGTGTGCCCCCTTGCTTGTTTATGTACCACATAACTGTGGTGTTGTCCGTCTTTATTAATAGTTGTCCTGGATGAAGTAGGTCCTTGAAGGCTGTCAGGGCATTTTGAACTGCTAGCATCTCTTTCTGATTGATATGTAGATGCATTTGGTTTGAGGTCCATGCGCCCTGAATGCATCTTCCTGCCATGTGGGCCCCCCAGGCATAATCTGATGCATCCGTTGTTAGTGTCTGCCTGGCTGGGGGTAATGTGAATGGCTGTCCCTTGTTTTGGTGACAAGTCTTTGCCCACCATTGAAACTCCTGTTGCAGGCAGGGAATGAGAGTAATTATAGTTTCCAGGCTGTGGCAATGTTGAGTCCAAACACTTTTTAGGTACCACTGAAGTTTCCTCATATGCAGTCTTGCATATGGAATTAGTAGGATGCAGGATGCCATGAAGCCCAAAGTCTGCAGAATTTTTCTTGCAGATAACTGGGCCTTTGTTGCCAACATTTTGAAATAGGTAGTTGCCTTTGTTTGTCTGGCATGAGATAAGCCATCTGGGCAATTGTATTTAAGCATGCACCCAGGAATATTATCTCTTGAGGGTACTAGTTTTGATTTCTTTTCGCTGACTTTGTACCCTAGGCATGTTAAAAGTCTTTTCACAAACACCAGATGCTGTAGAAGAATGTCCTTGTTCTCTGCTTGAATTAGACGATCGTCCAAGTAAGGATATATTTGTATTCCTCTTTGTCTGCAGAATGCGATTACTGGTGCCAGGCACTTTGTAAAGACCCTGGGCGCAGTAGATAAGCCAAATGGCAGTGCAGAGAATTGGCAATGCATTGAGCCAGCCTTGAATTTGAGGTATCTTCTGCATATTTATCTGATTGGGGCATGCAGGTATGCCTCAAGTCTAAAGTCACAAGCCAAGCATTCTTGCCCAACATTGGCAGAAGCTGCTGCAAAGTCAACAGCTTGAATTTTGGTATATCCAGGAATGTGTTCAGAATAGATAGGTCCAGTGCTGGCCTGCAGGCCTTGTCCTTTCTGGGTACCAAGAATAGTCTTGAGTAAAATCCTTGCCCCTGCTCTTGCTCTGTTACTTGTTGAATGATCCCCATGTCCATGAGGGATGAGACTTGTTTTTGTGCCTCTGCCCATTGATTTTTTGGCAGATCTGGCCAGCCGTTTGCCTTTGGCAGGGTATGGAAATGGAACTTGTAAGCCTTGTGACATGATATTTAGAACCCACTTGTCCTGGATTATATTGTGCCAATTTTGAGAAAAAAGTACTAATTTTCCCCCTAAGGGTGCTGCCAGGAGATAAGTGCTTGGTGCAGGCAGGGGGAAGTTATTGGGACTGTTTCCTGTATGGCTGTGATTTGTCTTCTCCAACTTTGGAGGTAGAAGCACCCCACTGCTTTGACCTGTATGAACCTTGCGCCTGGATCTGCCCCTTTGAGGGCTGTCTGACACAGGAAAGGACCAATTCTTTGTTGGCCAGTGTTACTAAACCTAGATGGCTGTACTTGTAAAAAATCTTTGACCGTTTGCATAGATTTAGCTTTGTCCTCCATTTTCTTTAACACCTCTTCTGCCTTAACACCAAACAAAGTATCATGCTGTAAAGTTGCATCTAATAATTTAACTTTGACATGATCAGGCAGATTTTGTTCCTTTAACGAAGCATGCCTCCTAATTACAGAACCAGTAACTGTGGCCCTGCAGGAGGCCTCCAAAGAATCAAAACCACATTGCAAAGTATGCTTTCCAACTTGTTCAGCTGCATGCAATAAATCCTGCATTTCCTTGTTTTCTGCACATTCAGAGTTTAATAACATTTTCTGTTTAAGCAATGCCATGACATGTTGCTGATATTTGAGCATATGAAACTGACAGTTTAAGGCCCTTATAGCCAAGGTAGCAGATGTGTAAACCTTTTTCCCCATCTATCCAGTGCTCTAGAATCTTTGTCAGAGGGGGTAGGGTTTTTTGCAGCGGAAGCCTTAACTCCTTTGGGACCCTGAGAAATAGTTTCTGGGTCTGCAGCAGGGTTTTTAAAAAGGAATTTATGAGAGTCAGGAACCCTGTAATATCTGTCAGGCTTAACAGGAGCTGGAGGTAAGGAATCAGGGGTAAGACTAGACTCCGAAAACACATCATCTACAATGTCTAACACAGGTGGAATGGCTAGTGGCCTGTGTTGAGGTAGTAAAATGAAATCCCTGAGCCTCTTTTCAGATTCTGAAAAATCTTGGCTCTCCCAGTGGAAATGCTCTCTCGTGGTATGCAAGGTTTCCCAAAAGAATAGTCCTCTGGAGGAGAAGCTGAAAGTATAGATTCTTCAGCATCAGAATCCTCATAGGGGGGAAGAGAATATTCCTGATGAGAAGAGGAATCAGAGGAAATGGAAACCTGATCTGAAGATTCATAGTCAGTCTCTTGCCTAGGCCTCTTATCAGGAGGGGGGATGGGAACCCCTGATCAAGGTAATCAAGTCTTTGGCCATTTTGAGCATCTGTTTTTTGGGCATAGAGGCCTGTCCACGTGGCTCTTGAGTTTGTTTCTTTGCTTTAGAAGGTGCTTTAGTCTTTGACTTTGAAGCTGAAGGCGGTTTAATATAAACATGTTTAGGTCTGAATACACCCTCAGAAGCCGGTGCCTGCTCAGCGGCTCCAGACCCATCTGAAGGAATAGTATCCAAGGCTCCAATACCTTGAGTTTCCAGCGGCATGGCCGACTCCACGTGGGAGTCGGTAGCAGCCTGCCACTCTAATGTAGTGGGCGTCAGGGGCTGCGAAAGTGCCTCACTGAGAACTGGCGACTGGCTTAGAAGTTTTGTCGTCGGTTTTGGGCCTCGGTTGTCTATCTCTCTCCTTTTCTTTGCGTTTTTTGTGAACTCCAGTAGTTGCATGGCTATCTGATGACATTTCTGGATAATTAAACCGGCGTCCAAAATAGTTTAAAGCAAAATCATACAGACACTTAATAGTGCATTGGTTAAATCTAGCACAAAACCGATAACCAGAAACGTTGTGATCAGGGCCTAGGCAAGGAATACAGTAAGAATGAAAATCCTTATGAGGTATTTGCTTTCCACAAGAAATACAATTATTTACTTTTTCTGACATCGGTCTGGAGCAAGAAAAAAAGTTTCCCCAACAGGGTACTTAGCTTTATTGAAGACTTCGGATCTGAAACTCTAACACGAAAATCTCAGGAGTCGGCCGACCGGCACTTGCGAACTGCTTCTGCTTCGGGCACCGTGCGGCAAGAAAGACTAAAGAAAATGGCGTTGGCTGCTTCTTTTATACCCCTGATGACCTGATGTCAGGGAAGGGGCGACAGCAGCCGACGCAGGACCCAGGACTTTGGAATACAGGCCGACTGAGGGCAACCTGCCAGCAGGATTACCCAAATGTAATGACTGCAACAGTGAAACATGAAGAACATTGCTCCGCTTTATCTTTTTGATAAAAATAAATCATTTGTTCAAGTTTTCATTACCTTTGGTTCATTTCTGGCCCTTTTCGGTACTTGGTTCACTTAGTTTACCTTCGCTGTCAACTCTGCTCCTTGTAGCTCTGAAAAGCAGTCTCTGGAATCCAGTTTCTGACACCATGTCACTTGTCTGTTTAGGATAAAACAGACAAACATCTGTGGGTTCTGTTCATGCAGCTTTATTATGTACAAACACATCGGGATTGAGGCTTGATGACTTTAGCTTGGAAAAACTTATAAACAAACTAGCTATCACACTCACACATGCTCACACTCTGGCTGCACTCTTAAAATGGCACTGAAGCTTGCACATGATGTTGGAAATGTTTCTTAAAGTACAATTCTATTCCAGCTATCTTCAAAATATTTTTTCTGGAGAAAAAAAAACATATTTTTGATGAAGTACATGCCAAGGAAGTAATACAAAAGCTTACAACAGCAAAAAGTGAGCTGTGAAACAGAAGGAGATTCTGTTTCTTGTTCTTCTGGTAATAAAGACCACAGAGACACTATGCCAGTGAAACCTTTCTCAGTGCTTCAATGGAAAATAAGTGAGAGGGGGAGAAAACACAGGAGCTGACTAGAAGAATCAAGAGTGCACTGGAGATGAAGCAGAGACATGGCTTGATAGATGTTGATGAATAGGAATTGAACAAGAAAATCTGAAAATACTGGACTTTCTTGGACGTTGTAAAATCTGTAGGGGACTCTAAAGCATATGCCCTACTTCATGTCATTAATGTTTGGAAACTAAAATCAGTAACTTGGAAATTGACAAATATGGGATTACAAAGCAATAATTGCATTTGTGAAACAGGACAGAACAAGAAAATCTGGAAAAGTGGACTTGTTTGGACTTGGTTAAACTTTTAGGGGACTCTAAAGCATATGCTTCATTTTATGTCATTAATCTTCAGAAAAATACTCAGGAGACGGAAGAGGAGGGAGAGAGAGAGAGTTGACGTTAAGTAAAACAAACTTTTTTCTTAACAGTGTTACTTAAGTGGTGCATGATTTTTTTCTGCATGTTATAAAGTACAGTTTTTCAGTTATATTCAAGTGTAATGGGGATACTAATGCAAATACGTACTTCTGTTTATATCTTTTTACTTCTTTGTCCCTTTCTCCTTGTTCAGTTTTAAGAAATGTAGGTACTGCTATGTAAAAAAAAAAAAAAAAAAAAAAAAAATTCAGGCTCTACCATGCGTCTTAACATGGCTAATCTTTCTTTCTGTTTAGCTTGAGTCTGTGTGTGTGGCTGTCAGTTTGGAACTTTTGTTCCTATTAAGGGGGTAAAACTTCAATATTTGAAGCTGTAAAAAGTTTTGTGTGTTATCACTAAGTTAGTGGATTTTAGGGGGGGTATTGTGGGTGTGTGTGGACACTTTTATTTAAGGGTTTTCAATAAAACAAAAAGTTCTGCAAGATGTGGCATAGGCTCGAAAGGAGATGACAGGAAACAAATGTATAAAAGATTAACCTGCCAAACTGTGCATACATGTAACACAAAAGCTGGAACTAGGCATTTAACAAAAAAGCTTTTATACATAAAAGTGTGAATAATAATAATTGCTCAATAATATGGTTCTTTCTATAATGTCTTTAAATATTAATGGTCTCACAAATAAATACAAAAAAGAAAGAGTATTGAATTACATTAAAAATATACTGAGCACACAGCTATGCTACAGGAGATACACCTGGAAAGAACTGAACATGTGAATTTGATAAAGGTTTTCAAAATGGGTATTCAATGGAATACCTGGGGCAAAGGAAGATAAGAGTACTTATGTTAACTGAAGAGGAGCTACAACATAATAGAACAGGGAAAAAAAGGCAAAAAATTGTAGTTTTGTAGTAACAATGGGCTACTGACATGGGAGGAGGATTACACTAACATGTATTTACATTACACAGAAAACTGCTACAATGGAACTAAAGAAAATTCTGGGAGAAATAATCAGCTTTCCACAAGGAATATTACTTATAGGTGGAGACTGGAATTTGATTTGCAACGGTGAAGAGGAGTCTGGGGGGCCCAGAAAGGGAAATATAACAAAAGAGGGTACATTTTTAAGAAATTTATGAAAATATCTGGCATGGAAGATATGGATTCAGTACTAGGAATCTGGAGTGAATTTACATATTATTCCCCAAGATACAAGAATTGGGCTACGCTAGACAGAATTTATATTTCACAGGAACATATGCAATTAACTGAAGGTCTTGATATGCACCCAATAATGATTTCAGATCATGCGCCAATAATAACTAAAATAAAAATACAGGGTAATGAAATAAAAATGAGACACGGGCACATTCTCACCTATCTGTTGAAAAGAGAGGAATTTAAAGAATGGGTATTGGAAATTATTCAGAAGCTATTAGAGAAGATAGAAACTTTTTCTGAAAACATAGCTAGGGATTGGGATAAAATTAAAGTGGAATTTAAAAATAGGCTGGAAATAAAAAATAAAGGGAAATATGATTAAGAAGTAAGAATTACTTAGAGGGACTGACAAATACTGAAGTATTGCAAAATAGGGAAAATCTCTCAGAACAAGAAAAGGAACAACTACAGAATGCTAAACAAAAAATAAGGGATTACCTCAATAATATACATGAGTTTAGAAAGATTGCTGTTCAGCCAACGTTTTTTTGATAATGACTCTAGTGCACAAAAACTTTTAGCACAACGAACTGGGCAACAGAAAGTAGAAAGGGCTGTCACCAAGCTTAGAGAGCCTATAACAAGAAAGATAAGGGATCATTAAGAAGTATTAGGAATATTTTGGTAATTTTATGAAAGTCTGTATAAAGCAGAAAAATGTGGAAATCAAGAAAAGGAACAAATGGAAATGTTTATGGAAAAATTAAACATGCAAAGACTAGAGGGAGAGGAGGCTCAATTACTAACAGGATAGGAGGAGATGAGATAAAAATTGTGATGTACAACTAATCTATAGGAAAGTCCTCATGCATAGATGGTATTCCTGTGGAAGTTTTGGAAGCTAGGAGGGAAAAAACTGATAAAGATCTGGAATGTTATTTTTAACAGTACTTTAACAAGTTTGTTGACGGTAGGGTCAAACATGTTCTGAACCACAGGAAATGGATAGTGAGAGCTTCATGGGACTTTTTAGAAAAAATAAAACTAGATATGTATGCCGATAAACTGATTATGGTCACTACAGATATATGTGATCTTTTCTCGGTTATTCCCCATGATGTGGGGCTTGAATGGTTCTATGACTTTCTGTGTAAAAACGCCACTTTTAACCATGGTTCAATTTTGACTATTAGAACTTGCATGGAACTTGTTTTGGACAATAATTTTATTGGGTTCGAAGGACATATTTTCAAACAAAGACAGGGAGTGGCCATGAGTGCATGTTGTGCCCCTATATTTGTCAACATTGGCCTGGCACACTGGGAGGACCTTTTCATTCTAAACTCTAGGTTTAAGGAATCATGGACGCTCTATGGTCGTTATTTGGATGACCTTGTCCTATTCTGGAAAGGGACTGAGGAGGAATTAGATGAATTTTTCTCCTATATTAATGAGACAACTGATTTTTTGAAGTTCACTATGGCTAAGGACAACAATACCCTACATTTTTTGGATGTAACTATCAAAAAGGATTACACTAGGAAAATATTTACTTCCCACTTCTATAGGAAACCAACTTACTCTAATTCCCTTTTGCATTATCAAAGCTGGCATCCTGTTCATCAAAAGAAAGCCCTGGTTAAAAGGCAATTTGTCAGGCTGGCTAGAATGATCTCAGAGGAGGAAGATTTTGCAAGGGAATATGACGTGTTAAAGGAGATGTTAGTAAGTAGGGGTTACCCTTCTGACTTTGTGGTTAATATTTACAACGAAGTTAAAAATGAGAGAGAAATTGGTATCTTTAATACACTCTTGTCTAATTACTTGAGTGGAAGGGAAGATCTTGAGAGGGGAAGCAACAACAAATTTGGTAGAGCCTTGGGTCCTTCCATTTACTATAAACTTCTTTGACATACGACATAACAAAATTTTGGAAGATTTTTAATTTAAACAACAACATTAATAAGTTGGTGGCTTGTCAACCAATGGTGGTTTTCAAGAAGGATACCTCAATAAAGGGATTGTTGGAAAGAAAAACATATATACCTGGAAAGGCTGGCTTCTTTATATGTTGGAGATGCTCCCAGTGTCCTTATGTACTCAATGTGGACAAGTTATTTATCAAAGGTTATGGGACTATCTTACCTTGCAAAAAATATACTTGCTACTCTAGAGTTGTTGTTTATATAGCAAAATGTAATTCATGTGAGGGGTTTTATGTAGGGAAACTAAGAGGGCTTTGAAGCAAAGGATATATAAGCAGATTTATATCAGATGCAAAAATGAAAATAATGCTTTGTATAAACATCTTAGTTTGTTTCCCCTCACATTGTGCTATTGAACATGTTGCTCTGATGATTATACCTGGAATTTCTTGAGCTCAAATGGCAAATTAAGCTCAATGCTTGCCAGTTTCCTGGCTTTAATGATAAGATCACTATAAGTTCATTGTTGACGCTTAAATCATTATATTTTATATAAAAAAGGTCTCAGGATAATTTAATTGTTTTAGTATTGTGGTTCTTAATGTTTTGAACAGGGGTTGACATTTAAACCATTTTATTGTATTGTTTAAAAATACATAAATGTGAATGTGCATTATTTTTCATGAGGGGAAGTGATGTCACTTAACTGCCTGATGTATTGCCGGGGAGGGTATTTAAACTTGATTTGTTAGTTATATGGCATTCTGATGAAGTCTAATTTTTGACAAAAGCGCTAAATTAAAGTATTTTTTCTGTACTAAGTGTTTTTGTGACATTTCTGGATCACCCTCATCCTGTTTTGGTTAAGTTTTATCTTATTTTCGTGATTCTAAGTTTTGCTGAAACCATTTTATGTGGGTTTGTTGAAGGCTCTTCTCAACCTTCCACCTCTCATTCTGATTCTTCAGCTTTTATAGTCTCCCTTCTGTAATGAATACTGCAACAGTGATATAAAAGGGCATATATATATAGATATGTTGCATTGTGCAAACAAGATCTCTCAAGCTGATTTACACTGGCTGAGCGATGGGCTGCCCAGGAAAGGACATCCCTTCTGTAACGAATAATGCAACAGTTAACAGAAGGACATATATTGTTACAGTAAGATTTTACGCAACTATACTTTCTACTATCCCAGGGTGGTGGGTGAGTGGAAAACTCTGATGCTTATGAGACTTCAGGTGGTGACCAGGAACCTCACAGGATATCTCAGGGTAAACACAGGGAGAAAAAACAACAACATACTGATATCACTCTACCAACTTCCTCCACAGGTAGGATAACCAACTGGATTCCCAGACTCCTTGATCATCACTCCCCATCAGATTCCTTTCTTTCTGTCCCTTTCCATCCCTACCAATGGGTAACATTGATATCAGCATCCTGAGAAGTCTGGGAACCCGCCAACAAAGGGTTAAGTCTAGGGCACCTAGGGCACTTGACAAGAAGTAGGGGATTCAGGGAAAGGAACGTTTGAAAGTGCTGGTCAGAACAGCCTGAGGCTGTGCAGGGTCAGGCGGAAGTTTAAAAAAAAAGTGCTTGGAGCCATTGTACATAATGTAGGATGAGACCTTTCTGCTTACACCTGAAAACAGAAATACTGGCATTAGTTAAATCATGAATGATGACACAGATGGCTGGTATATGTTCTAACTATGGACTCATTTTTCTTTGATATCAGAGGAGAATTTTACTTTTATTGTCCTTCATACACTGGAGGGCAAAGCTTTAGTGGTCCGAAAAAAGTGCAAAGACAGTGAGTATGTAATAGTGGAGAAAGCAGGCTATTTTCTGCTTCACTATCTTTTATATGACTTGTAGAAACATTAACAGGTAACGTTTGCAATAGTTCAGCTACCAGTATTTTGGCCAAGTGAACTCTGAATTCTAAATACCATATTTCACAAGAAGCTTAAATACAACCATTTCACCCACATGCTTGCTTCAGTGTCATGTTAACTGTACACAGTTAAGCCGGTGCACTACATTCTGTTAGGTACTCAGTTTCCCCTACACTGAACACTCGCACAGTAGTGTTCTGGCATGAACTAAACAGCCACATACAACATTCTCTATCAATTAGCAATTGGCCTTTCTGCATTACTCATACAATAAACAATTAAATGACTTTTCAAGTCCATTACCAGTGTTGCTGCCTCCTCTAATTCTGTGCACTTTTTGACTTGGAAGTTGAATTTTTAGGACAGGTACTAGGAGTTACAACTGTGTGAACTTTTAATACAGGTCTCACCTATACGTTCTACGAAGGAATTCATTTATCAGTGAACTGTCAATATGTATAAAGCACTTTACACATACATAAATGATAGTTTACTGATAAAATTTAGAACAGTCAAGTGCACATGCATTACAAACTAATGAAACATTACCATTTGGATCCATAATGATTTTAACAGTTTACGCTCTCTGCATTGCATCTCCAGTAAGTGGGACAGGCTTACTATGTCACATTCATGCAGTTTGGCTATTCACTTTTCCTATCTTGGTTTCTCATTCTAAATATCGACAGTGAAAATATTAGATATCTACCTGGTGCATAAATGTAGGCAATACACTATAGCAATTTACCCATCTGTGTTTTAAACTTTCCACGTTTACAGTAGTACAGTTACCATCTTTCCTGATCTTATACATGCTTCTGAACTTTGTGTAACACAGATGCTACTTCCTGGGCAAAACGGAAACATGAGCCACAAAGTATCATAGAAAATGATGAAGTCTACATCACATGCGATCACCCATTACCAATAGTTCAAAAGACAGATGCTAGAAAAAGTACAGTTGTGTACCTACCATAAATGCAGATGTTCGAGTGTATTCACTGTTGCAGTTATTACTCTTGGGTTATCCTGCTGGCAGGCTACCTGCAGTCGGCCTGAATTCCAAAGTCTTGGTCCGGCTTCGGTTGCTGCCGCCTCTTCCCTGACATCAGTGCGCCAGGGGTATAAAAGATGCAGCCGATGCCATTTTCTTCAGTTTTTCTTGCCCCAGATGTCAGGTGCCCCCAAAAGGGTAGGCTAAATAAATTATGCCAATAAACATGCATGCACTAAAGTAAACATTTCCTTCATCTACAAGCAAATACACCACATAGGTTGTATAGAATAGAGAAGTACAGATAAGACCCAGCAAAAGAAAGGGGGATGGTGGGAGGGTAACCTGGACTGCAACAGTGAATACACTCGAACATCTACATTTATGGTAGGTACACAACTGTACTATGTTCATCGTGTTTCACTGTTGCAGTCATTACTCTTGGGTTGAATCTCAAAGCTGAGGATGGGTGGCTGGGCTAAACAGGATTAGGAGAAGCTATGAAGCCCTGCAGAACTGCAGTGGCAAAGCCTGCTCTGGATTTAGAGTAGAGAGGTAAGTGGTAGTGCTTTGTAAAAGTGTGCACTGAACTCCAAGTTGCAGCCTCTAACATGTCTTTGGTTGGTACTCCTCTGAGGAAGGCTGCTGAAGTGGCTGCTGCTCTGGTTGAATGTGGCCTAATGCCCTTAGGCACTGATTTGCCATGCAGTGAGTAGCAGAAACGAATGCAATGGCCTATCCATTTTGAAATAGTCTGTTTGTCTGTTTTGAGATAGCCTTTCCTTGTGATCCTGCAGCATATGCCACTAAAAGTTGTTCAGCCTTTCCTGAAAGCTTTAGTTCTGTCCAAGTAAAAGCATAGCTGCATGTGTATGTCCAAAGAATGCAGAAGTCTCTCACCCTTGTTCTGTAGGTTTGGATAAAAGGTAGGCAGGTGAATGGTTTGGTTAAGGGCCACACTGGACACCACCTTAGGCATAAATGTAGGGTTCGTCCTCAGAGAAACCCTGTCTGGATGGAAAATGATAAAAGATTCTACAGCCATGAGTGCCTGTAACTCCGAGACTCATCTTGCAGAGGTTATTACTAGGAGCAGAGCGGTTTTCCAGAATAAGAATTTTATATCAGCTGTTGAGGCTGGCTCAAAAGGAGGCAGAGTGAGTTTTTCCAAGACATAATTAAGGTCCCATGCAGGTATTGGTGCTCTCCTTGGAGGTCTTATGTTTTTGGCCCCTCTGAGGTACTGCCTTATTAAAGGATGAGAAAAGATAGGTGGATCCATATTGTAATTGGCTGAAATGGCACAGGCATGAATCTTAATTGATGAAAAGGATAGGCTTTGTCCAGCATCTCAGTTAAGTATTGCAAAATTTGAGGAATATTTGGTACAAACGTGTCAATTCCTTGTTCCTGGTTCCAAGCACAGAATCTTTTCCATTTTTCTGCATAAGATTTTCTGGTACTGGGCCTTCTGGCCTCCAAAATAACATCCATTACGGCTTTGGAGAGAGGAGTGTTCTGAATGGTTACATTATCCGCCATGTTGCCAGATTTAAGGTCCTGAGTTGGCTGTGCAGGATCTGATCGTTTTGTTGGGTTAGTAAGTGAGAAGTTTGAGGCAATGTCCAGGCTGGACCTTGAGACAAGTTCTTTAGGATTGGGTACCAGTGCTGGCGTGGCCAGTCTGGGGCAATCAGTATCATTTTTGGTTTCTCTTGTCTGACCTTTAGGAGTACCTTGGGGAGGAGAGGCAGTGGAGGAAAGGTATATACTGTTAGGTTTTGCAGCTGAAGGATAGGGCATCCACTTTCCATGCTTTCTTGTGATAAGTCCTTGTGCAGAATCTCTGTAGTTGGCAGTTGTGGGCGGAGGCAAATAGATCTATGTCTGGGCATCCACATTTCCGTGTTATCATGCTGAAGACTTGTGGATCCAGTTTCCACTCGTGGGGATCCACGAGGTTTCTGCTTAGTTCGTCTGCCAGAGTATTTATTTTTCCTGGCAGGAATTGTGCTTGCAGGTGAACTTGAAAAGTCAATGCTGTGTCCCACAAAGTCATTGCTTGTCTGCAGAGGGGGTAGGAATGTGTTCCTCCCTGCTTGCTTATGTACCACATGACTGTAGTATTGTCTGTCTTTATCAGTAGTTGTCCTGGATGAAGTAGATCCTTGAAAGCTGTCAGGACATTCTGAACAGCTAGCATCTCTTTTTGATTGATATGAAGATGCATCTGGCTTGCGGGCCATGTGCCCTGAATACATTTTCCTGCCATGTGGGCCCCCCAGGCATAATCTGGTACATCCGTTGTTAATGTCTACCTGGCTGTGGGTAAAGTGAATGGCTGTCCCTTGTGGTGACAGGCCTGTGCCCACCATCAAAACTCCTGTTGCAGGCAGGGAATGAGGGTAATTAATGTTTCCAGGCTGTGGCAATGTTGAGTCCAAACACTTTTTAGATACCACTGTATTTTCTTCATATGCAGTCTGGCATATGGAATTAGCAGAATGCAGGATGCCGTGAAGCCCAAAGCCTGCAGAATTTTTCTTGCAGATAACTGGGTCTTTGTTGCCAACATTTCGAAGTAAGAAGTCAGTTGCCTTTGTTTGTCTGGCATGAGATAAGCCATCTGGGCAGTTGTATTGAAGCTTGCACCCAGGAATATTATCTCTTGGGAGGGTACTAGTTTTGATTTCTTTTCGTTTACTGTGTACTCTAGGCAAACTAGTAATCTTTTTACAAACGCCAGATGCTTCAGTAGAATGTCCTTGTTCTCTGCTTGAATAAGACAGTTGTCCAAGTAAGGATATATTTGAATTCCTCTGTCTGCAAAATGCAATTACTGGTGCCAGGCATTTTGTGAAGACACTGGGCGCAGGAGATAAGCCAAAGGGCAGTGCACAGAATTGGTAGTACATTCAGCCAGCTATGAATCTGAGGTATCTTCTGCCAGATTGTCCGATTGGGACATGCAGGTATGCCTCTTTTAGGTCCAAAGTTACGAGCCAAGCCTTCTTGCCCAGCATGGGCATTAGCTGCTGCAGAGTCAACATTTTGAATTTTGGAACGTCCAAGAAATGTGTTTAGAATAGACAGGTCCAGTATTGGTCTCCAGGCTTTGTCCTTTCTGGGCACCAAGAAAAGTCTTGAGTAAAATCATTGTCCCTGCTCTTGTTGTGGTACTCGCTGAATGGCCCTCATGTCCATGAGGGATGAAACTTGCTTTTGTGCCTCTGCTCATTGAATGTGTGGCAGGTCTGGCATACCTTTCGCCCTTGGCAGGGTGTGAAAGTGGAACCTGTAGCCCTGAGACACTATGTTCAAGACCCATTTGTCCTGGGTGATCATGTGCCAATTTTGAGAAAAAAGTGCTAGTTTCCCCCTAAGGGGGCTGCCAAAAGAGAAGTGCTTGGTTCTGGCAGAGGAAAGTCATTGGGACTGTTTCCTGTATGGCTGTGATTTATTTTCTCCGCTTTTGGAGGTAGAAGCACCCCATTGTTTAGGCCTGTATGAGCCTTGGTGCTGGGATCTGCCTCTGGGGCATCTGTATCTGCCTCTTTGTGGCCTGTCTGACACTGGAAAGGACCAGTTCTTTGTAGGCCAGTTCCTGCTAAATCTGGGTGGCTGCACCTGTAGAAAATCCTTAACTGTCTGCATAGATTTCGCTTTGTCCTCCATTTTCTTCAACACCTCTTCTGCTTTAACACCAAACAAAGTATCATGTTGTAATGGGGCATCTAATAATTTTGCTTTAACATGATCAGGCAGATTCTGTTCCTTTAACCAAGCATGTCGCCTAATGACAGAACCCGTAACAGCGGCCCTGCAAGAGGCCTCCAGAGAATCAAAACCACATTGCAAAGTATGCTTTCCTACTTGTTCAGTTGCATGCAATAAATTCTGCATTTCTTTGTTTTCTGCACATTCAGAATTTGTTAACATTTTATGTTTAAGCAGTGATAATAAGTACTGCTGATATTTAAGCATATGAAATTGACAATTTAAAGCCCTCACAGCCAAGGTAGCAGAAGTGTAAACCTTTTTCCCCCATCTGTCCAGTGCCCTTGAATCCCTATCAGAGGGGATAGGGTTTTTGCAGTGGAAGCCTTGACCCCTTTGGGACCCTGAGAAATAGTTTCTGAGTCAGCAGCAGGGTTTTTATAAAGAAATGTATTTCTGTGAATCTGGAACCCTGTAGTATCTGTCTGGCTTAACAGGTGCAGGGGGTAAAGAGTCAGGGGACAGGCCGGACTCTGAAAATACATCATCTACAATGTCTAAAACAGGAGGGATAGCAAGAGGCCTGTGCTGAGGTAGTAAAAGAAAATCTCTAAGCCTTTTCTTAGATTCCGAGTAGTCTTGGCCCTCCCAGTGGAAGTACTCCCTCATGGTATGCAGGGTTTCCCCAAAAGAAAAATCCTCAGGAGGGGAGGCTGAAGGGATAATTCTTCAGCACCTGAATCCTCATAGGGAGGGAGAGAGTATTCTTGGTTAGAAGAGGAGCCAGAGGAAATGGAAACCTGATCTGAAGATTCATATTCTGTCTCTGGCCTAGGCCTCTTCTCAGGAGGGGGATGGGAACCCCTGATCAAAGTAATTAGGTATTCGGCCATTTTGAGCATCTGTTTTTTAGGCATGGAGGCCTGTCCATGGGCTTGCTGCACTTGTTTCTTTGCCTTTATTGGTGCTTTAGTCTTTGCCTTTGGAGCTGTAGTCAGTTTTATATATAACTGTGTAGGCCTGAGAACACCCTCAGAAGCCGATGCCTGCTCAGCGGCTCTGGACCCATCTGAGGGAATATTTTCAAAGTGTCCAATACCTTGAATTTCCAGAGGCCTAGCTTGCTCCACGTGGGAGTCAGAAGCGGCCTGTGACTCTGAGGTAGCGGGCGTCAGGGGCTGCGAAAGCGCCTCACTGACAACCGGCGAACCGGCGACTGGCTTAGTAGAAGCCTCATCGTCAGTTTTGGACCTCGGATGCCTGTCCTTTTCCTTGCATTTCTTGTGAACTGCGGTAGTCAGATGGCTATCCGACATTGTGTAATTAAATCTTCGGCCAAAGTAATGAAATGCAAAATCGTACCGACGCTTAATAGTGCGTTGGTTAAATCTAGCACAAAATCTGCAATTAGCTACGTCGTGATCAGGGCCTAGGCAAGGAATACAATAAGAGTGGAAGTCCTTATGAGATATTTGCTTCCCACAAGAAATACAATTATTAACTTTTTCTGACATTGGTCTGGAGCAAGAAAAAAGTTTCCCCAATGGGGTACTTAGCTTTAAATGAAGACTTCGGATCTGAAATTCAAACACGAAAATCTCAGGACATGGCCGACCACCACTTGCGAACTGCTTCTGCTTCGGGCACCGCGCAGCAAGAAAGACTGGGGAAAATGGTGTTGGCTGCATCTTTTACACCCCTGGCGCACCGACGTCAGGGAAGAGGCGACAGCAACCGATGCCAGACCAAGACTTTGGAATTCAGGCTGACTGCAGGTAGCCTGCCAGTACGATAACCCAAGAGTAATGACTGCAACAGTGAAACATGATGAACATCTGAATATTGTAGTCCATGAAAAGAAAACAAAAGTAGCACTGATCATTGAAATCACCACACCCAGTGACTACAGTGTCTTGTGTACAGAGAGACACAAAGTCATAAAATATCAGGATTTGCAGGCAGAAATGAAAGCAATGTGGAAGAAAGATACCCACACATTTCCAATAGTAGTAGGAACAATGGGTCTTATAAAAAACAATCTACACTCATATTTAGATATGTTACCAATACATGTAACACTATACGAACTGCAGGAGTCATTACTGGGGACACTGCGGGTGCTGCAAAGAGCACTTCCTGCTGACATCAAAGTTTGAAACAATACTAATTTCATGAACCTTAACTGTACTTAAGACTTAGAAATGGGGTCCATTCCCATCATGGTATTAGAAACCCAAAAGACTTGGGAGAAAATAAAAAAAAAGGCAAAACAGACTCTGTTTAAGTACTAATTCAATGGTTCCAAAAAAGGAGATAAATGACCATGGGGAATAGAAACCTTGATCCTGAATGCAACCAACATGCCAGCACTGTGGAACTCAAGGAACTATTCCTCCTCTAAGGTAGCTGCCAGGATGTGCATCACCTTACAGGTGTCTCATCATCAGATAGAGTGTGAGCCCAACCCATAAACACTAGAAGGGGAACTTTCATGGGCAGACTTTTAAGAAGGATATGACTGATGTCTGGCCCCCAACTCCCAGACTATTTTCATGCAGCTCCGGCACTACCCTGGGACCACAGGTGAGGACTTGCTTGCTGGGTCCTTGCAGTGCAACCCCTAAAACCACCATATTTAGAGCTGGGATAAGGCTCAGGATCATCCTTTCTGGATGAAGCCACTGGCACTTGAGACAGTGGTTCACACTGTGCTCTTTGCCCAAGTAAGAGAGAGAATGTCCCAGTATGAGGCCTGCCTCATGATATGACAAATGCAGAACACTTGGAACCTTCTGCCTCTTGTTCACAGTATACAAGAATTTTTCCACACTGAATATTAGGTTCTAAATCTAAAATGTGTAAAAAAAACTGAAGGATGATCTCCAGTCTCAGAATGTGATACCATGGCATGCATTGGGTGTGTGCATGTATACAAATGTGCATATTCTTCAAGCGTGGGAATGAGAGAATATTCAGAAATATACTTCTGGGAAATGAGAAGAGGAAATCTTATCAGTTACTCTCTGTAGACAGCATAGCAAGTCCGATCTTGTTGGATGCTCCAGTCTAGGTAAGGTCCTTACAGTAAATAAGATAAGGTACTTTGCATACAGGACCTCGGAGATCTACACAGCTGATATAGTTGTTTCTTTTTTTATTTACATTATTTTTACATTACACAGCTCTGACTGGTTTTACTCATCTTCTAAAGTTGAAAGGAAAGGCATGTGTTTTAAACACGGGTGTTCTTTCAGCTTTTAAAATGAAAGATACGTGAGCACTCATGATACCTCCTGATTTTCTAAAATGCACTCTAATAGATGGAACTCTTGGATATATTCTGCATGTGCCACTATTTCACAGTTCTCCTTGAAATTTCAAGACTGCCTGTTTACTATGACCAATGTTCTGCATTCCTGGAAAAGGCTAAGAGGTAGGTGCACCACCTCAGAACACTGCTCTTAGCTCCTGCTCAAAGAAACAGTTCCCTCTACAAGAAAACACAGTAGCTGACAAAATATTAAAATATTAAAATTTTCTGGTACAACATAGCATGAGGGCCATTCCATGAAAAGGGGTGGGTGGGGTGGCAGAAGGTAAAAATGCATCTGCTGCACAGAAGCCTCAACAACTAATATTGTACATAACTGTACGCCTGCTGTACATCTTAATGTGAAAGACCATTTTCTATGGATGAGACATTTCTACAAAGTACAATGCAGTATCCCCCACTCCCCAAAAAAATGTGGATAGTAAGGGGTTGAAGGCAGAAAGCTGGCTACTTTAGGACAGAATGCCTAGAAAGAAAAGCAATCCACACTTGGAATTGAAATACAGACTTGAGTGTTTGGCAAATATATGCAGGGCCATCAAGGTGGCCACACAAACATGTCCACCCATATCTGTATTCTTGAAACATGGAGTGCCTTTTTCACCAAAGGCTTATTACACTTTCATTGATAAAAAATGACGTAGTTGGCAATTTGGAGATCATCTGTTCTGAGAGTACAAAATACTCCTATCAGGAACAAGTCAAACAGCTCATCATTCTGACTGTACTCATGAACTTATTGGTAGAAGAACTACAACTGAATGTCAGCATCCAAAGACTGCAGGATCCGCTTTCTAATTTCAGCATCTAGAAAGTAAACTGGGAAAGGACCGACTATGAGGCAGCTAAAAAAACACCTCTGGGAGAAAATAAGGATTTGCATGGAAACAGATCTGGTCCTTACAGTAAATACCAAAAGTCTATTAAGTGCAAGAAAATGGAACTTGGAGATCCACACAGCTGATATCATAAATTATCTTTTAACGAGATGGACTATTCTTCTTGAGACCTCTTTTCAGCTACAACTGAGGCCATAAAGGCATGGATAAATGTCCGCCATAAAATGTCCATATACAACTGAAGTCAACCAGCCTGCTTTTGAGTATGTGCAGGAAGCAAGAATCCAGAGAAAATGGATGAAGAAAAAGTACAGTTTTGTACCTACCATAAATGTAGATGTCCGATAGATATGCAACTGCAGTCATAACACATGGGTTGTCCTGCCTCAGGCAGCCCTCGGTCGGCCGGATTCCAAAGTCTGGCTCCGACGTCGGCTGATGTCGCATTTATCTCCTACGTCAGAGCGGCTGGAGTACATAAGCATCAGCCGACGCCATCTTCTTCAGTGTTTCTTGCCACAGATTCCAGGTGCCCTCCAAGGAAGGCTGTAATCAAATTGGAAGATAAAACAGATTTCCAGACAAATAAATAAGCAATAAACAGATACACCATAACAGATATCCCCAGCTAAGGGTAACAGGGATAGGAGTGGACCCAAGGCATAGAGGGGAAGGAGGGAGGGAAAACCCGACTGCAGTTGCATATCTATCGGACATCTACATTTATGGTAGGTACAAAACTGTACTATGTCCTTCAAGAATGCAACTGCAGTCATAACATATGGGTTGAATACCATAGCTTAGCTGGGGGAGGTGGAATGCTCTAAGAAAAGGATGGTGTAGCTATCAATCCCTGCAGGACTGCAGAAGCAAAGCCTGCTCTGGATCTGGAATATAGAGGAAGGTTGTAGTGTTTGGAAAATGTATGCACGGAGCTCCATGTAGCAGCTTCTAGAATGTCTTTTGTAGGCACCCCTCTTAAGAATGCTGTAGAGGTGGCTGTAGCTCTGGTGGAGTGTGGTCCGACATTGGCTGGCACACTCTTTCCATGGAAGGAATAACAGAATCTGATGCAATGTCCAATCCATTTAGAAATTGTCTGTTTTGAAATTGCTTTTCCTTGTACTCCAGGGGCGTAAGCTACAAAAAGCTGATCAGACTTCCTACTGGTCTTGGTTCTGTCCAGGTAGTAGCGAAGCTGTCTGTGAATGTCCAAGGTATGCAACAGTCTTTCCCCTTTGTTCTCAGGATTGGGAAAGAAGGTAGGCAGGGGAATTGCTTGATTTAAAGAGACCCTAGATACCACTTTTGGGAGAAAAGTAGGGTTGGTTCGTAAAGAGACACTGTCTCTGTGAAAAGTTATGAACGGTGGTATAGCCATTAGGGCCTGTAATTCCGAAACCCTTCTTGCTGAGGTAATGGCCAACAGGAATGCTGTCTTCCAGGAGAGAAATTGTAAATCCACAGAAGCTGCTGGCTCAAAGGGAGGTAAAGTAAATTTTTCTAGGACAAAGTTGAGGTCCCAAGCTGGTACTGGTGCCTTTCTTGGGGGCTTTATATTCTTGATTCCTCTAAGAAATTGCCTTAACAAAGGATGTGAAAACACAGGTGGATCAGTGTTGTATCTAGCTGAGATAGCTGAAGCATGTATTTTATAGAGGAGTATGAGAGTCCATTATGTAGCATATCTGCCAAATATTCCAGGATGAGTGGGATGCTCAAAAGTGATGCATCATGGCCCTTGGTGGTATTCCAAATGCTGAATCTCTTCCATTTGGCTGAGTAAACCTTTCTGGTGGATGGTCGGGCTTCTGTCAGTATCCGCTGAACTTCTTTGGAAAGAGGTAGGTTGAGGTTATTCATGGGAACTCCCAAGCTGTTAGCTGTAGCATCTGGATGTTGGGATGAACTGTCCTGAAGTTGTGTTGAGTCAAATGTTGGGGCCATTGAGGGAGGGCCCATGTTTTGTTGTGACATATGCTCCGTAGTAGTGGGTACCAGTGCTGTCTTGGCCAGTCTGGAGCTATTAAGATCCCCTTGGGCTGCTCTGCTTTGATCTTTAGTAACACTGTGGTCATCAGTGGCAGAGGTGGAAATGCAGAGATTTTTAAGGAGCTCCAGTTGAATGAGAGAGCATCTATTTTCCATGCTTTTGGATGATATGTCCTTGAACAAAACTTCTGTAATTGATGATTGAGGTGGGAGGCAAATAGGTCTATGTCCGGCCTGCCCCATGTTGAAGTGAGTCGTATAAAGATTTCTGGATGTAACCTCCATTTGTGGGGGTCTAGGAAATTCCTGCTTAGACTGTCCGTCAGAACATTGTCTTTGCCTGGAACAAACTGGGATTGCAACTGTATGTTTAGGCTCAGTGATTTTTCCCAAAGATTCATTGTCAGTCTGCAAAGGGGGTAAGAATGAGTGCCCCCCTGCTTGTTTATGTACCACATCACAGTGGTGTTGTCTGTCCGTATTAGTAGGTGGCCTGGTTGTAGTTGTTGTCCGAAGGCCTCGATGGCATGCATTACTGCCAGCATTTCTTTTTGGTTGATGTGCAGATGTGTTTCCTTTGGAGACCATTGTCCTTGAATACATCTGCCCTCCATGTGCGCCCCCCCATCCAAGGTCTGAGGCGTCTGTGGTCATGGTCTGCGTTATCTGAGGTTTTCTGAATGACATACCTGTGTTTGACTGGCTTACTGAGGCCCACCATAGAAATTCCTTTTGAAGACATGGAATGAGTGGTATGGTTGCTTCTAGGTTGTTGCTGTGTTGAGACCATAAGCTTTTTAGGTACCATTGAAGCTTTCTCATGTGTAGTCTTGCTAGTGGTACCAGGAGAATGCAGGATGCCATGTAACCCAGGGCCTGTAGGAATCTCCTTGCAGTCATCTGGGTGAGCTTTGCTAAAGTTTTGAAGTAAAGAGTTAGCTTCTTTTGCTTGTCTTCTGTCAGGTAAGCCATTTGGGAGGCTGTGTCTAGTTTGGCTCCTAAGAAGGTAATTTGCTGGGATGGCTGAAGTCTTGACTTTTGAAAGTTGACTGTGTATCCCAGAGCCTGTAGCAAATGTATGACATAATTCAAGTTTTTTGTCAAAGTTAGTTTGTCGTCCGCTTGTATGAGGCAATCGTCCAGGTGGGTAGATTTGAATCCCTGGAGCCTGCAATGAGCAATTACTGAAGCCAGGCATTTCGTGAATACTCTGGGCAGTAGATAAGCCAAATGGCAATGCTGAGAATTGATAATGCTCTGGCCCTGCAAGAAATCTGAGGTATCTTCTGCAGCTGTATCTGATAGGGACATGCAGGTATGCCTCCTTGAGGTCCAGAGTAATCAGCCAAGACCCCTTGCCCAGCATGGGAAGGAGTTGCTGTAGAGTCAGCATTTTGAACTTTGGTACTATGAGAAAAGTGTTTAAAGCGGACAAGTCCAGTATTGGTCTCCATTGAGTTTCTTTTCTTGGAACAAGGAACAGTCTTGAGTAAAATCCCTGACCTTGTTCTTGTTGTGGAACTTTTTCTATTGCTTTGATCTGAGCAAGCAGAGAAATTTGCTTGATAGCCTCTGCCCTCTGGTTTTGTGGCAGGTTTGGCATACCCAGTTTTCTTGGCAAGGTATGAAAATGGAACCTGTAACCATGGTCTATAATGTCCAAAATCCATTTGTCCTTTGTCAGTTTGTGCCAATTTCTTGTAAACAGAAATAATTTTCCGCCCAAAGGAGCTTATGCTTGCTCCTTGGTCAGCGGACCTATAGGAAAGTCATTGAGAATGTCCCTGTGGGGCGGGAGAAACCCCTGTGTCACTTCTTTGGTTTGCTGGTTGCCATTGTCGTCCCCTGTAGGATCTTCTGTATTGGCCTCTTCCTCGGGCACGCCTGCTTTTGCCCCTTTGAAATCTTTCATGATTAGGAAAGGACCAGTTTTTAGAAGGCCAGTTCCTGCTGAATCTAGGTGGCTGAACCTGGAGGAAATCTTTGACTGTCTGAACTGACTTGGCTTTTTCCTCAATGGACTTTAACACATCTTTAGCATTAGCACCAAAAAGCTTGTTCTTTTCCAAGGGTGCATCAAGAAGTTTTGCCTTAACATGATCTGGTAAAGGTTGATCTTTTAACCATGCATGTCTGAATGACCGCCCTGTCATAGCTGCCCTACATGAAGCTTCCAATGCATCATATCCACACTGTAGAAAGTGATTGCTAACTTGCTGAGAATTGTGTACAGCCTCCTGCAAAGACTTCCTATCTAAAGGTTCAGGGGAGGCCAATCTTTTCTGTAAATCATCTAACAGGAAATCCTGATATTGAAACATGTGAAAGAGACAACTGAGAGCTCTCATAGATAAAGTAGTGGAGGTGTAGACCTTCTTCCCCCATCTCTCTAAGGACCTTGCTTCCCTGTCGGAGGGCAAAGGGTTTTTAGAGGTGGTAGCTGAAACCCCTTTAGGCCCCTGGGAAATTGTTTCTAAATCAACAGCATGGGCCCTAAAGAAATGATAATGGGTTTCTGGGACCCTACAGTATCTGTCAGACTTGACAGGAGCAGGAGGAAGAGTATCAGGGGTAACACTGGAATCAGAGTATAAATCATCCAAAACATCAAGCACAGGAGGTATAGCTAAGGGTCTGTGCTGGGGCTTTTTAAGGAAAGTTCGAAGGTGCTTTCTGGAATCTGAATATTCCTGGCCTTGCCACTTAAAATGCTCCCTCATGGAATGCAGAACTTCCCCAAAAGACATGTCCTGAGGAGGAGAAGCCGAGGGGATAGAGTCCTCTGCATCTGAATCCTCATAGGTCTGGAAGGGCTCTTCCTGGCTTTCGGAGAGAACAGAGTCCTCAGAATCTTCATCTGTGGGGAGAGGGTCAGGGACCCTTCAGTCGGCCGGATTCCAAAGTCCGGGTCCGGCTTCGGCTGATGTTGCACTTCACCCGACGTCATCTCTGTTGGTCTTCGGGTATAAAGGCATCAGCCAACGCCATTTTCCTCAGTGTTTCTTGCCCCAGATGCCAGTAGCCCTCTTGAAGGCTAAAATTTGGATAGATGCCAATGTTTCCAAAAAGATAGAGGTAAACACAAAAATAAGCATGTATGTAGATATATACAAACAAATACACCATAAAGACTCCCCACCAGCTAGCTATTAGGAGGGTAAACACCCTAGGAGTACCACAGAGGGGAAGGAGGAGGGTAATCCTGACTGCAGATGCTATCCAGTTCGGACATCTACATTTATGGTAGGTACAAAACTGTACTATGTCCTTCATGGATGCATCTGCAGTCATAACAACTGGGTAGAATACCATAGCCAACTAGGGGAGCAGGATAAAAGTAGATTATGGTGTGTTTAGGATCCCTTGCAGTACAGCAGTGGCAAACCCTGCTCGGGATCTGGAATATAGAGGCAAATTATAATGCTTGGCAAATGTATGCACGGAGGTCCAAGTAGCCCTCAATAATGTCTTTGGTTGCCACTCCTCGTAAGAAGGCTGTGGTAGTGGCTGTTGCCCTTGTAGAATGAGGTCTTATGTTCTGTGGAATTGGTTTTCCATGGAAGGAGTAACAGAATCGTATGCAATTTCCTATCCATTTGGAGATTGTCTGTTTGGAAATAGCTTTTCCTTCCCTTCCTGTTGCATAGGGTACAAAAGTTGGTCAGTCTTTCTGCTATTTTTGTTCTGTCCAAGTAGTAGCGTAGCTGTCTATGTACATCCAAGGTATGCAGTATTCTTTCCCTCTGTTTTGTGGGTTGGGAAGAAGGTAGGTAGGTGGATTGCCTGGTTTAAAGACACTCTGGATACCACCTTAGGCATAAATGTAGGATTAGTCCTCATGGACACTCTATCTTGGTGGAAGATTAGGAAGGGTTGCACTGCCATTAAGGCCTGTAGTTCTGAAACCCTCCTTGCTGAAGTAATTGCCAGTAGGAAAGCAGTTTTCCATGACAGGTGTTGTAGGTCTGCTGTTGCTGCTGGTTCAAAGGGTGATAGTGTCAACTTTTCTAGCACAAAGTTTAAGTCCCAGGCTGGTAATGGTGGTTTCCTTGGAGGTTTTACATTCTTGATTCCTCTGAGGAACTGCCTGAGCAAAGGGTGCGAAAAAACAGGTGGATCAAAGCTGTATTCTGCTGAAATAGCTGATGCATGTATCTTGATGGAGGAGTAGGACAGGCCTGAATGAAGAAGTTCGGCCAGATACTCCAGAATGTTAGGCATAACTATGTTTGACACATCTTTTCCTCTTTCAGTACTCCAAATGACAAACCTTTTCCATTTTCCAGCACAGCTCCTTCTTGTTGAAGGTCTGCGTGCTTCAAGAATAATGTCTTTAACTCTTTGGGAAAGTTCTGGATTAGCTGCTGCTATGTGATGTTCCATGCAGTCAGTTGCAACGTTTTTAGGTTTGGATGAATGATGCTGTAGTTGTTCTGAGTTAACATCAAAGGCATCAGGGGTATTGGCCACATATTGTTCCGAGACATGCTCCTCAGCAGTGGGTACCAGTGCTGTCTTGGCCAGTTTGGAGCTATCAGGATTATCCTTGGACGTTCTTCCTTGATTTTTAGTAGTACTTTGTGTATCAAGGGAAGAGGTGGGAATGCATATGCTGTTAGGCCTTTCCAGCTGAAGGAGGCGAATCCACTTTCCATGCTAGTGGGTGGAATGTCCTTGTGCAGAATTTTTGAGCTGGTGATTGAGAGGTGATGCGAATAGATCTATCTGAGGCATTCCCCATTTCTTTGAGATGGTCTTGAAGATGTCCGGGTGCAGCTTCCATTCGTGGGCATCCGATGTGGTTCTGCTTAATATGTCTGCTAGAGTATTCTCTTTTCCGGTACAAATATTGCCTGTAACTGGATGTTGTAGCTGAGTGCCAGGGTCCACAGCTCCAAAGTCATTCTGCATGGGGGTATGAATGAGTGCCTCCCTGTTTGTTGATGTACCACATGACTGTGGTGTTGTCTGTCCTTATCATCAACTGGCCCTCTTTGAGAAATGGTCTGAACTTTTGGATTGCCAGTTTTACTGCCAGCATTTCTTTTAGGTTGATGTGCAGGTGAAGTTGATCCTGTGTCCACAATCCTTGCACACATTTGTCCAGCATGTGGGCTTCTCATTCTAGGTCTGAAGCGTCTGTTGTGATGGTCTGGCTTGCTTGACATCTGCGAAAGGGTAGGCCTGGGTTTGACTGGCATGCCTGAGCCCACCATAGGAACTCCTGTTTTAAGCATGGAATTAGTGGGATTTCTGTTTCTAGGCTGTGTCTGTGTTGGGACCATAAATTCTTTAGGTACCACTGAAGTTTTCTCATATGTAGTCTGGCAAATGGGACCAAGATTATGCATGATGCCATGAAGCCCAAGGCCTGCAGTACTTTTCTTGCTGTTAACTTGTTCAGTTTTGTTAGTGCCAAGAAGTAAAGAGGAGTTCTTTTGTTTTTCTGTAGTTAGGAATGCCATTTGTTTTACTGTGTCCAATTCAAGAATGTCCTTGTTTGGGATGGTATCAGCCTTGACTTTTGTAAATTGACTGTGTATCCCAGTGCTTGTAGCAAGTAAATGACCCTTTGTAAATCTGTTGTCAGCTTGCTTTTGTTGTCCTTGTAGCAGGCAGTCGTCCAGGTATGGGTAAATTTGAATTCCCTGTAGTCTGCAATGGGCGATTACTGATGCCAGGCATTTTGTGAATACTCTGGGCGCAGTAGATAAGCCAAAGGGCAATGCTGAGAATTGATAGTGCTCTGATCCTGCAAGAAATCTGAGGTATCTTCTGCAGATTGGTCGAATGGGGACGTGCAGGTATGCCTCCTTGAGATCTAGAGTTACCAGCCAACACTCCCTGCCCAGCATGGGAAGAAGTTGCTGTAGGGTCAGCATTTTGAATTTTGGGACAATGATGCATGTATTTAAGGTGGACAGGTCGAGAATTGGTCTCCAACTTTTTTCCTTCCTTGGAACTAGGAATAGTCTGGAGTAGAACCCCTTTCCTTGCTCTGCTGTTGGCACTCTTTCCACAGCTCTCATGTTTGTTAACTCCATTATCTGTTGTAGAGCCTCTGTTTTTTGATTTGGAGGTAGATTTGGCATTCCTCTTTTGACTGGTAAAGTGTGGAAGTGGAACCGTAACCTTGATCTATGGTTTGTAAAATCCACTTGTCTTTTGTTATGTAGTGCCAGTTCTTTGAAAATAAGGTTAACTTTCCGCCTAGAGGAGCTGCTATTTGTTCCCTGGTAGGCGGATGTAGGGTTAAGTCACTGTGGTTGTGTTGATGTAGTGGCAGTGGTTGTGTCTGTGCCTCTGTTGTTACCTTGCCACTGTCGTCCTCTGTAGGCACCTCCTCTGGTTTGGTTTCTGCCCTGGAACGCCTATTCCTGCCCCTTGAGATCTTGTGGAGTCAGGAAAGGACCAATTTTAGCAGGCCAGTTCCTGCTAAACCTTGGGGTTGAACCTGCAAGAAATGTTTAACCGTTTGAACAGATTTTGCCTTTTCTTCCATTTTCTTCATAACCTGCTGGGCAGGTGTGCCAAACAAACTTGTCTTATCCATAGGAGCATCTAGCAACTTAGCTTTAACATGATCCGTAAAGCTTGCTCCTTTAGCCATGCATGCCTTCTTATCACTGTGCCAGTCATGGCTGATCTAAATGAAGCCTCCAGTGCATCATAGCCACATTTTAAGGAATGGTTACTAACCTGTTGTATGTTATTTACCATTTCTAATACATATTTCTTATCAAGAGATTCATCAGTGGTTAGCTTTTTAGTTAACTGATCAAGCATAAACTCTTGGTATTGTATCATGTGAAACTGACAGTTTAAAGCTCTAGCTGAGAGAGTAGCTGAAGTGTAGACCTTTTACCCCATCTGTCTAATGACCTTGCTTCCCTTTCAGAAGGAATAGGGTTTTAGCTATGGTCGCTGCTACTGCCTTGGGACCCTGGGATATAGTTTCGGGTCTGCAAGTGGGGCCTTGTAAAGGTGGTGATGAGTATCTGGCACCCTGTAAAATCTGTCTGGTTTGGCAGGGGCTGGGGTAAAGAATCTGGAGCGGAGCAGACATCATTGAAAGCATCATCCACCACAGAGAGAACAGGAGGTATAGCTAAGGGCCTGTGCTGTGGAAGGTGCAGAAAAGTCCTAAGTCTTTTCTGGCGTCTGAAAAATCCTGTTGCTGCCATTGGAACTGCTCTCGCATAGCATGTAAGGTTTCCCCAAAGGAGAATTCTTCTGGTGGGGAAGCAGCTGGAATGGATTCTTCAGCATCAGAATCTTCAAAATTGGAGAAAGGAGCCTCTGGCTGGTCAGTTATGTCTGATTCATCAGCAGAATCATCAGAGGACACTGGCATCTGGGGCTCTGCCCTAGGTCTCTTCTCTGGGGGCTGAGAGGCCCTGTCTGGGTGAGATTGGGATCCTCTAATTAATGAAATTAAATCTTCTGCCAAAGTAAGCATTTGAGAACTAGAAGAGGGCCTGGTTGTGGGGGGTTTAACAGGCACTGTTTTAGTAGTCTTGGCTGCTTTAGCCCTGTGAAGGCCTTAATGGACATGGCTGCTGGAGGCCTAGCAGCACCACGTGCTGGGGTAGAGACCTTATCCAAGGGAATGGTGTCTGATAAGTCAGTGGCAACCACCGTAGGATAAAATTTCTGAAGCCGATTCAAGAGTGGTAGCAGGGGCCTCAGTTGTAGAGATAGATTCAGCTGTACTTTGATCAGTTTTCTCGGTTTCGGCGAAACCGAGACACTCCGGTTTGCTTAACCATGGTTTCGGCCGAAGATGCGGACCGAGTGTCGGTCTTTCTTTGCGTTTTGGCAGATTGATAGTCGGAGGATCCGGCGGCATAATGTACAAATCAGATTTACCGAAAAACTGTTCTGCAACTCCGACCGGCGCCTAAGCGTCGGTTGAAAGAAGCACAGGCGAACAGGCTGCTACGCGTGGGCTGGGCCTAAACAAGGCAGACAGTAAGAGTGGAAATCTTTATGAGGTATTTGTTTCCCACAGGTTAAACAATTATTAACTTTTTCTGACATCGGCTGAGGCAAGAAAGAGTACCCAACGGGTACTTAGCTTTAGAAGTCTTGGCAGTAGTTCGCAGAAGTAATCTCTGGATCCGACCGGCACTTGTGAACAGCTTCTGCTGCAAGAAAGACTGAGGAAATGGCGCCGCTGATGCCTTTACCGAAGACCAACAGAGATGACGCCGGGTGAAGTGCGACATCAGCCGGACCCGGACTTTGGAATCCGGCCGACTGAAGGGCTGCCTGACGACAGGACAACCCAGTTGTTATGACTGCAGATGCATCCATGAAGGACATAAACAATTATTTACTTTTTCAGTAATTTCTGACATCGGCTGAGGCAAGAAAAGGTCCCCAACGGGGTACTTAGCTTTTTTGATGACTTCGGATTCGAAGAATACAGGAGCTGACAGACCGGCACTTGCGAACTGCTTCTGTTTCGGGCACCGCGCGGCAAGAAAGACTGAAGAAGATGGCGTCGGCTGATGCTTATGTACTCCAGCCGCTCTGACGTCAGAGAGAAATGCGACATCAGCCGACGTTGGACCCAGACTTTGGAATCCGGCCGACCGAGGGCTGCCTGAGGCAGGACAACCCATATGTTATGACTGCAGTTGCATTCTTGAAGGACATCACAAGGACATGCAAATTCTACATTACCATAAATCAGAAATAAACACAACTTTTGAAAGTAAGGCAGAAAACCTTGACCTGCTGGGCTACCATAAAAAAATCCATCTTTCTGGATACAAACTGAGTTCATAAACATAACCAGTAAGGACGACAGACATGACTGCATACTGTTATGAAGTTCATACCAAAGACCACTTCTTCAGGGGAAGCCACAGAGTATGGATTCCATTCAGAAACCATATCAGCAGTTTATGTTGCGTCAAAGCCATGCCTTCTACCAGCACACACGCACACAAAAAAAGATTGCTAACCACTATGATTAAGTACCATGGTCCAGTTCCAAAATGATGTTTGAAATAAGCATGAAAAAAGTACAGTTGTGTACACTTATCATAAATGTAGATGTTAGAGTGTATTCACTGTTGCAGTCCTCACACACAGGTTATCCGGCTTCCGGTAGCCCTCAGTCGGCCCGAATACCAGAGTCCTTGGTATATGACATTGGCTACTGCCGGTTGTAAAACTGATGTCAGAACATCAGGTATAAAGGGAGGCAGCCGACGCCATTTCCTCAGTTTTTCTTGCCTTAACTGTCAGGAGCCTGCAAAAGAAGGCTAACCCAGGAAGGTAGCACCCTGGACACGTCATACAAAAAATAAAAATATATAGTCTGTGCCTTAGGAAAAAAGGGGAATGGAGGGTGGGAAACCAGGACTGCAACAGTGAATACACTCGAACATCTACATTTATGGTAAGTGTACACAACTGTACTATGTTCTTCGTGTTTCACTGTTGCAGTCCTCACATATGGGTTGATTCCCAAAGCCCAGGAAAAAGTCAAAGTGGGGAGGAAGGATCACAGATTAAGGGTTGGTAAGAAGGCCCTACAAAACTGCAGAGGCAAAACCAGCCCTGGATTTAGAAAACAAATGTAGATTGTAATGCTTTGTGAAAGTATGGACAGAAGACAAAGTAGCTGCTTCCAGAATGTCCTTAGTAGGCACACCTCTCAGAAAGGCTGAAGAGGTAGAGGCTGCTCTAGTAGAATGGGTCCTAATACCCTGAGGGGGAACCTTCCCATACTGCAGGTAACAAAAGTGAATACAATGAGCAATCCATTTGCAGATGGTTTGTTTTGAAATAGCTTTACCCTGAGCCCCAGGAGCAAAACTAACAAACAACTGTTCGGATTTTCGAAAGGATTTAGTCCTGCCTAAGTAAAATCTCAGCTGTCTATGCACATCAAGAGAGTGCAGAATCCTTTCCCCTTTATTTTGGGAATTGTTGAAGAATGTAGGCAGGTGAATAGACTGGTTAAGGGTTGAACAGGAAACTACCTTAGGCATAAAGGAGGGATTAGTTCTCACAGAAACCCGAACTGAGTGAAAAATAATGAAAGGTTCTACTGCTATTAAGGCTTGCAGCTCAGATACCCTTCTAGCTGAAGTAATAGCTAAAAGGAAAGCAGTATTCCAGGACAGAAAAGTACAGTTTTGTACCTACCATAAATGTAGATGTTCGAGTGGTTATGCTGCTGCAGTCATCACACTTGGGTTATCCTGCCGTCAGGTGGTCCCGCAGTCAGCCTGAATTCCAAAGCCTTGGTCCGGCATCGGTTGTCGTCGCTTCTTCCCTGACGTCAGTGCAGCATGGGTATAAAAGAGGCAGCCAACGCCATTTTCTTCAGGTTTTTTTTGCCCCAGATGTCAGGTGCCCCAACTAAGAAGGCAAAATAAGAAACTTGCAAAACATACCTTAGTGCAAAACAATGGTACTAGTTGTAAGCAAATACACCATATAGACATGCATCTCAAAGGCTGAAGTACATGGAGGTATAAGAAAAGCCTTGTTAGGTAGAGGGGATTGTGGGAGGGTAACCTGGACTGCAGCAGCATAACCACTCAAACATCTACATTTATGGTAGGTACAAAACTGTACTATGTTCATCGTGCTATGCTGCTGCAGTCATCACACTTGGGTAGAGTCCCAAAGCTATGGTTGGGAGGTAGGAGCTAAACTGGGTTAGGTGCAGCTAAGATGTCCTGCAGAACTGCAGTGGCAAACCCAGCTCTGGTTTTTGAGTATAGAGGAAGGTGGTAATGCTTGGTGAAGGTGTGCACTGAACTCCAGGTAGCTGCCTCCAGAATGTCCTTTCTTGGGACTCCTCGTAGGAAGGCTGCTGAGGTTGCTGTAGCCCTGGTAGAGTGAGACCTAATACTAGCAGGCACTGCCTTCCCGTGGTGTGAGTAGCAAAAGCGGATGCAATTTGCTATCCATTTGGAGATGGTCTGTTTTGAAATGGCCTTTCCTTCTGAACCTGGTGCATAGGATACAAGGAGTTGGCCAGATTTTCTGTAGGCCTTTGTCTTGTCCAAATAGTAACGGAACTGTCTGTGAATGTCCAAAGAGTGAAGGAGTCTTTCTCCATTATTCTGTGGGTTTGGATAAAAGGTGGGCAAGTGTATGGTCTGATTGAGAGCCACACTACCTTTGGCATGAAGGAAGGGTTGGTGCGTAGAGATACTCTGTCCCGATGGAAAATGATGAAAGGTTCCACTGCCATAAGTGCCTGCAGTTCTGAGACTCTGCGTGTTGAGGTGATAGCCAGCAGCAGGGCTGTTTTCCATGACAAGTATTGAAGCTCTGCTCTAAAGGCTGGTTCGAAAGGAGGAAGTGTTAACTTTTCCAGAACAAAATTTAGATCCCAAGTTGCAGTTGGTGGTTTTCTGGGGGGTCTTATATTCTTTGCCCATCCGAGAAACTGCCTTAGCAAAGGGTGAGAGAAAATGGGAGGAACTGCATCATATTGGGCTGAAATGGCTGAAGCATGGATCGTTATGGATGAGAAAGAAAGGCCTTTGTGTAGCATCTCAGTTAGATATTGGAGTATGTGCGGAATATTTGGGATGCCAGGATTTAGGCTTCTGGCCTGGCTCCATACACAAAATATTTTCCATTTGTCTGAGTAAGTTTTACTGGTGCTGGGCCTCCTGGCCTCCAAAATCACATTCTGGATGTCCTTTGAGAGAAGTGTCGTTTGATAATTTAAGGTATTTTCCATGCAGCTAGATTTAAGGTCCTTAGTTGACTGTGAAGGATCTGAGAGTTTTGTTGGGTTAACAGCAGAGGGAATTGAGGTAAGATCCATGGAGGGCTGCGAGTCAAGTTTCGTAGTAGTGGGTACCAGTGTTGACGTGGCCAATCCGGAGCAATGAGTATCATCTGTGGTCTCTCTGACCTGCCTTTCACTAATACCTGGGTCAGTAGAGGCAGAGGTGGGAAGGCGTAGACTGACAATGCTGTCCAACTGAATGATAGGGCATCCACTTTCTAGGCCAGGGGATGATAAGTCCTTGTGCAAAATTTTTGTAGCTGGCAATTGTTGGTTGAGGCAAATAGATCTATGTCTGGTGGTCGCCACCTTTGAGTTATCATTGAGAATACTTGTGGGTGTAGTCTCCACTCGTGAGGGTCTGTCAAATTTCTGCTTAATTTGTCTGCCAAAATGTTTTCTTTTCCTGGCAGGAATTGTGCTTGCAGTTGTACTTGGTAAGTTAATGCTGTGTTCCACAAGTCCATTGACTGTCTGCATAGTGGGTAGGAGTGCGTTCCTCCTTGTTTATGTACCACATTACTGTGGTGTTGTCCATCCTTATTAGAAGTTGTCCTGGATGCAAGAAGTCCTTGAAGGCTGTTAGTGCATTTTTTTACAGCTAGCATCTCCTTTTGATTGATGTGTAGTTGCCTTTGGTTTGCAGACCATTTGCCCTGTATGCATTGTCCTGCCATGTGTGCACCCCAGGCGTAGTCTGATGAATCTGTTATCAAGGTCTGGTTTGCTGGAGGTGAGACAAAATGAAGGCCCTTGTTTGCTTGGCATGCTTGAGCCCACCATAGAAACTCTTTTTGAAGGCAGGGAATGAGAGTTATACTTCCTTCGAGGCTGTGTCTGTGTTGGGACCATACACTTTTTAGGTACCATGGTAGTTTTCTCATATGCAGCCTTGCATATGCAATTAGTTGAATGCAGGATGCCATGTACCCCAGTGCCTGCAGGAATTTCCTTGCAGTGAGCTGGGTAGAAGTTGCCATCTGTCTGAAGTACTGAGCCAGTTGTTTTTGCTTGTCTGGCATGAGGTAAGCCATCTGGGCCGTTGTATTCAAGCTGGCACCCAGGAAAATTATTTCTTGTGTCATAATAATAGATGTCCTCCTTTTTACTGTTGCAGTGTTCATCACCACTGGGACCCTGCTGCCAAGGACAGCCCAACATCCGACCAGTATACCAAAGTCTTTATTACCTAGGATCATACGTCAGATGTATGCTCCCCACATAAGCGTAGGGCACAAACCTGATGCATGCATGCTCTCAATCCAGAATGGAAGTGGTCTAGGAGAATCAGGACCCCCAGTGGAAAGGAGAACATGTACATCCAGAAATGGGAAGACAAAAAGAACCTCTGTCAGAAAGAAAACACCTCCCCTGGTAAAAAGGAAAATAAAAGGGGATAAGAGGGAGGAACTGAATACTGCAACAGTGAAAAGAAGGACATCTACTGTTATGGTGAGATTTTACACAACTGTACTATGTCATTCCACATCACTGTCGCAGTATTCATTACATCTGGGAGAGTACAAAAACTACAGAGGAAAGGCAGGGAGGAGGATGGCAAGGAGGAGTCCTCCAGAAACCCATGAAGGACAGCCTTGGCAAATCCTGCCCCAGCTCTGGAAATGACATCTAATTTGTAATGCTTAGTGAATGTGTGAACACAAAAGCAAGAAGCAGCTTCAAGGATGGAGTTGGTGTCCAAACCCATGAAGAAATCCCCCAAGGAAGCTACTGCCCTAGTAAAATAAGCCCAAACAGAAGCAGACAACTATTGGCCATGAAAAGTATAATAAAAAGAAACAGCCTTGGAAATCCAGGAAGAGATGGTTTTCTGGTATGAAAAGAAACAATAAGTTGATCAGATTTATAAAAGACTTTTGTTTTGTCTGAATAATACCTGAGCTGTCTATGAAAATCCAAGGTATGAAGAACCTTCTCATTAGCAGACTGCAGAGAAGGGAACAAGGAAGGAAGCAGGATATATTAAGTGACAGCTTATTAACCAACTTGGGCATAAAAAGGAGAATTCATATGGAGAGACACTTGGTAATAGAAACCCAAAAAGACTTGGAGAAAATAAAAAAAGGGAGAGAGACACAGTCTCTATAAAAAATAATTAAGTTGGCATAACAGTTAAGGTGTTTACTTCACAGGTACAAGGTACAGGGTTTGAATCTCACCTTTGAGAGAAATTGCCTAGGCTTAAAGTTGCCAGTAAGGGCTGCTAGCTTAGTACTGAACTATGAACCTATGAACTATGAACAAAAAAAGAAGGGACCACCATTAAAGCCTGCAGTTCAGAAATTCTTCTTGTGGAGGTAAAGGCCATCAATATAACAGTGTTCCAGGTGCAAGGTTTCAAAGCAGCACAGACTCAAAAGAAGCCTGAGTCTGTTTTTCAAGACCAAACTTAAGATCACAAGGAGGAGGAATAGGTTTTCTTGGGAGTCTGATACAAAGGACACCTTTTAGAAATTGCTTTACTTCAAATCTAGACAGAGTTCAGAGGAGGGTTCAGGAGCAGATGGGCAGAAATTGCTAACAAATGAGCTTTCAATGAAGAATACGCTAAGCCATCATGTAACACTTCACACAGGTAGCACAGAACCCCACTGAAAAGGGATCCAGGTAAAGTTTAAGACACCAGACAAAAAATTTCTTCCACTTGCACAAATAATTTTCTGGTACTGGGTTTCCTTGCTTCCTGCAGGATACTAAGCACATCCTGGGAAACTAGTATAGGAAAGGAATCAAAACCGTATCAACCAAAGTGTCAGATGAAACAGGGGACAAGTGAGTGTGGAGGAAACATCCGCCGTCCTGTGTGAGAAGTGATGATTGCCTCTGGCCAGATGGAATAAGAGGGGGAACCAGTGCTCTCTGGGCTAAAAGGGAGTCACAAACAAGATTTTTGGAGTGCTCTCTTTGATCCTGTAATGGACCTTATAAGGGGAAGGGGTGAAAAGGCATAAAGGAACATTTCTTTCTAACAGAAGGGCATGGCATCTACCTTCTAAGCCAAAGGACATGGGACTCTGGAACAGAACTGAGGGAGTTGCCTATTCTGAAGGGAGGCAAAGAGATCCACTTGACGAATATCCCACCCAATGAACTATGTCCAGAAACACATCTCTGTGAAGCACCCATTTGTGAGGCTGTGTTCTGGACCTGCTGAGAGAATCTGCCTCTAGGGTCACCTGCAGATTGATGGCTATTTCCCACGCTTGAAAGGGTAGTCTGCACAGGAGGAAAGACCTTGCACTCTCTCTGCCTGATGATGTATCACATGACTGCAGTTGTCTGTTAAAAAGTTTCAAGGGACAACGTGGGAGAAGCGGGTTCTGTGCCAGCCCCTGAGAAGGTCATGCTAGGACAAAAAAAAAGATGGTAATACTAGGCTGTCCTCTGGGCACCTCAAGAGAGAAGTCCAGAGTAGGCTTGAGAGCAGCAAGTTCAGGCCTAGATTTCTTGGCCTTTTTCTTGAGTAGTAGCTGTATCTTGGGGCAAGTGGATTTTGTCATGGTACCTTGGACTAGCAGCATAAGACTTGGTTCTCAAGATAATTGGAAAGAGAAGAAGGATGGCTATGTAAAGTCTTAGGTACAAAAGTCTGGCAGATGTAACACTGAGTGTGGTCATGAGATGCACCTAAGCAAAATATGCACCTATTGTGGAAGCCCTTATTTGGAATCTGCCTCACGCAATGACATTTCCCTTCCTTGGATGACATATAACCCACTGAAAAATATAATAAAAAGAAAAAGGGACGCCAGTGGGGTACTTACCTTGAAGATGTTGACTCGATACATCCAGAAAAAGTGAAGGGCATTCAGACTGATGTACAATAATGGTGTTTGGACGGTCAGCAATGAAGGTTTGGATTGAGAGCGTACACATATCACCTTAATTGCCTACGCTTGCGTGGGGAACATACTTCTGATGTACGATGCTCCTGGGTAATAAAGGCTTTGGTATACTGGCTGGACATTGGGTTATCCTTGGCAAGGGAACACAGAGGTGAGGAATGTTGCAACAGTGTTATGGAAGGAGGACATATAACCTTCCTTTCTCCTGGAAGGACAGTTTCCCTCGAATGTTCCTTTGGCAAACACCGAGACTGAGCCAGCAGTTCCTTCAAAAGCAAAAGGTCTGCCACAGATGAATTCAAAACAGGTCAGACAATCAATTCTACAACACTACTGCTTTTTTTATGATTCCCAGAACCTATTAAAGTGATGACTGCTGAACTACCAATGCCCTATGGGGGGGAGGGGGTAATAAAAACTGCTGAGTGGTGCTTATTGTGTAGAATTCATAAAAATCTGTGATTGAATAGTCAGAAGGCAGGAGGAAGAGCAAGCTACGCTGACATCTGGAAGACACCGTCCTCCTAAATTGCAATGAAAGTTTATTAGAGGAAAAAGGATTATGCATATTTAACAGTGGAAAAATGATCAGACAGGAATAACCAGGAAAAAAGAACAAAGGGCGTGTGACGATAGGAGGTACTGCCAGCTATGCCAGGAGAAATAGGGCAGTGGATCTGAAATATATGCCAGCACAGCTAGCTGGAATTTTGTGAATAATTATATGTCATTTGCACATCAAACTGATTTGTACAGATGCTTGTGCTGAAAATGCATTTGTGAGGTTTGCTTGTTATTAAAATGTATCAACAGTGTGCCCTGCTGGAAGGGGAAGACCCGTACATGCTTTACTGTAACTGTTTAAATGTACACATTGTAACAGTGTATAATGCAAATGAAGAGTTTAATCTTAATCCACCTAATTTTTCAAGATATTCTTGAAATTAAATTATGTTATGGGTTAAGCCATAAAGATGTTATCCCACAGTTTTTAATGGAGCCAGAGATGCAATGCCTGTGCTACAGAACAATTAGTAGCTCCTGTAGGAAGACAGGAATGATTTTATGGTGATATGACTTCTACCAGAGCTTTGCTCAGATGTGGTGCAGTTATGTGTGTATGGTAACAAATAGGTGCTAAAACCCTGGTAGCTTCTAGTGATGGGGGTAGTGTGGGAAACAGAGTCAGATGACCACATGTGTGTGATGTCATTCTGTACAGAAACAATGTTTTAACATTAGGAGAGAGTGAAGTTTTGGCAGCATTCTGTATTCGGTCTTGGATCTGACAACAAGAACCACTCGCCCATCTTGCCTTGCTCTATTCAGTAAGTAGAAATAGTAGTTGTTTTAGTCAATCAGTAATAGTAAGACTATCTAAATACAGTTTTTCTATAACTGTGTGAAACTTTCCATTGCTGCTATTTGTAATATTCCCTGTGACTGATACTCTGATGTTTACTATAAATATATATTTAGTATTTTCATGTTATTTTATATATTATTAAATATATTTAAAATTTTCATCATAGCTGGTCTTTTTAGAAAAGTATTTAAGTTTTGAGAATATTTGCACATATTTATTTGGTGACAACTCTGGCCACTCCTGAAAGCCTTGCTGTTGGGTCAGCACTACTATTTGTATTAATATTAATTTCACTCAGTAAAACTGGGTACATTTGTAAGAGCCTTAAAGTACCTAATAGGGGTTCTGGTGGCAGTGATAACTACTTTACAGTCTGGGCAGAAGGGGGCAGATGAACCTGTGCAAGCCTTTCCCAGGTAGGTAGGTAGGTGTGTGTGTGTGTGTGTGTGTGTGTGTGTGTGTGTGTGTGTGTGTGTGTGTGTGTGTGTGTGTGTGCGCGCGCACACAAATCAAAAAGCATGTGTATCAGCTGCTTGGAGCAGGGACACAAAGCACTGGTTTCACAGAGAAGGTGTGGGAGGACTTAGCCTGGAACCCCAGCTAAGGACTCAACTCTAAGCTGTGCCAGTGGGGAGTCTTATTTGGGGTCTGGACAGATATAGAGAGGAACCAGCCCCTAGACTGAACATGTTCGCTGGGTGCAGACAAATTGTGCTTGATGCTGAGAGGTCTGCATCTGGAAATAATGAGTGTATCCATTTGTATTTCAAGTGAATTGTCCCTCTCCAGTGTCAGTGGTGAGGATTCAGGCACCTTGATTACTGGCCCAGCATGGGGAAGTCACAGGGTGCGTCTAGCTTACTATGACACAGAGCTTCAAAATAAAGTGAACCTGAGCAAATGACTGTAGGCTCAAACAGTTAAATTTCTTGATCACTGACTCTTCAAGCCAAAGATACAACAGACTACATGTAGCCCTACCACAGGAAACTTTAAGGAACTTCTCTACAGTCTCCCATGTACCTAACATGGGAAGGCTGGACAGATTTGGATTTTTCTATGACATATTTAAATTAAGGAGTCTAAAATGAGATATTTAAGGCAACCATTTAAGAACATACTGCTTAAAAGTAACAAAGCCTTTAATTAATCTCTGCCACCTTTGACACAGTTTTGGGACAACTGGAAACAGCTGGGTTTACTAAGACCTATACTACACCAACAGGGTGACAGAAACTCTGGATGCCGGGTAATATTAAAAATCCATTTGGAGGTACAGTAAAAAAAGGTCTGCTAACTCAAGAGAAAGAGGATTGAGTCCAGATCTATTTAAGCAGTAAACACTTTAATCCTAATAACAAGATTCAATGGATGGGAGTTAATCACCAGGATCTTCCCTCTTCTTTAAGAGATGAGTGCTGAGATGCTTTGGTGGGAAGAACAAGGAACTGAAGCCACTCCAGCCCAACTATCAATGAGCCTGATGACTTTTCCAGAAGAGGTCGGCAAATGAAAATACTGGCCATGCAGAGAATGTCAAGTGCAAACAATACAGCAAAGTAATGAACAATTGTTTCACTCACCAGATGAATTGTCCACCCCACACATATATAAACACACACAAACTGCAAGGAAGACAGACTACTACAGAAAAGTATCAGGTGAACCTGTCTGGTCAAGTTTAACCCTAATTAGTAATTAGGCAAAGCAAGCTGACTCCCTATGTCCAAGTTCATACCCAGAAGCACGTTGTAAGGAATGCAAGGGTTGACTCCTCACTTCATGGGTGCTCTCTTGTGATAGAACTGCACACTGGTGGGGAACCTCTTCTTTCTGATTCATGCCCATTCACAAATTAATTGAACACTGGCTGGTGAATTAATGTACAAGTATGCATGTGCCGGCAGTCTGAACAGAACTGCCTGGAACTCTTGAGTCACAGTCCACTTAAATATGAGAAAAAAATATTTTAAATTAAACAATTAAAGCAGCACTGCTTTTCAGCGTGCTACTGATTACTGCAAATTTGATATTATCATTAAGCAGCACTGTAATAACAGCAGTGTGTGCAGTGTCCCTTTCAAGTATTGTAGGCTTTACTGAGGCAAGGTAGCCCATGCAACTTAAGGCTACAGACATGGAGTGGAAAAGCATAATCAGTGTTGTAAGTGTAAATTAATTAAGAATCAGGTTGATGATTTCTTACTAGAGAATGGCAAAACACAACAAAATCTAGATACTATACCCAGCAGATTCGATTTTGAACAGCAGTCCGACCTTACACATAGTCCTGAGATGAGTCCCTCATCTTTAGTTGCTTCTACTCCTGCCTATAACCTTTAGATGTGCTCTGGACAGGCCTTGTGCAAGCCTCAATTGATGTTACGAGATTGGCACTAATGACAACAGTGAAATTCCCTGCAAAACAGGTGTACTTGGTAGTTCTACGTTTCAATCATAAGAGCCTTCAAATTATACAAATTAGGAATTCTAAACTGTATGCATTTCTAGAAATCTAAAATCTTACCATAACCATAGATGTCCTTCTCTTCTATATTCTGCAGTATTCATAACATAAGGGGAGTCCGCCTCTGGCTGACTCGTACGTCCGGCCAGTATCCAAAAGCCTTAATGCTACTGCGAGGTACATGCTATGCAGCACCACACAATGCATATGTCGGCCATAAAGAGACGGCTGGTATAAAGCAAATGTCAGCACGGACCTACCTCAGAACAGTATGCCGCCCAGCACCAGCCTGAGATTCTAGTTGAGAAGAATATCAGCAGGAAAGTAGGCAAGCATCAGGGGGAAGGCATGGTAGGAAAGCAATACTGCAGCATAGAGAAGAGAAGGACATCTACGGTTATGGTAAGATTTTACATAAGTACTCTATGTCCTTCTATTCATATGCTGCAGTATTCATAATATAAGGGAGAATGCCAAAGCTCAAGCTTGGGAGAGGTTTGGAGGAGGATTAGCCAATAAATCCAAGGAGGATTGCTCTTGCAAACCCAGTCTGGACTTAGAGATGGTGTCAAACCTGTAGTGTTTAGTGAAAGTATGGACAGAGGACCATGTAAGCTGCCTCCAGTATGGAACCAATATATAAACCTTTAAAGAATGCCCCCAAAGAAGAAACTGCTCTAGTAGAATGGACCTTCACAGGAGAAGCAAGGGTCTTACCATTTGACAAATAGCAAAAGGAAATGGCTTTTGAAATCCAGCTGGAAATAGTTTGCTTGGAAACTGACTTACCCAGAGCTCTTGGGTGGCAAGAGACAAACAGGTGGTCAGACTTGTGAGTCAGCTTGGCTTTGTTAAGGTAGTATCTGAGCTGCCTGTGCACATCTCTTACTGTGACACTGAGGTGACGAAAAAAAGGTACGGAGGTTAATGAACTGATTTAGGGATAACTCATAACCACTTTGGGCATGAAGGAGGGGTTAGTGCAGAGGGAAACCCTATGTCTATGAAAAATAGTGAAGGGAGGACTGGACACCAGGGCCTGTAACTCAGACCTTTCTAGCAGAGGTAATGGCCCCTAACAAAACAGTCTTCCAGGTACAATGCTGTAGGGAGGAGGAGCTTGCTGGTTCAAAAGGTCCCAGTCTAAGCTTCTCCAGCACAAAACAGAGATCCTAAGGAGGAGATATTGGTTTCGTTGGTGGTCTGATATGAAGAATGCCTTTTAGTGAATAGTTTTACCTCTAACCTAGAGACCAAAGGTGGAGTCGTAGGCAGACAAGCAGATATGGCTGAAAGGTGAGCCCTTCACTGAACAATAGGACAACCCAGCCCTTCATCAATTCACACAGATAGGACAAGACCACCGGGACATCAATTAACAGAGGTCGTAAGTCCTTTTTATGACACCAGATGGAAAACCTTTTCCATATGGAAATGTAGGACTTCCTAGCTGTGGATTTCCTGGCCTCCTGCAGAACTTTTAGCACATACTCAGAAAAAACATGTCTGTAAGGGATTAAAACCCTATCCCTCACTCAGCATTAGATTCAGAGCTGACAGCTGTGGATGTACTAGGGGTCCCCTTGTCCTTTATGAGTAAATCCATCCTGCGGGGCAACCTGTGATGACTGACCCTAGCTAGGTGCAGGAGAAGGGGGAACCAGTGCTGCCTAGGCCAAAAGGGAGTCACCAACAAGATTTTAACTGATCCTGCTGAATCTTCAGTAGGACTTTCTGTAGAAGAAGCAAGGCGGGGAATGCATACAGAAACATCCCCTTCCATGAGAAAGAGACAGTGTTCACCTTCCACACCAGGGGATGTGGGACCCTGACACAAAATTTTGGAAGTTGTCTCTTCACGGGGGAGCCAAATGCATCTACCTGAGGTGTATCCCAATGATGGATTACATCCAGAAACACATCATTGTGCAACACTCATTTGTGGGATTAGGTCATGGACCTGCTTGAAGAGTCTGCCGCTGTATTCCCAGGCTGAGGGGAGATGAACTGCCTGTAGGGAGTTCTAGCTTTGTAAGGCTAATTCCCAGGGGAGCAGGGCTAGTCTGCATAGAATGTAAGACTTGCATAGAATGTAAGACTATATTCTTCCCTGCTTGCTGATGTACCAGAGAGCTGTGGTGTTGTCTGTCAACCACCTTAGGACTCCTGGAACAAGACAGTTTTTGAAGATTTGCAGTGCCAAAACGAATGCCCTCATTTCCCTTATACTGATGTGTTCCTGGGCCTGCCTTGGAGACCAGACATCTCTGATCCTCCATACTTGGAGAGTTGCACCTCAAAGTGTGCCTGAAGTGTCTGTAAATAACTCTAGGAAGGGGTGGTTGTAGTGGTAGGCCAGGGTTTCTGTTTACCTGGTGGATCCACCATTCTAGTTCCCTTTTTAAGCAAGGCAGGAGTTGAATCAGGAGCTCTAATGGATGTAAGTGTTGCATCCACACAGATCTTAGATACCATTGCAACTTCCTCATGTGCAGCCTTGCTAAGTGTATCATATGGATAGTGGATGCCATGTACCCAAGAGAAGAAGAAAGTCCCTGGCTTTCAAGGACTGGAGAGGAAGAATACTCTGAAATAGGAAGTCAGAACAAAAAGTGCAGTTGTGCACCTACCATAAATGTAGATGTTCGACTGTATTCACTGTTGTAGTCATTACACTTGGGTTATCCTGCTGGCAGGCTACCCGCAGTCGGCCTGAATTCCAAAGTCCTGGTCCGGCGTCGGTTGCTGCTGCCTCTTCTCTGACGTCAGTGCGCCAGGGGTACAAAAGATGCAGCAGACGCCATTTTCTTCAGTTTTTCTTGCCCCAGATGTCAGGTGCCCCCAAAAGAGTAGACTGTAAAAATTATGACAATAAAAAAGCATGCACATAACCTTCATTTACAAGCAAATACACCACATAGGCTGTGTAGAGTTGAGAAGTACAGAAAAGTCCCAGCAATGAAAAGGGGGATGGTGGGTGGGTAACCTGGATTGCAACAGTGAATACACTCGAACATCTACATTTATGGTAGGTAAACAACTGTACTATGTTCATCGTGTTTCACTGCTGCAGTCATTACTCTTGGGTTGAATCCCAAAGCTGAGGATGGGTGGCTGGGCTAAATAGGATTAGGAGAGGCTATGAGGCCCTGCAGAACTGCAGTGGCAAAGCCTGCTCTGGATTTAGAGTAGAGAGGTAAGTGGTAGTGCTTGGTGAAAGTGTGCACTGAACTCTAGGTTGCAGCTTCTAAAATGTCTTTGGTTGGTACTCCTCTGAGAAAGGCTGCTGAAGTGGCTGCTGCTTTGGTAGAATGTGGCCTAATGCCCTTAGGTACTGATTTGCCATGTTGTGCATAACAGAAGCGAATGCAGTGTCCTATCCATTTTGAAATTGTCTGCTTTGAGATGGGCTTTCCTTGTGATCCTGCAGCATAGGCTACAAACAGTTGCTCAGTTTTTCTGAAAGCTTTTGTTTTGTCCAAGTAGAATCGTAGCTGTCTGTGTATGTCCAAAGCGTGCATAAGTCTCTCCCCTTTATTCTGGGGATTTGGATAGAAAGTTGGCAAATGAATGGTTTGGTTAAGAGCCACATTGGAAACCACCTTTGGCATGAATGTTGGGTTTGTCCTTAGAAAGACCCTGTCCTGGTGAAAAATTATGAAAGGTTCCACTGCCATTAAGACTCTTCTTGCTGAAGTTATTGCTAGGAGCAGAGCAGTTTTCTATGATAAGAATTTTATATCAGCTGTGCTGGCTGGTTCAAAAGGAGGCAGCGTGAGCTTTTCTAAAACAAAATTGAGATCCCAAGTAGGTATTGGTGCTCTCCTTGGGGGTCTTATGTTTTTTGCCCCTCTGAGGTACTGTCTTAGCAGAGGATGTGAAAAAATAGGAGGTTCCGTATTGTAATGAGCTGAAATGGCAGAGGCATGGATCTTAATAGATGAGAAGGATATGCCTTTGTCCAGCATCTCAGTTAGGTATTGTAAAATCTGAGGTATATTTGGAACAAGTGGTTTGAGCCCTTGTGCCTGGATCCAAGCACATAATCTCTTCCATATTTCTGCATAAGATTTCCTTGTGCTGGGCCTCCTGGCTTCTAAAATGACATCCATAACAGCTTTAGAGAGAGGTGTGGTCTGAGTGGCTATATTATCTGCCATGCAGCCAGATTTAAGGTTCTGAGTTGACTGTGCAGAATCTGATTGTTTTGTTGAGTCAGATGATGAGGAATTTGAGGTAAAGGCCAGGCTGGGCGTTGAGACAAGCTCTTTAGGATTGTGTACCAGTGCTGGCGTGGCCAGTCTGGGGCAATCAGGATAATTTTTGGCCTCTCTTGTCTGACTTTTAGGAGCACCTTGGGAAGAAGAGGCAGTGGAGGGAAGGCATAAACTGTCAGGGTTTTCCAGCTGAATGATAAGAGCATCCACTTTCCATGCTTGTGAGTGATAAGTTCTTGTGCGGAATTTCTGTAGTTGGCAGTTGTGAGGGGAGGCAAAAAGATCCATGTCTGGGCGTCCCCATTTCCTTGTTATCATGCTGAAGACCTGTGGATTTAGTTTCCATTCGTGAGGATCCATGAGATTTCTGCTTAGTTCACCTGCCAGTGTATTTTTCGTTCCTGGCAGGGATTGTGCCTGCAGATGTACTTGATAGGTCAGTGCTGTGTTCCACAAAGTCATGGCTTGCCTGTAGAGGGGGTAGGAATGTGTGCCCCCTTGCTTGTTTATGTACCACATAACTGTGGTATTGTCCGTCTTTATTAACAGGTGTCCTGGATGTAGTAGGTCCTTGAAAGCTGTCAGGGCATTCTATACAGCTAGCATCTCTTTTTGATTGATGTGAAGATGCATTTGTTCATTGGGCCACGTGCCCTGAATACATTTTCCTGCCATATGTGCCCCCCAGGCATAATCTGATGCATCCATTGTTATTGTTTGCCTGGCTGTGGGTAAGGTGAAAGGCTGTCCCTTGTTGTGGTGACAGGCCCGGGACCACCATCGAAACTCCTGTTGTAGGCAGGGAATTAAAGTTATTATTGTTTCCAGGCTGTGGCAATGTTGAGTCCAAACACTTTTTAGATACCATTGTAGTTTCCTCATATGCAGTCTTGCATATGAAATTAGTAGAATGCAGGACGCCATGAAGCCCAGGGCCTGCAGAATTTTTCTTGCAGGGAGATGGGTCTGTTGCCATCATTTGAAAGTAATGAGTCAGTTGCCTTTGCTTGTCTGGCGTGAGATAAGCCATCTGGGCAGCTGTATTTAAGCTTGCACCCAGGAATATTGTCTCTTGAGAGGGCAATCGTTTTGATTTATTTTTGTTTACTGTGTACCCTAGGCATTTACAAACGCCAGATGTTTTAGAAGAATGTCCTTGCTCTCTGCTTGAATAAGGCAGTCTTCCAAGTAGGGATATATTTGAATTCCTCTTTGTCTGCAAAATGCAATTACTGGTGCCAGGCATTTTGTAAAGACCCTGGTCGCAGTAGATAAGCCAAAGGGCAGTGCAGAGAATTGGTAATGCATTGAGTCAGCTATGAATCTGAGGTATCTTCTGCAAGACTGTCTGATTGGGAAATGCAGGTATGCCTCCTTGAGGTCCAAAGTAATTAGCCAAGCCTTCTTGCCCAGCATGGGTAGAAGTTGCTGTAGTGTTAACATTTTGAATTTTGGAGCATCCAGGAAAGTATTTAGGATTGACAAGTCCAGTATTGGTCTCCAGGCTTTGTCCTTTCTGGGTACTAGGAAAAGTCTTGAGTAAAATCCTTGTCCCTGTTCTTGCTGTGGTACTCTTTGAATAGCTCCCATGTCCATGAGAGCAGCAATTTGTTTTTGTGCCTCTGCCCATTGGTTTTGTGGCAGGTCCGGCATACCTTTTGATTTTGGAAGAGTGCGAAAGTGGAACCTGTAACCCTGAGAAACAATATTCAGTACCCATTTGTCCTGGGTGATTCTGTGCCAATTTTGTGAGAAAAGTGCTAGCTTTCCCCCTAGGGGTGCTGCCAAAAGGTAAGTGCTTGGCATTTGTAGAGGGAAGTCATTGGGACTGTTTCCTATAAGGCTGTGATTTGTCATCACCTCCTTTGGGGGCTGAAGCACCCCATTGTTTAGGTCTGTAGGAGCCTTGGGGCTGAGATCTGCCTCTTGGGCGTCTGTATCTGCCTCTTTGTGGCCTGACACCGGAAAGGACCAATTTTTTGAAGGCCAGTTTCTGCTAAACCTTGGTGGTTGAACCTGTAAGAAATCCTTTACTGTCTGCATTGATTTTGCTTTATCCTCCATTTTCTTTAACACCTCTTCTACCTTAACACCAAACAAAGTATCATGCTGTAGTGGAGCATCCAATAATTTTACTTTAACATGTTCAGGTAAACTTTGTTCTTTCAACTAAGCATGCCTTCGAAAGAGCCTGTAACTGCGGCTCTGCGAGAAGCCTTTAATGAATCAAAACCACATTGCAAAGTATGCTTTCCCACTTCTTCAGCTGCATGCAATAAATCCTGCATTTCCTTACTGTCAGGACTTTCTGAGTTTGTAAGCATTTTCTGTTTTAACAAGGACATGAGGTACTGTTGATATTTAAGCATGTGAAACTGGCAGTTTAAAGCCCTTACAGCTAAAGTAGCAGAAGTGTAAACTTTTTCCCCCCGTCTATCCAGAGCTCTGGAATCCCTATCAGAGAGGACTTTGTTTTTAGCAGTGGAAGCCTTAACCCCTTTGGAACCCTGAGAAATTGTTTCTGGGTCCGCAGCAAGGTTTTTGTAAAGAAATTTATGAGAGTCAGGGACCCTGTAGTACCTGTCTGGCTTGACTGGTGCAGGGGGTAAAGAATCAGGAGACAGACTGGATTCAGAGAAAACATCATCAACAATATCAAGCACAGGGGGGATAGCCAGGGGCCTGTGCTGAGGCAATAAAATAAAATCTCTGAGCCTTTTCTTGGATTCTGAGTAATCCTGGCTCTCCCAATGGAAATGCTCCCTCATGTTGTGCAGGGTTTCCCCAAAAGAATAATCCTCAGGCGGAGAGGCTGAAGGTATAGCTTCTTCTGCATCAGAGTCCTCACAGGGAGGGAGAGAATATCCCTGATCTGAAGAGGAATTAGAAACCTGGTCAGAGGAATCATAGTCAGTGTCTTGCCTAGCCTTTTATCAGGAGGGGGATGGGAAACCCTGATCAAAGTAATTAGGTCTTCGGCCATTTTAAGCATCTGTTTCTTTGGCATGGATGACGGTCCAGGAGAATGCTGTACTTGTTTCCTTGTCTTTAACGGTGCTTTTGACTTTGCCTTGGCTGCTGCAGTGGACTTAATAGTAAGCTGTGAAGGTCTGAAAACACCCTCAGAAGCTGATGCTTGCTCAGCGGCTCCAGACCCATCAAAGGGAATACTTTCCGCAGGTCCAATACCTTGAGTTTCCACAAGCCTAGGTGTCTCCACGTGGGAGTCGGATACGGCCTGTGGCTCTGAAGTAGCGGGTGTCAGGGGCTGTGAAAGCGCCTCACTGAGAACCAGCGACTGGCCTAGAAGAGGCTTTGTCGTCGGTTTTGGATCTCGGATGCCTTTCCTTTTCTTTGTCTTTGCGTTTTTTATGAATTCCGGTCGTCGGTTGTTCCGACGGCATTATGTAGTTAAACCTTCGGCCAAAGTAATGTAAAGCAAAATCAAACAGACGCTTAATAGTGCGTTTGTTGAATCTAGCACAAAACCAATAACTAGTAACGTCGTGGTCAGGGCCTAAGCAAGGAGCACAATAAGAGTGAAAGTCCTTATGAGGTATTTGCTTCCCACAAGAAATACAATTGTTAACTTTTACTGACATCGGTCTGGAGCAAGAAAAAGTTTCTCCAACGGGGTACTTAGCTTTATTGAAGACTTCGGTTCTGAAACTCGATTTTGAAAATCTCAGGTGTCGGCCGACCGGCACTTGTGAACTGCTTTTGCTTCGGGCACCGCGCTGCAAGAAAGACTGAAGAAAATGGCATCGGTTGCATCTTTTATACCCCTGGCGCACTGACGTCAGGGAAGAGGCGACAACAACTGACGCCGGACCTAGACTTTGGAACTCTGGCCGACTTCGGGTAGCCTGCCAGCAGGATAACCCAAGTGTAATGACTGCAACAGTGAAACACGATGAACATCTGGTCTCCAGGTTTTGTCCTTTCTTGGTACTAAGAAAAGTCTTGAGTAAAATCCTTGTCCCTGCTCTTGGTGTGGCACTGGCTGAATAGCCCCCATGTCCATGAGAAATGAAACTTGTTTTTGTGCCTCTTGCCACTGATTGTGTGGCAGGTCTGGCATGCCTTTTGCCTTTGGAAGGGTGTGAAAGTGGAACCTGTAACCCTGAGAGACTATATTTAAGACCCATTTGTTCTGGGTGATCTTGTGCCAGTTTTGTGAAAAAAGTGCTAGCTTTCCCCCAAGGGAGCTGCCAAAAAATAAGTGCTTGGCATTGGCAGAGGGAAGTCATTGGGACTGTTTTCTATAAGGCTGTGATTTGTCTTCTCCGCTTTTGGAGGTAGAAGCGCCTCATTGTTTGGGCCTGTATGAGCCCTGGGGCTGTTGCCTGCCTCTAGGGCATCTGAATCTGCCTTTTTGTGGTCTGTCTGACACTGGAAAGGACCAATTCTTAGAGGGCCAGTTCCTGCTGAATCTGGGTGGCTGTACCTGTAAGAAATCCTTTACTGTCTGCATAGATTTTGCCTTATCCTCCATTTTCTTTAACACCTCCTCTGCCTTAACACCAAACAAAGTATCATGCTGTAATGGAGCATCCAATAATTTTGCTTTAACATGATTAGGCAGATTCTGTTCCTTTAACCAAGCATGCCTTCTAATAACAGAACCTGTAACAGCGGCCCTGCACGAGGCCTCCAGTGAATCATAGCCACATTGCAAAGTATGTTTTCCCACTTGTTCAGTTGCATGCAATAAATCCTGCAAATCTTTGTTCTCAGAACATTCAGAATTTGTCAACATTTTTTGTTTTAACAAAGACATTAAGTATTGCTGATATTTGAGCATATGAAACTGACAATTTAAAGCCCTTACAGCCAAGGTAGCAGAAGTGTAAACTTTCTTCCCCCATCTGTCCAAAGCCCTAGAATCTCTGTCTGAGGGGACAGGGTTTTTGACAGAAGCTGCCTTGACCCCTTTGGGACCCTGTGAGATAGTTTCTGGGTCAGCAGCAGGGTTTTTGTAAAGAAATGTATGGGAGTCTGGGACCCTGTAGTATCTGTCCGGCGAGTCTGGACACAGGCCGGACTCTGAAAAAACATCATCTACTATGTCTAGTACAGGGAGAATTGCAAGAGGTCTGTGCTGAGGAAGTAAAAGAAAGTCTCTAAGCCTTTTCTTATAGTCGGAATAATCCTGGCTCTCCCAATGGAAATGCTCCCTCATGGTATGCAGGGTTTCCCCAAAAGAACAGTCCTCAGGAGGAGAAGCCGAAGGAATAGAATCTTCAGCATCAGAATCCTCATAGGGAGGAACAGAATATCCCTGATTAGAAGAGGAATCTGAGGAAATGGAAACCTGATCAGAGGAATCATATTCAGTGTCTTGCCTAGGCCTCTTATCAGGAGGGGGATGGGAACCCCTGATCAAAGTAATTAGGTCTTCGGCCATTTTGAGCATCTGTTTCTTAGGCATAGAAGCCTGTCCTGGAGAATGCTGTACTGGTTTCCTTGTCTTTAAAGCTGTTTTATACTTTGTCTTGGATGCTGAAGTAGGCTTTATATAAAGCTGTGCAGGTCTGAAGGCACCCTCAGAAGCCGATGACTGCTCAGCGGCTCCGGACCCATCTGAGGGATTAATTTCCAAAGGGCCAATACCTTGAGTATCCAGAGGCCTAGCTGTCTCCACGAGGGAGTCGGAGGCGGCCTGTGGCTCTGAGGTAGTGGGAGTTAGGGGCTGTGAAAGCGCCTCACTGAGCACTGGCGAACCGGCGACTGGCCTAGAAGAGGCTTCGTCGTCGGTTTTGGACCTCGGATACTTGTCCTTGTCTTTATAGGTTCATAGGTAGGTACTAGGCTATCGGCCCAAGGGCCTATGCAAGCATAGCCAACAAGGTTCCCTGGCTTACGCCACCCAAGAAAGTTATTTTCCTGTGCCACTGACGAGCAGAGATACAGAAGTGATCCCCGGGGTGTATTTCCTATTTCCCATCCACTCATCAAGAAGAACTTTGCTTGATATAGATGGGTAGCCTGTTCCAGAGTATGGGAAGTCTCTGGGATAGGAATCTATCACTCCAGCATGTCCTGTTTATTGTGGTGACAAGGTTTAGGTCCCTAGAGCATGTAGCTCGGAGGGATTGGGATTTATTTAGGTGTAGCATGTCCAACAGCTCTGGGTTTGACATAGCTTTATATGTTAGGCAGAGATCACCTCTGAGTAGGCGATATGCTACGGAGTAAAGCTGGGGTTTTTGAGGCAGTCAGTGTAGGGCATTTGTTTGAGTCCAGTAATCCTCTTTGTGAGGTACTTCTGTGGCCTTTCCAGCTGCTGCAGATGTCTTGTGAGGTACATTCCAAAAGGGGTGTTGTACTCTATAATGGGTCTAATGAGTGATGAGTAGAGAGTAACGATGACCTCTTTTTTCCTGGACGAGAACCCTTTTATGATGAGGTGTGCCACGTAGAAGGACTTCCTGACTACTGTGGCGATGTGACTATCAAAGGAGAGACTACTGTCCACCTAGGTCCCAAGGTCTCTTATCAAGTATTCGGTGTTAAGTAGATTGCTGCCTATGTGGTAGTTCATGGGTACACAGTTTTTACCAAAGGGGATGACACTGCACTTTTTGGCATTAAGCTTGAGGCCATGGCTCTGACACCAGGCATCTGTCTCAGAGAGACCCTTCTGTAGGATGTTCACATCATTTGGGGACTTGACTATGGCTCCTAGTTTGCAGTCATCTGCGAACTTCGTTAGCCAATGGCCTCCTTGCGGTTTTTATGAATTCCGGTCGTCGGTTGTTCTGACGGCATTATGTAGTTAAACCTTCTACCAAAACAATGAAAAGCAAAATCGTACTGACGCTTAATAGCGCGTTGGTTAAATCTAGCACAAAACCGACAACTAGCAATGTTGTGGTCAGGGCCTAGGCAAGGAATACAGTAAGAGTGGAAATCCTTATGAAGTATTTGCTTCCAACAAGAAATACAATTGTTAACTTTTTCTGACATCAGTCTGGAGCAAGAAAAAAGTTTCCCCAACGGGGTACTTAGCTTTACTGAAGACTTCGGATCTGAAATTCAATTTTGAAAATCTCACGAGTCGGCCGACCGGCACTTGTGAACTGCTTTTGCTTCTGGCATCTCGCGGCAAGAAAGACTGGAGAAAATGGTGTTGGCTGCATCTTTAATACCCCTGGCGCACTGACATCAGGGAAGAGGCGACAGCAACCGACGCCGGACCAGGACTTTGGAATTCAGGCCGACTACGGGTAGCCTGCCAGCAGGATAACCCAAGTGTAATGACTGCAACAGTGAAACATGATGAACATCTTTCTCCATTCGGAGAGAGGCTAGCATTTTGTCCATTTGTATTCTGCATCCCAGAAAAATATGACTGTGCGAAGGGATGTGGGAAGACTTCTGGAAGTTTATAGTGAATCCTAAGATCTGTAGAAGGGCAATAGTGACGGAAAGGTTTCCCTGAAGAAGTTCTGGGGGGGGGTCTGAGCCTGAATCAGGTGATCATCTAGATAAGGTAAGATTTGAATTCCCTCCTTTCTGTAAAATGCTATAACAGGGGCCAAGCACTTTGTGAAAACCCTTGGTGCCGTACACAGACCAAAGGGCAAAGCACAAAATTGAAAATGCGAGGAAGCTACAGAAAAACGCAAACACTTCCTGAACACTAGGTGAATGGGAATGTGAAGACAGGCATCTTTTATATCCAGGGATACCATGAACCCCTTGGCAAGGATAAGAGGGAGGAGGGAAGGTACAGTCAACATACGGAAAGAAGAGACTTTGAGAAAGGTGTTTAAAAGGGAAAGGCCCAGAATAGGTCTCCTGGGAACACAGAACATCCTGGAATAAAATCCCTTTCCTTGCTGGGAAGTGGGAACCTCTTTGATAGTTTCCTGTAAGATCAGGTCTGTGATGACCTGAGGAAGGCAACTCAACTGATCTTTGGGGGGGGGGGGATCCCTCTGAATGAGTGGAATTTTCCCCAAACCATGAAGTACCCTGTCTTGATTATGGAAAGTACACCCAAGTGTCCTGAGTAATCAGTTTTCAAGCAGAGAGAGACAGGCTGAGATGATGAAGTAAGGGAGTGGATGGCCCTTGTGGCTGGTACTTACAGACTACCTGGCTTGGGTTAGGACTGAAAGAAAGTACAGCTGTGTACATTTACCATAAATGTAGATATTCGAGTGCATTCACTGTTGCAGTCATCACATTTGGGTTATCTGTTTGCAGTAGCCCTCAGTCGGTCTAATTAAAGTCTTGGGTCCTGCATTGGTTGCTGTCTCTTCTTCCGTGACGTCAGGTCGTCAGGGATATATAAAACATGCAGCTGACGCCATTACATCAGTTTTTCTTGCCCTAGATGTCAGGTGTCCCACTAATGAGAAACAATTAAATATATATATAAATATACAAGGATATACCTCCAACAAAAAAGCAAATACACCAAAACGCTTTTAAGCATAGTAAAGGAAAGTAGAGGTATAGCCAAAAGAAGTTAGGGGGCTGGAGGGAGGGTAACCAGGACTGCAACAGTGAATACACTCACACATCTACATTTATGGTAAGTGTACACAAAATACAGTTTTGTACCTACCATAAATGTAGATGTTCGAGTGTCTTCACTGCTGCAGTCATTACACTTGGGTTATCCTGCCATCAGGCGGGCCCGCAGTTGGCCTGAGTTCCAAAGTCTTGGTCCGGCGTCGGTTGCTGTCGCCTCTTCCCTGACGTCAGTGCGCCAGGGGTATATAAGAAGCAGCCGACGCCATTTTCTTCAGTTTTTCTTGCTCCAGATGTCAGGTGCCCCCAAATATGGTAGGCAATACATATTGCTAATAAAACATACAAAAAAGGTAAAAATAAATCCTTCATTAACCAGCAAATACACCACAAAGGTAGTATAGGTTAGTCCCAGATAAGAAAGTGGGGCTGGCAGGTGGGTAACCTGGACTGCAGCAGTGAAGACACTCGAACATCTACATTTATGGTAGGTACAAAACTGTACTATGTTCATCGTGTTTCACTGCTGCAGTCATTACACTTTGGTAGAATCCCAAAGCTGAGTTTGGGTGGCTGGCTCTATAGAGGATTTGGTGTGGCTATGAGGCCCTGCAGCACTGCAGTGGCAAAGTCAGCTCTGGATCTAAAATAAAGAGGCAAATGGTAATGCTTGGTAAACGTGTGCACTGAACTCCAAGTTGCAGTCTCCAAGATATCTTTGGTAGGTACTCCTCTAAGGTAGGCAGTAGAAGTAGCAGTTGCCCTGGTGGAATGTGGTCTAATGTTAGATGGTACAGGTTTCCCATGCTGTGTGTAGCAGAACCGGATACAGTGTCCTATCCACTTTGAAATGCTGTGCTTTGAAATAGCCTTTCCCTGTGATCCTGCAGCATATGATACAAACAATTGTTCAGTTTTCCAAGTAAATGCCTGTGTATGTCCAAGGAATGTAGAAGTCTCTCCCCTTTATTCTGGTGATTTGGATAAAAGGTTGGCAAGTGAATAGTTTGGTTAAGAGCCACACTGAATACCATCTTAGGCATAAAGGAAGGGTTTGTCCTTGAAGAAACCCTGTCTTGGTGGAAAATGATAAAAGGCTCCATTGCCATTAGTGCCTGTAGTTCTGAGACTCTTCATGCTGAGGTTATTGCCAGAAGCAGGGCAGTTTTCCATGATATATATTTTAATTCTGCTGAATTGGCTGGTTCAAAAGGAGGCAAAGTGAGCTTTTCCAAAACGAAATTGAGGTCCCAGGTTGGTGTTGGTGCTCTCCGGGGCGGTCTTATGTTTTTAGCCCCTCTGAGGTACTGCTTTAGCAAAGGGTGAGAAAAAATAGGAGGATCTGTGTTGTAATGAGCCAAGATGGCAGAAGCATGAATCTTAATGAATGAAAAGGATAGTTCTTTGTCCAGCATCTCAGTCAAGTATTGTAGTATCTGAGGAATGTTAGGGACCAGAGGATCAAGGTTTTGAGACTGGTTCCAGGCACAGAATCTCTTCCACTTTTCTGAATAAGATTTCCTGGTGCTAGGCCTCCTGGCCTCCAAAATGACATCCATAACAGCTTTAGAGAGAGAAGTTGTCTGTTTGGCTATTGAATCTTCCATGCAGCCAGGTTTAAAGTTTTGAGCTGACTGTGCAGTATCTGATTGTTTTGCTGAGTCAGAAGGTGTGGAATTTGAGGCAAAATCCAAGGTGGACCTTGAGCTAAGTTCTTTAAGATTGGGTACCAGTGCTGGCGTGGCCAGTCTGGAGCAATCAGAATCATCTGTGGTTTGTCTTGTCTGGCTTTTAGGAGTACCTCTGAAAGGAGAGGCAGTGGTGGGAAGGCATAAACACTTAGGTTTTTCCAGCTGAACGAAAGAGCATCCACTTTCCATGCTTGTGTGTGGTAAGTCCTTGTGCAGAATTTTTGTAGGTGGCAATTCAGTGGGGAGGCAATGTCCGGCCACCCCAATTTTTGCATCATCATGCTGAAAACCTGTGGATTTAATTTCAACTCGTGCGGATCTATGATGTTTCTGCTTAGGTCGTCTTGCCAGAGTATTTATCTTTCCTGGCAGGAATTGTGCTTGCAGATGAACTTGACAAGTTATAGCCGTGTTCCACAAGGTCATGGCTTGCCTGCATAGGGGGCAAGAATGAGTGCCCCCTTGCTTGTTATGTACCACATCACTGTGGTGTTGTCCATCCTTATTAATATTTGCCCTGGATGCAGGAGGTCCTTGAAATCTTAGAGCATTTTGTACAGCCAACATCTCTTTTTGATTGATGTGAAGAGGCATTTGTTCTGTGGTCCATTTGCCCTAAATACATTTTCCTGCCATGTGTGCTCCCCAGGCGTAATCCGAGGCATCTGTTGTTATAGTCTGCCTGGCTGTGGGGAGAGTGAAAGGCTGACCCTTGTTGAGGTGACATGCCTGTGCCCACCATCAAAACTCCTGTTGTAGGCAGGGAATTAGAGGTATTACTGTCTCCAGGCTGTGTGAATGTTGAGACCAAACACTTTTTAGGTACCAATGTAATTTCCTCATATGCAGTCTTGCATATGGAATTAGTAGAATGCAGGATGCCATGAATCCAAAGGCCTGCAGAATTTTTCTTGCAGGGAGTTGGGACTTTGTTGCCATCAATTGAAAATACTGAGTCAGTTGCCCTTGTTTGTCTGGCATGAGATAAGCCATCTGGGCCGTTGTATTCACGTTGGCACCCAGGAATATTATCTCTTGTGAGGGCACTAGTTTTGATTTCTTTTCGTTTACTGTGTACCCTAGGCAACTTAATCTTTTTACGAACGCCAGATGCTGTAGAAGAATGTCCATGCTCTCTGCTTGAATCAGGCAGTCGTCCAGATATGGATATATTTGCATTCCTTTTTATCTGCAAAATGCAATTACTGGTGCCAGTCACTTGGTAAAGACCCTGGGCGCAGCAGATAAGCCAAAGGGCAGTGCAGAAAATTGGTAGTGTATTGAACCAGCTATGAATCTGAGGTATCTTCTGCAATTTTGTCTGACAGGGACAAGCAGGTATGCCTCTTTGAGGTCCAAAGTAACAAGCCAAGCTTTCTTGCCCAACATGGGAAAGAGCTGATGTAGTGTCAGCATTTTGAATTTCGGAACATCCAGGTAAGTATTTAGAGTGGAAAGGTCCAGAATGGGTCTCCAGGCTTTGTCCTTTCTGGGTACCAGGAAGAGTCTTGAGTAAAATCCTTGTTCTTTTTCCTGCTGTGGTACTTTTTGAATAGCTCTCATGTCCATGAGAGCTGTAATTTGTTTTTGTGCCTCTGCCCATTGATTTTGTGGCAAGTCTGGCATTCCTTTTAGCCTTGGAAAAGTGTGAAAGTGTAACCTGTAACCTTGAGACACAATATTCAGCACCCATTTGTCTTGGGTGATTGCTTGCCAGTTTTGAGAAAAAAGTGCTAGTTTCCCCCCTAAGGGAGCTGCCAAAAGTTAAGAGTTTGGCATTGGAAGGGGGAAGTCATTGGGACTGTTTCCTGTAAAGTTGTGACTTATCCTCACCTTGTTTTGGGTTTGAAGCACCCCACTGTCATGGTCTTTAAGAACCTTGTGGCTGACATCTGCCTCTTGGGCGTCTGTATCTGCCTCTTTGTGACCTGACACTGGAAAGGACCAATTCTTAGTAGGCCAATTTCTGCTAAATCGTGGTGGCTGTACCTGTAAGAAATCCTTTACTGTTTGCATAGATTTTGCCTTATCCTCCATTTTCTTTAATACCTATTCTGTCTTAATACCAAATAAATTATCTTGCTGCAAAGGGGCATCCAGTAATTTTGGCTTAACATGGTCTGGTAAACTTTGTTCTTTTAACCAAGTATGCCTTTGAATCACAGATCCTGTAACTGCTGCTCTACAATAAGCTTCTAATGAATCAAAACCACATTGCAAAGTATGCTTTCCCACTTGTTCAGCTACATGCAATAAATCCTGCATTTCCTTACAGTCAGGTTGTTCTGCATTTATACTCATTTTGTGTTTTAATTGAGACAGTAAATATTGTTGATACTTAAGCATGTGAAACTGGCAATTCAGAGCTCTCACTGCTAAAGTTGCAGAGGTGTAAACTTTCTTTCCCCATCTGTCTAATGCTCTACAGTCCCTATCCGAGGGAACTGGATTCTTAGCCGTGGAAGCCTTAACCCCTTTGGGACCCTGGGAAATAGTTTCTAGGTCTGCAACAGGGTTTTTATAAAGGAATTTGTGAGAGTCAGGGACTCTGTAGTATCTGTCTGGCTTGACTGGAGCTGGGGGTAAAGAATCAGAGTTTAAACTATATTCAGAGAACACATCATCCACAATGTCCAACACTGGCGGAATAGCAAGGGGCCTGTGCTGAGGCAGCAAAGGAAAGTCTCCGAGCCTTTTCTTGGATTCTGAGTAATCCTGGCCCTCCCAATGGAAATGCTCCCTCATGGTATGTAACGTTCCCCCAAAAGAGTAATCATCAGGAGGAGAGGCAGAAGGAATGGATTCTTCAGCATCAGAATCCTCATAGGGGGTAATGAATATCCCTGGTCTGAAGAGGAATCAGAATATACTGAAACCTGGTCAGAGGAATCATAGTCTGTATCCTGCCTAGACCTTTTATCAAGAGGGGGATGGGAACCCCTGATCAAAGTTATCAAGTCTTCGGCCATCTTGAGCATCTGCTTTTTGGGCATGGAGGCCTGTCCAGGTGAATGCTGCACTTGCTTCTTTATCTTTAGTGTAGGCTTAGTCTTGGCTGCAGTCGTAATAGTAAGTTGAGTAGGCCTGAAAACACCCTCAGAAGCCGATGCCTGCTCAGCGGCTCCGGACCCATCTGAAGGGTTAATCTCTGTTTGCCCAACACCTTGAGGCTCCAGAGGCCTAGGCACCTCCATGTGGGAGTTGGACGCGGTAGTGGGTGTCAAGGGCTGCGAAAGCGCCTCACTGATAACCGGCAACTGGCCTAGAAGAGGCTTCATCGTCAGTTTTGGACTCGTAGCCTTTCCCTATCTTTATCTTTGCGCTTTTTATGCATTCCGGTCGACGGTTGTTCCGACGGCATTGTGTAATTAAACCTTCGCTCAAAATAATGGCGAGCAAAATCAAACTGACGTTTAATAGTGCGTTTGTTAAATCTAGCACAAAACCGACAACTAGTGACGTCGTGATCTGGGCCTAGGCATGGAATACAGTAAGAATGAAAATCCTTATGAGGTATTTGCTTCCCACAAGAAATACAATTATTAACTGACATCGGACTGAGGCAAGAAAATATTTTCCCCAACGGTGTACTTAGCTTTATTGAAGACTTCAGTTCTGAAATCGAATTTGAAATCTCAGGAGTTGGCCGACCGGCACTTGCGAACTACTTTTGCTTTGGGCACCACGCAGCAAGAAGGACTGAAGAAAATGGCGTCGGCTGCTTCTTGTATACCGTTGGCGCACTGACAAAGAGGCGACAGCAACCGATGCCGGACCAAGACTTTGGAACTCAGGCCGACTGCGGGCCCGCCTGATGGCAGGATAACCCAAGTGTAATGACTGCAGCAGTGAAACACGATGAACATCTGTACTACGTTCTTCGTGTTTCACTGTTGCAGTCATCACATTTGGGTAGATTCCCAAAGCTAAAGTTGGGAGGAAGAATTTTAGGAATTAGGACCAGCTAGGAGGCCCTGCAAGATTAGAGTGGCAAAGCCAGCTCTGGATTTAGAGAAAATAGGCAAATGATAATGCTTGGTGAAAGTATGTACAGAACTCCAGGCTGCAGCTTCTAGGATGTCCCTGGTAGGGACGCCTCTGAGAAAGGCTGTAGAGGTAGATGCAGCCCTGGTTGAGTGGGGTCTGATCCCCTGTGGGACAGGTTTTCCGTGGTGTTTATAGCATAAATGAATGCAATGGCCTATCCATTTAGAAATTGTTTGCTTTGAAATAGCCTTCCCCTCTGCCCCTGCAGCAAATGCCACCAGCAGTTGTTCAGATTTCCTTTGAGGTTTAGTCCTGTCCAAGTAGAATCTAAGTTGTCTGTGCACATCTAATGAGTGCAGTATCTATTCCACTTTGTTCTGTGGATTAGGAAAGAAGGTTGGCAAATGAATGGACTGATTAAGAGCCACACTGGATACCACCTTGGGCATGAAAGATGGATTGGTTCTGAGGGACACCCTGTCCGCATGAAAGATGATGAAAGGCAAGTCTCCACTGCCATAAGGGCCTGTAATTCAGATACCCTTCTTGCTGAAGTGATAGCTAAAAGGAAAGCGGTTTTACAAGAAAGAAATTTTAAATATGCAGTAGCAGCTGGCTCAAAAGGAGGAAGGGTGAGTTTCTCCAAGACAAAGTTAAGGTCCCAAGGCTGGGGTTGGAGCTCTCCTGGGTGGTCTTAATTTTTTGGCCTCTCTGAGAAACTGCTTGAGCAGTGGATGAGAGAAGAGGTGAGGTTCTGTGTTATAATGAGCTGAAATGGCTGAGGCGTGAATTTTGATGGAGGAAATAGACAGGCACTTGTGAAGCATCTCAGTTAAGTATTGTAAAATCTGAGGTAAACTGGACGCTGCTGTGCTCATCCCTTGAGACTGGTTCCAGGCACAGAATCTTTTCCATTTTTCAGCATAAGATTTTCTAGTACTAGGCCTCCTTGCCTCTAAAATAATATCCATCACTGGTTTACTGAGGAATGGTAAAGGAGATATTAGGTAATTAGCCAGGCTGCTAGGTTCAGTGTTTGAAGCTGAGGGTGCAGAATCTGATTCTCCTGCTGAGACAACAGGGAAGGGGTCTGAGGCAGGTGCCGTGGGGCCAACCGTGACACACTGCACAAGAGGGGACACCAGTGTTGGCGTGGCCAGTCTGGTGCAATCAAAATTGTTCTTGGTTTGTCTTGTTTGATCTTTAGTAATACTTTGGAGATCAGAGGCAGAGGAGGGAAGGCATAAACTGATAGGCTTTTCCAGCTGAAGAACAGAGCATCCACTTTCCAAGCTTGTTTGTGGGGAGTCCTTGTGCAAAATGTGTCCAGTTGATAGTTTTGGGGGGAGGGAAACAGGTCTACCTCTGGGCTCCCCCATTTGCTGGTCAACATGTTGAAAATCCTTGGTTCCAGTTTCCACTCGTGTGGGTCCACGAGGTTTCTGCTTAGTCCATCCGCCAGTATATTTAATTTCCCTGGCAGGAATTGAGCTTGTAGATGCACTTGGTAGCTCAAGGCTGTGTTCCACAATGCCATGGCTAGTCTGCAGAGGGGGTAGGAATGTGTACCCCCCCTGCTTGTTTATGTACCACATAACAGTGGTATTGTCCGTCTTTATCATTAGTTGTCCTGGAAGAATGTGGTCCTTGAAGGCTGTCAGAGCATTCTGTACAGCTAACATTTCTTTTTAGTTGATATGCAGGTGCATTTACTTGGGTTCCATTTACCTTGAATGCACTTCCCCTGCCAGGTGAGCCCCCCATGGATAATCTGATGCATCTGTTGTTAGGGTTTGGGTGGCAGGGGGTAGTGTGAATGGTAGTCCTTTGTTTTGGTGGCAGGCCTCTGCCCACCAAAGGAGCTCTAGGCTTAGACAAGGTATGATAGGACTCATTGCTTCTAGATCCCGAGAATGTTGGCACCACAGGCTTTTTAGATACCACTGTAGTTTCCTCATAGGCAGTCTTGCATATGGAATTAGAAGAATGCAGGAGGCCATGAACCCCAAGGCTTGCAGTAATTGCCTTGCAGATAGCAGGGTTTTTGTAGCCGCTTGTTTGAAGTATGTTGTCAAACGAATTTGTTTCTCTGGCGTGAGGAAAGCCATCTGGGAAGTTGTATTCAAGCTTGCTCCCAGGAATATAATTTGTTGACAGGGTACCAGGTGTGATTTCTTTTCGTTTATGGTGTACCCCAGACAAGTTAGCACCCTTTGTGCAAAGGCCAGATGATTCAAAAGTATGTCCTGGCTTTCTGCCTGAATTAGACAATTGTCCAGGTATGGGTATATCTGAATATTTCTTTGCCTGCAAAATGCAATAACTGGAGCTAGGCACTTTGTGAATACCCTGGGTGCAGTAGATAAGCCAAAGGGCAGTGCAGAGAACTGATAGTGCGTGTAGCCTGCTTTGAATAATAGGTATCTTCTGCAAGATTCCTTGATTGGGATGTTCAGGTATGCTTCTTTTAAATCGAGTGTTGCCAACCAGGCATCTTTGCCTAGCATAGGAAGCAACTGGTTAAGAGTCAGCATCTTGAATTTTGGAATCACCAAAAAGGTGTTTAGAGTAGACAGGTCCAGGACAGGGTGCCATGAATTGACTTTTCTGGGTGCTAGGAAAAGTCTAGAGTAGAAACCTTGTCTCTTTTGCACTTCTGGTACAAACTGAATAGCCCCCATGCTTAAGAGAGAGAGTACTTGCTTTTGGGCCTCTGCCCACTGATTTGGGGGTAGATCTGGCCACCCGCTTAGTGTTAGCAACGTGTGGAAGTGAAATCTGTATCCCTTGGACACTATATTTAAAACCCATTTGTCCTGGGTAAAGAGTTCCCAGTTCTTTGCATGAAGAGCAATCTTTCCCCCCAAAGGGTCAATCAGTTGATAAGTGCTTTGGTAGTTTTTAGAAAGAAGTCATTGAGACAGTTTACCATAGGGGGAGCTTTATTACTCCCAGATTTGGAAGTAGAGGCCCCCCCACTGCTTAGTCCTGTGTGTACCCTGGGACTGCAGCCTGGGAGCTCTGCTGGATCTGGGTTTGGACTGAGAAGGTCTGGAAGAGGCAGGAAAGGACCATTTCTTGGAAGGCCAATGCCTACTAAATCTTGGAGGTTGCACGTGTAAAAAATCTTTAACAGTTTGCATACACTTAGCTTTTTCTTCCATCTTTTTAAGAACATCTTCTGCCTTATTGCCAAACAAGCGGTCCTGGTTTAAGGGAGCATCCAATAATTTTGCTTTAACATGATCAGTTAGGGATCACTTCTTAAGCCAAGCATGCCTTCTAAGTGCAGACCCAGTTACAGCAGCCCTGCAAGATGTCTCTAGAGAATCAAAACCGCATTGCAAAGTATGTTTTCCAACTTGTTCAGCTGAATGTAGTAAATCCTGTAAATCCTTATTTTCAGCACACTCAGGAATCAACATCATTTTCTGTTTAAGCAATCCAATAATATGCTGCTGATACTTTAACATATGAAACTGGCAGTTTAAGGTCCTAATAGCCAGAGTTGCAGAAGTGTATACCTTCTTACCCCATCTATCCAGCGCCCTGGAGTCTCTATCAGAGGGAGTAGGATTTTTGGCAGCAGTAGCTTTAATGCCCTTGGGCGCCTGTGAAATGGTCTCAGGACCCGCAGTAGGATTTATAAAAAGGAACTTGTGAGAGTCAGTGACCCTGTAATATCTATCAGGTTTTCTGGGAGCAGGAGGTAAAGAGTCAGGAGCCAAAGCTAGATTCTGCAAATGCATCATAAACTATGTCTAGTACAGGAGGTACGGCTAAAGGCCTGTGCTGCGGCAGGAGTAAAAAATCCCTAAGCCTCTTTTTAGAATAAGAAAATTCCTGACTCTCCCAACAAAAATGCTCCCTGAGAGTATGCAAGGTTTCACCAAAAGAGAAATCCTCTGGGGGGGAAGCAGACGGCACAGAGTCCTCAGCATCGGAATCCTCATAGGTAAATAAGGGTAAATACTGGTCATCAGAGGAAACAGAAAATTCAGAATCCTGGTCAGAAGTATCATAAACAAACTCAGTCCTAGGTCTCAGAGGGGGAAGGCTGGCTTCCCCTGATTAAAGTAATAAGGTCTTCAGCCATTCTTATCATTTGTTTTTTAGGCATAGAGGCCTGACCATGTGGTCTGGATGCCAGTTTTCTAGGCATGGTTCGAGATTTTGACCTTGAAGAAGAAGAAGATGATGGTGTTGGTTAATCCGCAAGTCAGGAGGCCTGAATGCACGCTCAGAAGCCGGTGCCTGCACAGCGGCTCCGGACCCATCCAAGGTAGAGACATCCGCGGGTTCCACAGTTGAAGCATTTCGCGGCATGCCGGACTCTGAATGGGTCTCAGTAGAGGCCTGCGAATCAGAAGTAGCGGGTATCAAGGGCTGCGAAAGCGCCTCACTGAGTACCGGCGAACTGGCGACTAGCTTAGGAGAAGCATCGTCAGCAGCTTTGGACCTAGGTGGCCTGTCTCTGTCTTTATCTTTGCGTTTTTTCGGAAAGTCGGTAGTCTGATAGCTGACTGAGGACATATCAGGATAATTGAACCGAGCACCAAAATATTTAGAAGCATAAATACACCGACGGACAGTTCGTGGTTTAAATAAGGCACAAAACCGACAGCGAGCGTTGTGGTCAGGGCCTAGGCAAGGAATACAGTATGAATTAAAATTTTTATGAGGTATTTGTTTTCCACAAGTAATGCAATTATTGACTTTTACTGACATCGGTTAAGAGCAAGAAAAAGTTTTCCCAACGGGGTGCTTAGCTTTTAGTTGAAGACTTCGGTTCTGAAACTCGAAAACGAAAATTTCAGGAGTTGGCCGACCAGCACTTGCGAACTGCTTCTGCTTCGGGCACCGCACGGCAAGAAAGACTGGTGTAATGGCGTCGGCTGCATGTTTTACACCCCTGACGTCATGAAGAAGAGACAGCAACCAACGCAGGACCCAAGACTTTGTTAATCAGGCCAAATGAGGGCTACTGCAAGCAGATAACCCAAATGTGATGACTGCAACAGTGAAACATGAAGAACATCTATTTTGAGGCAGGGGTGGAAGAAGCAGACTTAGAAGAGGTTGGATTTCTAGGTCCCCTCTTACTTTTGGAAGAAGAGAATGACAGAGAAGGTTTCCTAATACAGGCAGTCTTAATTGGATAATTTCTATGAAACTATGGAACTCGAGAAACAAGAATGTGTTTAAGATCCTGTAGCTACTCTCCTTTCTACTGAAGAGACTTGAAGAGCTCCTCTGCTGAATTCCCAAACAAGGCTTTGCTACTCAAAGGTGCAGCAAGCAATTTGGCCTTGAAATCTTCAGGCAGAGGTTGTAGCCTAAGCCAAAAGTAAATTCTCAGAACAGACCCAGAAGCAGCTGCCCTAGCAAAGGCATCAGCAGCATCATAACTGCACTTGAAGGAGAGCCTAGTCACTTGTGCAGAGGATTTAAGAACAGATGGTAGTTTTGATTTTGCTGGGGAATCAGGGATGTCTGCAACATTTTCTTGCATTTGTCAGAAGGGCTAGGGAGAACTTTGCCATGTGTGTCTGATAACTTATTGCATGGAAGGCCAAAGTGGAAGAAGTGTATACCTTCTTTCGCCAAATGTTCCATGCCCTTGCTCTCCTTATTAGAGGAAAACAAGGAAGTGGATGGTAGCAATTTTAAGGCCTTATCCATGGAAACAGAAATGGTAGTTGGATGAGTAGCAGGAGCCTTGAAAAGGAACTTTGAGTTGTCAGGTACCTTACAGAACCCCTCTGGATGCTAGGTGGCAGGAGGCTGAGAGTCTGGATATTTGGAGGCAGGTGAGAAAACATCCAGGAAGGCAGGCTGGACTGGAGGGATAGCAGAAGAAGAAGGGGAGTCAATCTGCAAGAGGTCATAATACATTTTTTGAATATCAGAAACATGGGCAGTCCCACTGAAAAAAAATTCTTTCATTTTGAGCATGGTCTCTCTCCAAAAGAGATGATCTCCCCATGGGAATCTGTACCATTAGATTCCTCCTCTGAGGAGGCATATCCCAAGGGAGAAGCCAACTGGGCGGAGTAGGCTAATGACTCCTCTCCAGAGGACTCCTCCTCCTCTGAGGAAGTGTCCACAGTTGTCCTTTTGAAGGACGTGGAAGGAGAAAAGGGTTGCACAGGAACGGAGGATGGAGAGGGTTGGTGAAGAGCCATAAAGGCATTAAAGAGGCTTTGAAAAAAAGATTCCCAATCAGGGGAGCTGCTGAGGGGTAGCAGGAGACACATGTTTAGCTTTAGCCGCCTTCTTTTTACACACTTCCAAACTATGAAAAGTACAGTTTTGTACCTACCATAAATGTAGATGTCCGATAGGAATGCATCTGCAGTCCTTACAAATGGGTTGTCCTGTCGTCAGGCAGCCCTTCGGTCGGCCGGATTCCAAAGTCTGGGTCTGGCCTCGGCTGGTGTCGCACTTCACCCGATGTCATAGCTGCAGTTATTCGGGTATAAAGGCATCAGCCGACGCCATCTTCCTCAGTGTTTCTTGCCCCAGATGCCAGGTGCCCTTTTGGAAGGCTAAATTTGAATAAATGCCAATGATTCCAAATAGTAGAGAGCAAACACAAAAAATAAGCATATATGTACATATATACAAACAAATACACCATAATAGATCCCCCCCAAGCTAGCTGCAGGCTGGCAAATACCCTAGGAGTACCTCAGAGGGGAAGGAGGGTGGGTAATCCTGACTGCAGATGCATTCCTATCGGACATCTACATTTATGGTAGGTACAAAGCTGTACTATGTCCTTCAAGGATGCATCTGCAGTCCTTACAAATGGGTAGAATACCATAGCTAAACAAGGGGAGGAGGAAAGATTAGTGATTATGGTGTAGCTAGGATCCCTTGCAAAACAGCAGTGGCAAAACCTGCTCGGGATCTAGAGTATAAAGGTAAATTGTAATGCTTGGCAAATGTATGCACGGAGGTCCAAGTAGCAGCCTCTATAATGTCCTTGGTAGCCACTCCACGTAAGAAAGCTGTGGTAGTGGCTGTAGCCCTTGTGGAGTGAGGCCTGATGTTCTCTGGAGTTTTCTTTCCATGGTAGGAGTAACAAAATCTAATGCAATTTCCTATCCATTTGGAGATTGTCTGTTTCGAAATTGGTTTTCCTTCCTTTCCTGTGGCATATGCTACCAGAAGCTGATCAGTTTTTCTATTGGACTTCGTCCTGTCCAGGTAGTAGCGTAACTGCCTGTGTACATCCAAAGTATGCAAAAGTCTTTCTCCCCTGTTCTGTGGGTTTGGGAAGAATGTAGGTAGGTGAATAGCCTGATTTAATGACACTCTGGATACCACCTTAGGCATAAATGTAGGATTTGTTCTCATGGACACTCTATCTTGATGGAAGATCAGGAAGGGTTGTACTGCCATTAATGCCTGTAGTTCGGAGACCCTTCTTGCTGAGGTTATTGCCAGCAGGAAAGCAGTCTTCCAGGATAAGTATTGTAATTCTGCTGTTGCTGCTGGTTCGAAAGGAGGAAGTGTCAATTTTTCTAGCACAAAGTTCAAGTCCCATGCTGGCAATGGTGGTTTCCTGGGAGGTTTCACATTTTTAATTCCTCTCAGAAACTGTCTGAGCAGGGGATGAGAGAAGACAGGAGGATCCAAGCTATATTGTACTGAAATAGTTGATGCATGTATCTTGATGGAAGAGTAGGACAGGCCTGTGTGGAAGAGCTCTGCCAAGTACTCCAGGATGTTGGCCATGTTTACTAGAGTCACATCTTCTCCCTTTGCAGTACTCCAAATGAGATATCTTTTCCATTTTGCTGCATAATTCTTTCTTGTTGAAGGTCTGCGTGCCTCCAGGATTATGTCTTTAACCCTTTGGGATAAGTTTGGGTTAATTGCTGTTATGTAATGTTCCAGGCAGTTAGCTGCAGAGTTTTCAGGTTTGGATGCAGGATGTTGTAGTTGTTCTGTGTTAACAATAATGGGATCAGGGGTAGTGTCCATATTTGTTCCCGAGACATGCTCCTCAGCAATGGGTACCAATGTTGTCTTGGCCAGTCTGGAGCTATCAGAATGATCCTGGGACGGTCCTCTTTGATCTTCAGAAGCACCTTGTGCATCAAAGGAAGTGGTGGAAATGCGTATGCTGTCAGGTTTTTCCAACTGAAAGAAAGGGAGTCCACCTTCCAAGCAAGTGGGTGGTACGTCCTTGTGCAGAATTTCTTTAGCTGGTGATTGAATGGAGATGCAAACAAGTCTATTTGTGGTAATCCCCATTCCCTTGTGATGGCTTTGAAGATGTCCGGATGAAGCATCAATTCATGGGCATCTGTGGTTGTTCTGCTTAATATGTGTGCTAGAATGTTTTCTTTTCCCGGTACAAAGATTGCTTGTAACTGAATGTTGTAGCTCAGGGCCACATCCCATAGGTCCAGTGCCAGCCGGCATAGAGGATATGAATGGGTGCCCCCCTGTTTGTTGATGTACCACATAACTGTGGTGTTGTCTGTCCTTATCATCAACTGACCTTCTTGGAGAAATGGTCTGAATGACTGGATTGCCAACTTTACTGCCAGCATTTCCTTTAGATTTATGTGTAGGCGCAGCTGGTCTTGAGTCCATAAGCCTTGTATGCACTTGCCCTGCATGTGTGCTCCTCACCGAGGTCTGAGGCATCTGTCGTGATGGTTTGGCTTGGTTGGCTGTTGCAGAAGGGCAATCCTGTGTTTGACTGACAGGCCTGAGCCCACCATAGGAACTCTTGTTTCAGGCATGGGATTATTGGAATTTTGGTTTCTAGGCTGTGCTTGTGTTGGGACCACAAATTCCTTAGGTACCACTGTAGCTTTCTCATATGCAGTCTGGCATGAGGGACCAGAATTATGCAGGATGCCATGAAGCCTAGAGCTTGCAGTACTTTTCTTGCAGTTAGGTGGTTCTGCTTTGTTAATGCCAAGAAGTAGAGAGGTAGTTGTTCTTTCTTTTCTGCAGTTAGGAATGCCATTTGTTTTGATGTGTCCAGCTCTGCACCCAGAAAGGTTATTCTTTGGGATGGAATCAGCCTTGACTTTTTTATATTGACTGTATATCCCAAGGCTTGCAGTAGGTAAATGACTCTTTGTAAGTCTTCTGCTAGTTTGCTTTTGTTGTCCGCTTGTATCAGGCAGTCGTCCCAGGCATTTCGTGAACACTCTGGGCGCAGTAGATAAGCCAAAGGGCAATGCTGAAAATTGATAATGCTCTGATCCTGCAAGAAATCTGAGGTATCTTCTGCAAATTGGTCTTATGGGGATGTGCAGGTATGCCTCCTTGAGATCTAGAGTTACCAGCCAAGACTCCTTGCCCAGCATGGGAAGAAGCTGCTGTAGGGTCAGCATTTTGAATTTTGGAACAATAAGGAATGTGTTTAAAGTGGACAGGTCTAGAATGGGTCTCCATTTGTTTTCTTTTCTTGGTACCAGGAAGAGTCTGGAGTAAAATCCCTTTCCTTGCTCCATAGGTGGTACCCTTTCCACAGCTCTCATTCTTAATAGCTGAGATATTTGTTTTAGAGCTTCTGTCCTTTGAGTAGGTGGTAGGTTTGGCATTCCTCTCTTCCCTGGTAGAGTATGGAAATGGAACCTGTAACCTTGGTCTATAGTTTGCAAAATCCATTTTTCCCTTGTGATGCAATGCCAGTTTTTTGAGAATAATGTTAGTTTTCCGCCTAAGGGTGCTTCTAGTTGTTCCCTGGTAGGCGTGCCACTGTCAAGTCACTGTGATTGAGTTGTTGTAGTGGTGGTGGGTGCGTCTGGGCCTGGCTGGTTGTTACCTTGCCATTGGCGCCCCTGTAGGCACCCCTGGATTGGTTTCTGCCTCTTGAACGCCTATTCCTGCCTCTCTGGGCCTTAGAGGAGTCTGGAAAGGACCAATTTTTGGAGGGCCAGTTCCTGCTAAACCTTGGAGGTTGAACCTGTAAGAAATCTTTCACCGTTTGTACAGATTTCGCCTTCTCTTCCATCTTTTTTAGCACCTGCTGAGCAGGGGAACCAAATAAATTGACCTTGTCCATGGGTGCATCCAAAAGCTTTGATTTGACATGGTCTGGTAATGCCTGTTCTTTCAACCATGCATGTCTCCTGATAACTGTGCCAGTCATGGCTGATCTAAAGGAAGCCTCCAGTGCATCATAGCCACATTTTAAAGAATGGTTACTAACCTGCTGTATGTTATGTACCATTTCCTGAACATATTTTTTATCTAAAGATTCTTCAGAGGAAAGCTTTTTAGTTAACTGGTCAAGCATAAACTCTTGATATTGAATCATATGAAATTGGCAGTTCAAAGCCCTAGCTGACAAGGTAGCAGAAGTGTAAACTTTTACCCCATCTCTAAGGACCTGGATTCCCTTTTAGAGGGGAGGGTTTTTAGTAGAAGTAGCAGCTACAGCTTTAGGGCCCTGGGCAATGGTCTCTGGATCTGCAAAGGGAGCCTTGTATAAATGGTGATGAGTGTCCGGGACCCTGTAGAACCTATCGGGCTTAGCAGGAGCTGGAGGTAATGAATCAGGAGCAGTGCAAGCATCATTAAATGCATCATCTACAACAGAAAGAACTGGAGGTATAGCTAAAGGCCTATGTTGTGGCAAATGTAGAAAGGTTCTAAGCCTTTTTCTGGAGTCTGAGAAATCTTGGCCCTGCCACTGAAAATGTTCCCTCATAGCATGCAAGGTTTCCCCAAAGGAAAATTCCTCAGGTGGAGAGGCTGAAGGAATGGACTCTTCAGCATCAGAGTCTTCGTAAGGAGAATAAGAAGCCTCAGGAAGGTCTGTATGTTCTGATTCATCAGAGGAACCATCAGTGGATACTGGTTCAGGGGGCTCTGCTCTAGGTCTCTTTTCTGGAGGAGGGAGAGAGGACCTGTCTGGATGGGGCTGGGATCCACGAATTAAAGAAATTAAATCCTCAGCCAAAGATAGCATATGAGAGCTAGTGCTGGGCCTGTGTGAGGGGGGTTTGGCAGGCACAGATTTTGAAGCTTTGGCTGCTTTAGCCCTGGCAAAGGCCTTAATAGACATGGCTGCAGGAGGCCTAGCAGCTCCACGTGCAGGGGTTGAAATATCCAGGGGAATTGTGTCTGATAAATCCTGGGAAACTGCAACAGAAGGCTGAATTTCAGAAGCAGATTCTACCAGGTTAGAGGAGGCCTTGGTAGAAGGCATGGTTTCGGCTGGAGAAAGAACCGCTTGCTCGGTTTCGGCCGAAACCGAGACACTTGCGGTTTGCTTAATCGCGGTTTCAGCCGAGACCGCGGACCGCGAGTGTCGGTCCTTTTCTTTCGCTTTTTGAAATTTGCGTTGTCGGAGGATCCGACGGCATAATGTAGGCAAAATCAGAGCCGAAAATTTGTTCAGCAAACTCCGACCGACGTCTAAGCGTCCGTCGGTTAAAAGAAGCGCAGGCTAGACAAGCTGCTACGTCGTGGTCTGGGCCTAAGCAATGTATACAGTAGGAGTGGAAATCTTTATGAGGTATTTGTTTCCCACAAGATAAACAGTTATTCACTTTCTCTGACATCGGCTGAGGCAAGAAAGAGTCCCCAACGGGGTACTTAGCTTTTCAGAAGTCTTCAAGTAGTATTCCGTAGTAGTAATCTCTGCATCTGACCGACCGGCACTTGCGAACAGCTTCTGCTTCGGGCGCCACGCGGCAAGAAAGACTGAGGAAGATGGCGTCGGCTGATGCCTTTATACCCGAATAACTGCAGCTATGACGTCGGGTGAAGTGCGACACCAGCCGAGGCCAGACCCAGACTTTGGAATCCGGCCGACCGAAGGGCTGCCTGACGACAGGACAACCCATTTGTAAGGACTGCAGATGCATCCTTGAAGGACATCGTGGAAGGACCTGATGTCGGCCTACATGTGACGATATCAGAAAGCACATCTTCATGAACCATAATTTGTGTGTCGCCGTGAGGGCCCTCAGATATAACGAGCCTCGGTTCCCCCTTGTCTCTCTGATCGGATGCCTGCCCTTCCCTCATTTCTGTGCCAGTGGACTCCGGGGCCTCCATAGTGGTACCAGCTGAAGGTACATTCACCACCTCCGGCACGGTCTCCAGGCCTACACTGGCTTTGAGAGCAATGACTGGAATAGGATTCAGGCCGTGACTTTTTACTTCACATCCATTTCATGTGGAAGGTGCTTAAGTCGCTGGTTTTCTAAATATAATTTTAGAGAGGCTAGCCAACTCCTGAGGGTCTTAGGGACAAAGGCTTTGCAAATAGGATGTGGTGTGGCCGTAGTCTGGGCCTAGACAGAAAAGGCAAAGATCATGGGAGTCTCTATGTATAATCTGCCTTCCACACTGACACTTGCCCTTCCTAGCTAACATGGACCCAACAAACAAGCAGCAGCAAAAAAAATTTTAAGAAAAAAAAAAAAAAAACAGGGACTTATCTGAAACTTAGAACACAACTGTTCTGGTGAGCAAACGTCTGGAGCAGGTGATCGGACAGGCGGCAGAAAAGCTCTGAGGTAGGTGCGTGCTGATGTCTGATTTATACCGGACATCTCTTTATGGCCGATGTACTTGTGTAGTGCAATGTAGCATGTACCTCGCAGTAATATTAAGGCTTTTGGATACTGGCTGGACGTACGAGTCTGAGGGAGGTGGACTACCCTTTTGTTATGACTACTGCAGCATATGAATGCAAGGACATCTAGGGATTCTAGGGGCATGCCCATATCTCACCCTCAAAAGGGAAATGCCACAAGTTGGTCAAAGGAGGCATATTTTCCCCATGTCTGGAAACTCTAAATTTTAAGAAAGCTAAGTAAAATGGCATAGAATAATATAACCATATTTTCTATTCACTGCAAACAGTACTCAAAGTAAGCTCAGAAATTAACAGTATCTCCTTCATTTGCAAATAATGTAGGATGTGTGAAACAATTCTTACCACAATTGGTACTCCAATGTCTGGCCAGAGTAGGTCCTCAGATGGTAACTTTGGAGAATTCCATACCACCACAACTTTATTTAAATAAGGAAGCCCGTTTAACCTCTCCAAAGAGTTCATGAGTACCTCCTCACGCTCATAAGTCAACATAACAACTGTAAACTGCTCCCGTGGAACATTACCTCCCAAAGCAGCTTGGAATTCTTTTCCAGATCCTCCAGCACCTGCACCAATTGGTCGAAAGCCTGTGCCAGAGCCCAGAAATTTGGCCTCAGAAGGCAAAACTGGATCAAATGGCGTGTGAGGAAATAAGTAGAAAGGTCCTGGTGCTACATTCCAATTTCTGTACAAGTCTGTAGCTGTGAGAGTAAAATTGCGAAGGTATTTTGGAGATGCATAAGGAGGCTCAGTCTCTACAGGCCCCAAATCCAAGTCACCATTGTCTGCCATGTTAGGGTCAGTACCAGCTGCCTTGCCAGACTTGTGTGGTATCTCTACTGCAGGCTCTTCTCTAATAGGAGCAGCTGGAAGCATAATTCGAGTCCTCACAGAGGCCAAGATAGTGCTGAAAACAGTGTCTGAGGTGGAAAAGTAAGTCTCCCAGAGGAAACGACCTTGACGTCTCATAGCCAGCAAGTCATTGTCTGAGATGCTTCTTAAAAGGAAATGTAGTTCTGTTATACGTGGCTTTGGTACAATCAGTGCTGCTTCATTCCACTGAATCATGTCATAGTAGGGCAGATGAACATGCTCCCCAAGGATGACTGGGATAGCTCCAACTTCCAAGGCCTCAAACAACCTCATGGTGCAACTAGAAGTGATAACAAGGTGACCATCTCCTGGTGTTATAATTAGAGAAAAAGTGGAGAGTTTAAGTAATTCCAGTCTGTCTTCTCTCTCCCCACAAAGTGCCCACTCAGTGGGCAAGCTGGCCGCTGGACGATTCTTGCATGTGAATTCAACCAATACTACATCCAGCTTGCTGTCCTGTACAGCCTTCAGTGTGGCAATAATTCTGTCATCATAGTCAGCTGGGGCATTACCCTCTATTTCTTCTTCAAAAGAGCGAGCCTCTTGCAGACTTGATTTTAGAGATTCTATCTTTTCGCCTTGGAAACTGAAAAGATACTTCCGCTTCACAGGAACTTGAGCAGGGATTTCTAAGAAATTTGGTTCAGACATGGCATGCACCAGTGGTGTTGTCACAATATCAAACCCTGGACGGAACTGGGTATCATAAAAAGTAGACTGGGCAATCATGGCACGTCCTGTGCTAATATTATGTATAACGTTCTGTGTCTGTAGTTTTCTTGACAAATTAATTATAAGGTGATTGTGACCATCAGTCCTCCAGTAGGGCAGTGAATGCAACTGCTGCTCCAGTTCAGAAGGTTTTGGCATTAAAATCTCCTGCATTTCTCCAATTAAAACTACATATATACAAGCAATATTTGGATTTTTTGTCACATAAACATTGGTACTTACAGATGACTGAAAAGCTTGCTTAACTAAAGGGTCCAAGACGGTGCCAAAAGAATGTTCATCAGTATTATACACAAATACTGGAAAGCCAGATGTTAAAGGGCAGCGGGAGTAATCAAAACAGTTATGCAACCTACAAATGCTGGGTGACTTTGGCAAAGGAAGACCAGAATCATCTTTCTCAGGCAGAAGGCGGACTGGCAAAGACAGCTTTGGCTGATTTTGTGCCATCAGCTCTTCATATGTGTGTTTTGTTTGGCTAATTACATTTTTGAGCTGCAGGAGGTCTTGTTTGGCATTCTCAATACTCTTCTTGCAAGCTTCAATTTTTAGATTCAGCTTGGTGATCTCACTGTTAAGTTCCTGTCGCTTTGCCTCCAGCTGCAGAAGCTCTTCACTAACAGACTCACGGATACGACAAAGGTCCTGCACATGTTTAACTTCACAGAGTTCATTTCCTGTCCGTGGACCAAAATGGTGCCATCCATCTGCATCAGCATCATCTATGGTTGTTAGGTAGTAGTGGGCAATGAGTGGAAAGAAAACTAGTATGATAAACAATGTAAAACTGAGCCAGGTCAGCCGTATTCTATTGGACCACCGCAACATCCACTGCTGGCCTCCATTCCCCAAGCTACCATTCCTTAGCATCGTATATCCAGGCATGCGTCACAGAAAAGTGGTACAAAATGTCATGTTGGGTCAGTAGCCATTATTAAGATAATGCAGTGCCAGACCAGCTGATATAATTGCACAACTAAATACAGACAATATACATATGTATTTTGTGCTACAATCTATTTTTAAAGTGCCGATAGAATGGAAATTTCATCTTCTTTGTTTTACAAGTCAGTTCTCCGTTCTCTGCTTTCTTGTATTTTAAATATGGGCAGCAAAATAAAGAATTTAACAATTATGTTCCACAGATCTTCTCTAGCTCCCCACTGCTAGGGGATGTGGTAATGCCATGGTGATCAGAGGCAACAGTTGGTACAAACAGGTACGAAAAATCTTTTGCACCATCTTCATAACAGTTCACCACAACACATTCCACAGAACTGAAAACCATCTGTTTTACTGGAATACGTGACAAAGACAGAAGCCTTGTGTTTTTACTTCAGCATCAGATACAAAACTGATTCAGATGACATCTAGTGCATCTAGGTAAAAAAGAAGTGGTTAATTAGAGAACAAAGCAGTTAATGACCACACTATCATATAGGTACATGCTGCATAATCATCTATATACATTTTTTTGTTATTTAGGTTATTTTGACTGTTTTTACTATGTAATACTTTATTAAAATAAAACAGTAAACTCGACACTTTTTATGTATTGCAAAATAAAGTAGCAGAAGATACTATGATGATCCTTCTATTTATACAAGTACAGTTAATTAAAATCTTACCATAAGAGAAGATCTTCTCTTCACTCCTGTAGTATTCATTACACTAGGAATTCCCTGCCAAGGGTAGCCCAACGTCTGGGTCAGTATACCAAAGCCTTAGGTTGTACTGTACTACGTTCATTCATATCACTGTTGCAGTATTCGTTACACTAGGGAGAGTACAAAAGCTCAATAGGAAACTTGAGAGGAAGAAGGTCCAGCAGAGTCCTCAAGGAAGCCATACAAGATAGCTCTGGAAACCACATCCAACATACAATGTTAAAGTATGCACAGAAGTCCAATAGCTGTCTCAAGATATCTAATAATCCTTTGGAAGAAGAAGCCACAGGTTTTATCCAAATAATATCAGAATTGTCTATGCAAATACCAGGTGTGAAGAACCGTCCTACTAGCAGATTGCAGAGAGGGGAAAAGTGGGTAAATGAGTAGACTGATTAAGAAGCAGCTCATTAACCACCTTAGGCATAAAAGTAGGATTAGAATGAGGAGACACCTTGTCCCTATGGAAAACCAGAAAAGGAGGTAGAGCCAAAAGGGCCTGAAGCTCAGATTCCCTTCTAACAGAAGAAAGAGCCGAAAGAAGAACAGTTTTCCAAGTACAATGCTGTAAGGAACCTGAAGCTATAGGCTCAAAAGGAACCAGAGTCAATTTTTCCAAGAACAAAATTAAGGTCTCAAGAAGTAGGAATAGGCTTCCTGAGAGCCCTAACCTGAAGGGCGCCTTTAAGAAATTGTTTGACCTTTAAATCTAGAATCCAAAGGAGAAGTTAAAGTCAGACAAGCAGACATAGCTGAAAGCTGGGCTTTAACTGAACAGCATGCCAACTCAGCATTGAGTAATTCACACAAATAAGACAGAGCCAAAGGAACTTCCACAGAAAGTGTATCCAGGTTACGAGCAAGACATCAAACAGAAAATCTCTTCCATTTGGATAAATAAGATTTCCTGGTAGTGAGCCCCTGGCCTCCTAAAGAACCCAAAGCACATCCTCAGAAAAAAAGGTGCCTAAAAGGGATCAAAGCCCTATCACCCACACTGTCAGCTGAAGATTGGACAACTGAGGATGGATGAGAAACCCTTCGTCTTGTGCAAGTAGGTCCACCCTCTCAGGTAACTTGTGACTGCCTTTGGCTAAGTACAGAAGAAGGAACCAATGCTGTCTGGGCCAAAACTGAGTCACCAATAAGATTTTGGGAGAGTCCTGTACTATGTTGAACAGGACACATGGTATGAGAGGAAGGGGAGGGGAAGGCAAAAACATCCCCTTCCAAGAAAAAGAGAGGGTGTCCACCTTCCAACCCAGAGGACAAGGGACTTTGGTGTAAAAGACAGGAAGCTGTCTGTTCAGAGGGAAGGCAAAAAGCTCTACCTAAGGAATACCCCCCACTGGTGAACAATGTCCTAAAACACGTCTCCATAAAGCATTCATTCATGAGACTGTTATGGACCTGCACAGAGTCTGTCACAATGTTCAGTTCTGAAAGAATACAGACAGCATGAAAAGTTACCTGATACTAGACAGCCAGATCCCAAACCTGCACTAGAGGTAAAACTGCACTCCAGCCCCCCCTCCCCCCAGGCTTGCTGATGTAGCACATCACTGTGGTATTTTCCGCTACGACTTTTGAGGGGCCCTGGAAGGAAGAGAAAATGAAAAGCCTGAAGAGCCAGAAGAAGAGCCATCATCTTTTTGATGTTGATATGGTCCTTCTGATGAAGAGACCAAAAGCCCTGAACATTAAGAGGGCTAAAAGATGTCCCCTACCCCATGTTTAAGGCATCCAAAAAGAGTTCCTGAGAGGGGGCTGGAGGCTGAAAAGGAAGATTTAGGTTGAGAGACAGTTGTCAAATTCATCACTGAAACTCTAGTTTGAGGCACGGAGGAAGAGAAACCAGAAAGTCCAAAGGATGGAAATGCTGAAGCCAGAATGACTTTAGGAACCACTGTAGCTTTCTCATATTAAGTGTGGCTACAGGAAGCATCGGAATAGTGGAAGCTGTGAACCCCAGAGTCTTTAGAACCCCCCTGGTGGTAATGAAGACCAGTGGAAGAAGGACTTGGGGAAAAAAAAACACAGTTAGAGCCTTGTGATGATGCAGGGATGCCAGCACAGGAATGGTATGGAGCCTGCATCTGAGAAAATAGTGATCCTGAGGCGGAGTCAGGAAGGATTTTTGAAAATTCACTGTAAATCCTAGGCTCTGCAAGAGGAAAATAGCATAGTGAAGATGCTGAAGCAAGGTCTCTGGAGAGGAAGTCTGAATGAGCAGGTCATCCAGATAAGGAAAGATCTGTAGTTCCCTCATCCCACAAAAAGCAATCACGGGAGCGAGGCATTTGGTAAAAACCCTTGGAGGCAGTAGACAGGTCAAAGGGTAAAGCAAAAAACAGAAAATGCAAGGAAGAAACAGAGAAATGTAAACATTTCCTGAAATGGGGTTAAATAGGAATGTAGAGATAGGCATCCTTGAGATTCAGAGAGACTAGGAAAGCCTGAGGAAAGAAGAGGAAACAAGGTTTGAAGGGATAGCATATAAAAGGAAGGAACATTTAAAAAGGTGTTGAGCTGGGAAAGATCCAAAATGGGTCTCCAGATGCCTTCTTTTCTGGGAACCAGAAATATTCTGGAATAAAGCCCCTTCATCTTTTGAAGAACAGAAACTACTTTGCTGGTGTCTTGAGACAAAAGGCTCTGGAGAACATCCAGAAAAAAGGGCAGCTGTTCCTGAGGAGGTTGAGGAATGCCCAAAAATGGAGGAAGGGACTTACAAACTATGTAATACCCCTGACAAATGATGGACAAAACCCACGGATCCTGGGTGTTCCTTAACCATTTGAGAAGGGACATGAAAAGATGAGAAGAAAGAAGAACTTGGCTTAGGAGGGAGGGACGAAGACAGACAGAACCTGGCTTGTCTGAAAAAGGGGGCTTCTGAGCTGCAGAAGGTTGAGTAGACTTAGCAGGAGAAGCCCTTATAGAACCCTTTTTACCTCTGGGAGGAGGGTGAGACACTGTCTACTTACAAAGGCAGACTTAGTAGGATAGACACATTGCACTCAAGTTACCTGGCACTTGCTCACTATAGCAATTATATAAGTCAGCACTAAAAATTAAAAGCACTACACCCTCACTCCCCACTGGCCCTTGTTTTCAATTATTAAGGAATTCCCAATATTATTCTAGCATGTCCAAAGGTCAGTTGTCAATCTCCTCTCTGGTCCAGCTGGTGAATCTGCGAATCTTGAGGCAATGTTATAACTGCCTCATGTACACAGACAACCCTCTCCTCCTCCCACATAACACAAATACTTGCGAGAGATGCAGCTATTTAGCCAAACTGGTGGCTGAGCTCTCTCAACTCAGGACTGGCAAGACCAGACAGGAGGAGAAGGCAACTACACACACCACAAAACCAGCCTCACATAATGCTGCAACACCACTGAATCAAACACATAAACACACAAAGACATACTCGGAGGCTCTGAGTAAAAATTTACCTAAACAGCAGAGGCCTCCAAAGCAGACACCCAAACAACTGCTACCTCAAGACACCCCACAAGCAATACATAAACCACAAAAGCAGTGTGCAAAGCAGTCACAGCCCTTACGGCCAAATACAACACCAAACATACTTGTCATAGGTGACTCCATAGTCAGACACACTGACGCCCCACTCACCAGGCTGAACAAGGAGAGGGTCACAGTAAGCTGCCTATTGGGCGCTAGAATCCGCCACATAACACAAGCACTCTGGTCACTCCACGGCAAGTACAAATATGACACAGTCATTGTCCATGCTGGTGTGAACGACCTGAGACGCACTCCCTGGACTACATGAAAAGAGACAGAGGAGCTCTCTGATTATGTAGCCCAGGCAGGTATGACCCTGACCCTGAGCAGTATCCTTCCTTCACCAAGAATGATGCCACAATATAGAGACAAGATGATCAGCTTTAACAATTGGCTTAATGTCTGGTGTCATTCAAAGGGGATCCAGTGTCTGTCTGCCTGGGATGACATGCTTGACAAGCCACGCTGCTTCAAGGGACGGCTTGCACCTGTCACCCTGGGATTCGGATATTGGCTAAGGCTCTTGCCACCCCCATAGTGCCTTTTTTAGGCAAGGCTCAAATTCTAAACCTACCACCCTAGAAAACAACAATGGGAAGAAACTGAGGGTAATGCTGCTCAATGCCAGAAGTCTAAATCTCAAAATGCACGCACTCGAGGCCCTTCTCAGTATGGAGAACATCGATGTCTGTGCTGTAACTGAAACCTGGTTCAAGGCTCCTGAGAGCACCCCTGCACTATTAGGTTTTACCTCATATCATGCGTTCCGGCCCCAAAACCTGGACCACACCACAAAGGAGGGGTGTATCCATATTCATAATGGATACCCACACCTCCAGGTTGGTGGCAACACACTAAGCTCGGAAACCATCCAGGTGCAACTAACCATAGGCAAAACTGCTCTACAAATTGTAGCATGCTACAGGCCACCCTCTCAAACTCAGGAACCCCACACAGCCTTCCTGAAGACACTGGAGGGTATAAATGTATCTCCAAACACCATCATATTGGGTGACTTCAACTACCTGAATATAGACTGGGAACATTACTCAAGCCCTAACTTTCTAGCCCAACGGTTCCTGGAGTTCATAAATTCAAATGCCATGGAACAGCTAGTCACTGTTCCCACGAGAGGAGAAAATATACTAGATCTCATTATCACAAACATGGGGACAAAATGCTCCACACCGAAGTATATCCCTCATTGGTGAGATCTGATCATAAACTAATCTCACTGGAAATCCACATCCGCCCCACCCCAAACAAAAAAAGACCACAGTGAAGAACTTCTCCAAAGCAAACTTCACACTACTCAAGACTGGTGTGGTATCCTTCAAGGCCCCTGAGCCAGTGGAAACCACAACCCAAGCTGCGGAAGCCCTTACAAATGCCTTCTATGAACACCTCCAGGACTGCATGGATCAGGCAATCCCAAATAAAACCAAGACTCTTTCCACAAAGGGCAAACGTCCAGTCTGGTGGACCCCAGCCATTAACAAACTTTACAATAAGAGGAGAAAGCTATTACATGATAGAACAAAATCCATAAAAGGGAAGTCACCCTGATCATTATTAGTAAAAAATACGAGCACTCATAAAATCAACTAAGGCCAATTTTGAGAGAAAAATTGCCATGGATTCAAAGGACAATCATAAGGCCTTTTTCAGCTATGTTAGGAACCTGGGTGGAAACTCCCAGATATGCTCAGAATTAGTCCAAAATGATACAAAAATCACTGAACCCACAGACATTGCCAACATACTGGCAGACAGGTTCAGTGCAAACTTCACCCCTCTCCCCTAAAGGAGAGATAACTATCCCAGCAGAGTGTAGCCTCCCAGACATCTCAAATGCGCAGGTGAAAGCTGCTCTCTCTAAAGCTAAAAACACAGCATCAATGGGACCGGATGGTGTCCCCGGCTGTGTGCTACACGAGCTAAATGAGGAATTAAACCCGCACATAAGGCAGCTGTTTAATCTCAGACTTACCACAGGATACGTGCCCAAGGAGTGGCGTACGGCAACTGTGGTTCCACTCCACAAAGGCGGTGCCTCTAGGGACCCTGGTAATTACCGCCCCATAAGCTTAACAAGTCTAGTCTGCAAAGCTATGGAGAGGATCATAATGGAGCTCATAAACAAAGATATAGGGGACTTGCAGACATTGGACCCGACCCAGTTTGGCTTCAAGGGCAGATCATGCCTTTTGAACTTGGTCGACTTCTTCGAAACAGTCACCAAGGCCATTGATGAGGGAAAGCCTACATACAGGATACATAGCATACAGCCTACCTTGACCTTGCAAAGGCCTTCGACACAATACCCCACTCGGGTATTGTAGAAAAACTTACCAGCTTAAATGTAAATCCATATGTCACAAGATGGGTTGCAAACTGGCTTAAGGACAGAACCCACAGGGTTAGAGTTGCTGGCGCTATGTCAGACTCCAAGCCGGTCACAAGTGGTGTCCCACAGGGCTCAGTCCTTGGCCCCCTATTGTTCGGCATCTACTTCTCAGAGTACAGGCCAACATGGGAGGACTTTGGCTGACAAAGTTTGCAGACGACTGCAAACTGGGCGCCATAGTGGAAAGTGCATCGGACACGGATATCCTTCAGAAGGGACTCACGGAAACAGATAGCTGGTGCCAGAGCTATGGCCTGAAGTTAAACGCCAAAAAATGTATAGTCATACCCTTTGGGAAAAACAAGGTAACCCCAAGCTACCATATAGGTGGCAATCCACTAAGCACAGAAGAGGTTATCAGGGACCTGGGGACCCAGGTTGACAGTGGCCTTTCTTTGACACTCACGTTGCTAAAGTGGTTAGAAAGACCTTCTACATTGCCCACCTGATCATGAAGGGATTCACATCCAGATCTAGTGAGGTCATTGTTCCCCTGTACTCTTCACTTATCAGACCAATGATAGAGTACAATGCCCCATTCGGGATGTATCTCACCCGACATCTGCAGCAATTGGAGAGACCCCAAAAGTTCCTCACCAAAAGGATAAAGGGACTGCAAAATCTGTCATGTGCTGCCAGATTGAAGAAACTCCAGCTCTATTCAGTTGCATACCGTCTGCTCAGAGGTGACATGTGCCTGACATACAAGGCCATGTCCAACCTGGAATTAATGGACATGCTCCACCTCAAAAAATCCAAATCCACCAAAACCACTAGAGCAAGCGACTTAAACCTTAGCACGGATATAAACAGGACGTGCTGGAGGGATAGATTTATCACTCAGAGACTCACTATGCTGTGGAATAAAATCCCTATCCATGTGAGGCAGAGCACCTCGCTGGCTCTGTTCAAGAGAAATCTTGACCTGTGGATGGGAGATCGTAGGTTTATCCCGGGAATTATCTCTGTGTCACTGCTGGACAGAGGCACAACAAACTAATGGGCACAGTATTTTTTCATATAAGGGGTGGCGTAAGCCACAAAAATTTGGGCTAGGCTTATAAATGCCTTAGGGCAGACAGCCTAGTATAAACCTATGAACCTATGAACCTAAGTCCTCTGAAATTTGGGAACAGGTGAAACAAAACTATCCTTTAATTCCTGCAGAGACTTGCCCTTCTCTTGCAGGGACTTAAAAAGCTCAGCAGCTGCAGAACCATGGATATTTGTATTGCAAGAGGAACATCCATCAATTTGGCCTTTATATCATCAGGCAAAGGCTAAAGGTGAATCCAAGAGCAACACCTTAACACAGAACCAAAGACAGCAGCCCTAAAAGGAACATCAGCTGAGTCATAACCACATTTAATGGAATGGCGAGCTACTTGAGAAGAGGACCCCAACAAAGAGATGGCTGAAGCCTTCCCCTTAGAATCTGGAAGGTCTGAAATAACCTGAAAAGCCTGAGATAGAAGGGTTAAAACATACCTGGTTATAAGGGACTGGTAATTCACAGCCCGAAAGGCTAGAGTAGCAGACATATACACCTTTTTTGCTGCAGCAAAAAAAGTTGTCAATTGCTGACAGTAGGGTAAAACACTTTAAATTCTTTAATAGTCCACAAACAAACAGTATAGGTAATCACTTTCGCAGTTGCCTGCTTCCTCAGATCTTAATACAAAGACAATCAAGATGCATTTACACATTACTACAGCCAATGATACCAATTTAGTTAATGAGGCAAATTCCTTTTCCTAAGAACAGGTTTTAAAGAGACAGCACTGTTCAGACCTGGAGGGGCATATGCTTAAAAATCAATTATCCACCTGAGTTCTACATATTCTGTTTCATTACTCACATCACCTTCTCTTAAATTTTCTAAGATTTTTTTGTAGCACTAAAAATTTAAAACTATGGTTGTCTCCTGCTTCTAAGACATGCTTTGCCAGTGCATTAGTCAGTTTCTTATCACGTATATCATTAAGATGTTCCAGTATCCTCTCCTTCAACATACGATTAGTTTTTCCAACATAGAAACATTCACATAGTTTACATTTAGCCATACATACTATGTTTCTAGTGGAGCAATCTGCATATAATGAGAGTTCTATAGGCTCCTTAGAAATGGGATGCATCACCATACAAACTGGCCAAATACCAGGGCAGGCTTTGCAAGCTCTACATGCATGAGTTCCCCTGCGTTGTGATACAAGATGTTCCTTGCATCTGTTCTGCTTGTAACAGAGTCTCTGTTTCAGGTTTTTACAGTTTTTAAAACTAAACCTAGGAGTAGAGTCTATTACCATGCTTATTTTAGGATCTACTAACAAGATGGGCCAGTTTCTTTTCACTACCTCACAAAGTCTACTAACCCCTGCTGAATAAGTCAGACACATCCTGTTCTTCACCTTCATACTAGATGTTATCCCTCTCCCTTCTTCAATAGAAGTTTGTCTGAATAATATGGTCTAGTTTTTGTTCTATCCAGTTTAAAAACCTCTTCCATACCCTTTTTTATTTCCTCAGCTTTATAACCCCTGTCCATAAGGTCAGATGTAAGTCCATTCAAAGCTTCCCTTAGGGGTTCTGCATCTGTATGCAGTCTCCTACACCTTAGTACCGGATTCCTAACTACATTCCTAGTAGTATGACTGGGATGCATACTAGTACGATGTAGTATACTATTTTTCCTACATTCCTTCCTATACTGCTTGGTGGAGAGATTACCTAACATGTTTTTGGTAATCAACACATCTAAAAACTAATTTCATCTTCAGAATAATGCAGGGTAAAGGACAAAAATACGGTGCTACTCTCCAAGCACTGTACAAATTCTTTCAATTCCAGTAATTCACCATGCCAGATGAAAAAAAATATCATCCACAAAGCGTTTATAGAATGTGATGTTCTCCTTGAAATGTACAGTTGTGTACACTTACTATAAAATGTAGATGTTCAAGTGCATTCACTGTTGCAGTCATTACATTTGAGTAATCTGCTGGCAGGTTGCTCTCAGTCGGCCTGATTAACAAAGTCTTGGGTCCTGCGTCGGTTGTTGTCCCTTCTTCCATGACGTCAGGTTGTTACGGGTATAAAACATGCAGCCGACGCCATTACATCCGTTTTTCTTGCCCCAGATGTCAGGTGCCCCCCAAATGGGAAGCAATATATATATATATATATATATATATATATATATATATATATATATATATATATATATATGGATCCCTATCACATGGTCGACAAGCCATTTGATCGACTTTCATTTGGTCGACAGTTCATTTGGTCGACAAGCAGTTTTATGTGGGTGGCCTGGCCCCCACACCCCCCCTAACTATATATATCAACTCCAGGGTTGCACAACATTGGGGAGGGGGGCAAATCTGCCTGTCGACCAAATGGCTTGTCGACCATCTCAGGTAGAACCATATATATATATATATATATATATATATATATATATATATATATATATATATATATATATATATATATAAATATACCTCCAAACAAAGGCAAATACACCCAAAAAAGGCTTTTAAGCATACTAAAAGAAAGGAGAGGTACAGTAAGAGAAAAACAGGGGGCTGCAGGGTGGGTAACCAGGACTGCAACAGTGAATACACTCGAACATCTACATTTATGGTAAGTGTACACAACTGTACTATGTTCTTCTTGTTTCACTGATGCAGTCATTACATTTGGGTAGAATCCCAAAGCTATGGTTGGGAGGATGGATTTATACAGCATTAGGAGCATCTATAAGGCCCTGCAGGACAGCAGTGGCAAAGCCAGCTCTGGATTTAGAGAAGAGAGGCAAATGGTAATGTTTGGTGAACATATGAACTGAGCTCCAGGTAGCAGCTTCTAGAATGTCTCTGGTAGGAACCCCTCTGAGAAAGGCTGCAGAAGTAGATACAGCCCTGGTGGAATGAGACCTGATCCCCATTGGGGATAGGTTTACCATGGTGCATATAGCAAAAACTAATACAATGGCTTATCCATTTGGAAATAGTCTGCTTTGAAATAGCCTTTCCCTCTGCCCCTGCAGCAAATGCCACTAATAGTTGATCAGATTTTTTTTTAGAGATTTCATCCTGTTTAAGTAGGATCTAAGTTGTGAGTGCACATCCAATGAATTCAGAATCCACTCACCCTTGTTCTGTGGACTGGGGAAGAAAGTTGGCAAATGAATGGTCTGATTAAGAGCCACACTGGATACCACCTTAGGCATGAAGGATGGACTGGTCCTGAGAGACACCCTGTCCGCATGAAAAATAATGAAAGGCTCCACTGCCATAACAGCCTGTAATTCAGAAATCCTTCTAGCTGAAGTGACTGCTAAAAGGAAAGCGTTTTTCCAGGAGAGAAATTTTAGGTCTGCAGTAGCAGCTGGCTCAAAAGGAGAGAGAGTTTTCCAAAACAAAATTGAGGTCCCATGCAGGAGTTGGTGCTCTCCTGGGAGGTCTTAAATTTTTGGCCCCTCTGAGATACTGCTTTAGCAGAGGATGAGCGAAGAGGAGAGGCTCTGTGTTGTAATGAGCTGAAATGGCAGAGGCATGGATTTTTATGGAAGAAAAGGATAGGCCCTTGTGAAGCATCTAAGTTAAGTATTGCAGAATCTGAGGAATATTGGGCATTGCTGTGCATATTCCTTGTGATTGGTACCAGGCACAGAATCTTTTCCATTTGTCAGCATAAGATTTTCTAGTACTAGGTCTTCTAGCCTCCAAAATGACATCCATCACTGGTTTGCTGTGGGATGCCAAGGGTGAAATTAGTTGAGTAGCCACGCTGCAAGATTCAAAGTTTGGAGTGGAGTGTGCAGAATTTGGTAGTTCTGCTGAGACAGTAGGGTAAGGTGTCTGAGGCAGGTGCCACGGAGGAAGGTGTGACACACTGCACAGGAGTGGGTATCAGTGTTGGCGAGGCCGGTCTGGAGCGATCAGAATCATTTTTGGTTTGTCCAGTTTGACTTTTAGTAGAACTTTGGAGAGCAGGGGCAGAGGGGGAAAAAGCATAGACTGATAGGTTTTTCCAGCTGAATGATAGAGCATCCACTTTCCAAGCTTTTTTGTGATGAATTCTTGTGCAGAATTTGTCCAACTGATAGTTCTGGGGTGAGGCAAAAAGATCTATGTCTGGGTTCCCCATAGCTTTCAACATTCCATCTCCAAAATGTGGAACACTTGCCTTCATAATGTGGAACAAATGGGCAACATGTGCAACACATACTAATGGCTTACTAACAACTTCAACTAGGAAGGTCATAGAATGGTTAAAATATTCTAGTCTTACTCAAAGACCACCCTTTAATGAATTAATATGATTAATTTCTATCTACCATGGATTTCACTTAAAAAAAATTCCTAACACTGAATGTGTGATCTTTCAATGTGGAACTTTGTGGAACATCGAGGAACATGAACTTTAAGACCCCAAATGAGGTACGTTCCTCGTAATGAGGTACACTTGAGAGGTATGGGGTTCCCCCTTTTGCATGTCAACATGTTGAAAGCTTGTGGTTCCAGTTTCCATTCGTGTGGGTCCATAAGATTTCTGCTTAGTTTGTCTGCCAGAGTATTTAGCTTTCCTGGCAGGAATTGAGCTTGTAGTTGTATCTGATAGGTCAAGGCCGTGTTCCACAATGCCATGGCTAGTCTGCAGAGGGGGTAGGAATGTGTACCCCCCTGCTTGTTTATCTACCACATAACCGTGGTGTTGTCCATCTTTACCAGTAGTTGTCCTGGATGAAGGTAGTCCTTGAAGGCTGTCAGAGCATTCTGTACAGCTAGCATTTCTTTTTGATTGATATGAAGGTGCATTTGATTTGGGCTCCATTTGCCCTGAATGCACTTCCCTGCCAGATGAGCCCCCCATGCATAGTCTGATGCGTCTGCAGTTAGGGTTTGGGTGGCAGGGGGTGGTGTAAGTACCACTGAAGTTTCCTCATATGCAGTCTTACATATGGAATTAAAAGAATGCAGGAGGCCATGTACCCAAGGCCTGCAGAATTTGTCTTGCAGATAGCAAGGTTTTTGTGGCTACCTGTTTGAAGTAAGTCATCAATTGAATTTGCTTTTCTGGTTTAAGGTAAGCCATCTAGGCAGTTGTATTCAAGCTTGCACCCAGGAATGTAGTTTTTGAGAAGGAACCAGTTGTGATTTTTTTTCATTTATGGTGTACCCTAGACAAGTTAGAACCCTTTTTACAAACGCCAGATGCTTTAGAAGAATGTCCTTGTTTTCTGCCTGGATTAGACAATCATCCAAGTATGAATATATTTGAATATTTCTTTGTCTGCAAAATGCAATTACTGGTGCCAGGCACTTTGTGAAGACAATGAGCGTAGTCGATAAGCCAAAGGGCAGTGCAGAGAACTGGTAATGCAAGTAGCCTGCTTTGAAGCGGAAGTATCTTCTGCAAGATTCCCTGACTGGGATATGCAGGTAAGCCTCTTTTAAGTCTAGGGTTACCAACCAGGCATCTTTGCCTAGCATAGGTAGTAACTGTTGAAGAGTCAGCATCTTGAATTCTGGTATGTCCAGAAATGTGTTTACAGTGGATAAGTCCAGAATTGGACGCCATGATTTGTTTTTTTCTGGGTACCAGGAAAAGTCTGGAATAGAAACCTTGTCCCTTTTCCTCTTCTGGTACTGGCTGAATAGCCCCCATATTCATGAGGGACAGCATTTGTTTCTGGGCCTCTGCCCACTGATTTGGGGGCAGATCTGGCCATCCGTTTGGGATTGACAATGTGTGGAAGTGAAATCTGTATCCCTACGATACTATATTTAAAACCCATTTGTCCTGGGTAATAAGTTGCCAGTTTCATGCATGAAGTGCTAGTTTTCCCCCCAAAGGGGCGGCTAAGAGGTTAAGTGCTTGGCGGTCGTAGAAGGAAGTCACTGAAACTGTTTACCATAGGGAGGTGCCTTGTTGCTTCCAGATTTGGAGGTGGAGGCACCCTATTGTTTTGTTTCTAAAAGCTCCTTGTGACTGAAACCTGGTGCCTTTGGAATGTCTTGTTTTGACTTGAGTGGCTCTGGAAAGGACCAGTTCTTAGAAGACCATTGCCTGCTAAATCTTGGAGGTTGCACTTGTAAGAAATATTTCACAGTTTGCATAGATTTAGCTTTATCTTCCATCTTTTTTAACACTTCTTCAGCCTTATTACCAAAGGCACAGTCCTGTTGTAAAGGAGCATCCAACAATTTTGCTTTAACATGGACAGGCAGAGTTTGCTCTTTGAGCCAAGCATGCCTTCTTAGCACAGATCCAGTTACGGCAGCTCTGCAAGAGGCCTCCAAGGAATCAAAACCACATTGCAAAGTAGGTTTTAGCTGAATGCAATAAATCCTGCAATTCTTTATTTTCCACACAGTCCGAGATTAACGTCATTTTCTGTTTAAGTAGTCCCACAATATGCTGTTGATATTTAAGCATATGAAATTGACAGTTTAAAGCCCTGATAGCCAAGGTTGCAGACGTGTAAACCTTCTTACCCCATCTATCCAGCGCCCTTAATGCCCTTGGGACCCTGAGAAATGGTTTCAGGATCAGCAACAGGGTTTTTGAAAAGGAATTTATGGGAGTCAGGAACCCTGTAGTATCTGTCTGGCTAACAAGGAGCCGGAGGCAGAGAATCAGGAGTCATACTAGATTCTGAAAAGACATCATCCACAATGTCTAGAACAGAAGGTAAAGCCAAAGGCCTATGCTGAGGAAGTAGAAGAAAATCCCTAAGTCTCTTTTTAGATTCAGAGAAACCCTGACTTTCCCAGTGGAAATGTTCCCTTAAGGCATGTAAAGTTTCCCCAAAAGAAAAATCCTCAGGGGGAGAGGCTGCAGGAATGGAGTCCTCTGCATCAGAGTCCTCATAAGTAGGAAAAGACAAATCCTGTTCACAAGATTCATAATCAATGTCTTGCCTAGGCCTCTTAGAAGGAGGGGGTTGGCTACCCCTGATCAGAGTAATTAAATCTTCAGCCATTTTGATAATTTGTTTTTAGGCATAGGGGCCTGCACATGTGAGCCAGGCATCGGTTTTTAGATATAGATTTAGATTTTGGCCTTAGTTTTGAAGCTGGCGTTGGTCTAATATACATATCTGTAGGCCTGAAAACACCCTCAGAAGCCGGCGCCTGCACAGCGGCTCCAGAGCCATCTAAGGTAGAGACATCCGCGGGTTCCATAATTGTAGAATCTCGCGGCATACTGGACTCCGAATGGGTCTCAGTAGAGGCCTGCGAATCAGAAGTAGCGGGTATCAGGGGCTGCGAAAGCGCCTCACTGAGTACTGGCGAACCAGCGGCTGGCTTAGGAGAAGCGTTGTCGTTGGTTTTGGACCTCGACGGTCTGTCTTGGTCTTTTTCTTTGGATTTTTTAGGAATTCCGGTAGTCGGATTGCTAACCGACGACATTACTGGATAGTTCAATCTTGAGCCAAAATATTTAGAAGCAAAAATATACCGATGTTTAATCGTGCGTTGATTAAATTTAGCACAAAACCGACAGCAAGGCATGTTGTGGTCAGGGCCTAGGCAAGGAATATAGTACAAATGAAAATCCTTATGAGGTAGTTGCTTCCCACAAGTAATGCAATTATTAACTTTTACTGACATTGGTAAGGAGTAAGAAAAAGTTTCCCTAATGGGGTACTTAGCTTTTAGTTGAAGACTTCGGTTCTGAAACTTGAAAACAAAAATTTCAGGAGTCGGCCGACCGGCACTTGCGAACTGCTTCTGCTTCGGGCACCGCACGGCAAGAAAGACTGATATAACGGCATCGGCTGCATGTTTTATACCCCCTGACGTCATGGAAGAAGGGACAGCAACCGACGCAGGACCCAAGACTTTGTTAATCAGGCCGACTGAGGGCAACCTGCCAGCAGATTACCCAAATGTAATGACTGCAACAGTAAAACATGAAGAACATCTATCATTGTTAAAAACCATTTCCTTTTCCCAGCAGGACAAGTCCTCTGAAATTTCGGAACAGGTGAAACAAAACTATCCTTTAATTCCTGCAGAGACTTGCCCTTCTCCTGCAGGGACTTAAAAAGCTCAGCAGCTGCAGAACCATGGAGATTTGTATTGTCAAGAGGAGCATCCATCAATTTGGCCTGTATATCATCAGGCAAAGGCTGAAGGTGAATCCAAGAGCAACACCTTAACACAGAACCAAAGACAGCAGCCCTAAAAGGAGCATTAGCCGAGTCATAACCACATTTAATGGAATGGCAAGCTACTTGAGAAGAGGACCCCAACAAAGAGATGGCTGAAGCCTTCCACTCAGAATCTGGAAGGTCTAAAATAACCTGAAAAGCCTGAGATAGAAGGGTTAAAACATACCTGGTTATAAGGGTCTGGTAATTCACAGCCAGAAAGGCCAGAGTAGCAGACATATACACCTTTTTGCCCAATCTTTCCGTTGTCCTACTGTCCTTGTCAAGGGAAGCAGTTTGGTAGAAAGCAATAGCCTGGAAGGCTTATCAGAAAAAAACAAACAGAGGGGACCAGCAGATGGGCATCTATAAATAAATTTACAATCAGGCACCTTATAAAACCTATCAATTTTTTAGCAGCAGGGGTCTGGGAATCAGGAACCTTAGAAGCTGCTGAAAAAGTGTCCAACAAAGCAGTAAGAATAGGACTAAAAACAGAGGGCTTAGGAGACTCTATTTGAAGAAGTTCATATCTTTTCTACACATCAAAACCTGAGTGTAGTCCCACTTAAAAGAATTCCATCAGACAGTATATCCACAGGAAATCACCTCAAAAGGAGAGCTTGGACTAACAGAATTTCTCCTTCTCAGACCCATAATCCAATGGACAGGGAATCTGGCAGGAAAAGGCCAAACATTCTTCATCAGAGTTTAAGTCCTCATTGCAAGAGTTCTGCTCCCTGGGCCTCTTAAGAGGAATAGAGGACGGGGATGGGGGTGGGCAGGAACCGAGACTCCCTGAGGGGGCTTCAAAGCCATAACAGCATTAAATAACCCCCTGTGTAAAATCCTAACATTCACACTGTGGGTCTTTAGGAGCAAGGGAAATATGCTTTGTCTTCTTTAAAGGGACGTCTGCCCTAAAAATCTTAGGAGCTCTGACCCCTGCCGACAATCAACAAAGTAGGAATCTCCTCCCTAACAGGAATCTGCAGAACACATCTCGATCCCTTGGATACATCAGCCACAGTTACCCCTGAACTTCCGAAATAGATGCCTGCAGAACCTCCAAAGATGTGCAAGAAGCCAGATCCATGCCAATCTCTGAAGCAGTCATGGCGGAGGAATCAGACAGACAAACCAGGTGATCCTCCGTGCCTTCACCAGCCTCAAGACAGATGTCTGGGGGAGGTGGCACAGCAGTAGAATCTGGCCTTCTTCTTAGCGAAGGCTGACCCCTTGGGATTGGGCAATTCTGCTATTGTACCCTATGCCAACAACTTAAGACGATGGTTTTCTAGGTAGATGGACAAAGAGGAGAGATGACTACAAAGAGTTTTAGGGCCAAACAGGGCATGACATATGGTCAAGCAAAACAAATACTTCCCCTGACATTTTTTTTTATGGGAACTCTGTCTCACACACTGGTATTTTCCCTTTCTGGATGACCTGTAACCCCACAACAAAAAGAAAAAGATAAAAAAAACTCCAATGGGGCACTTACCTGAAACTGCTTGGTAGTCAGCAGACGAAAGAGCATTTAGATGGACGATCAAAGACGGCATCTGGACTGCAGATAAATTCTGAGGAAGGTATGTATGTACATAACCTTTATGCCTTACGCTGTGAGCGGGGAGCATGTGTGTGATGTTCAATGTTTCTAATACAACCTAAGGCTTTGGTATACTGGCTGGACATCAGCTACCCTTGGCAGGGAATCCCTAGTGTAATGTGTACTGCAACAGTGATATGGAAGGACAAAATTATTTAATACAGAAACACTCCTCTCATTTCAAGGGTCTCTACAGGCTTGTATCATCAACACATGTCCCTTTCGCAATAAAAGACTAACATCAGGCAGAGAAATGTATGGCAGTATTACCTTCCTGCCAACATTTTTCCATTCAGTACATCAAGTAGTGATGTTTCTCTCTAGCCAACAGTGCTTTTCCATTTCTTCCACACTTCTGAAGAATCACTTCTGGTACATTTTTTTTTTGCTGCATCTGGCATTATTAGGTGTGAAGGCATCCTTTGTGCAGCCCTAGCCTCTAAAAGAAGACAATGCAGTCTTAACCTTCACCTATATCTAAGGAAAGAGAGCAGTTTTCCGTAAGTTCAGTCCCACCCTCCTTCACTAATCTTCAAAACAGTCATCTTAAAATAAGGTCACAGACAGTAGACATTGAAGCTCCATCTGTGCCACAGGATTAAATGACAGATTCAGTTCATCTTTCTCACATTAAGATGGTACGTTTAACTTTTACTTACAGCCTTGATTAGTGGTCACACTTTTCAATGTTTACTCTGAATTGCCTCTGTGGTTGTTGACCATTCCACTATGATGTGCTTGAACTTCAGTTTATTTAGCAGAGGTGACAAGGGCCATCACAACATTTTAAAAAATCTAAAAAATGAAAACAGTATAAGGTTAGGACTTTGAAAGATTTACTTGCAAGTGCTTACTGTACTGAAACTTAACTTCTAATGCCACAGGTTCCCCCTAAAGAAAAAGTAATTGTAATGTATGTATTTCACTGGGGGGAGGTGAACATGAACAAGATGACTGGCTCCTTTTACATTAACAACTGCAAAACTGGCAGTTCTAAATTCCAGTTGGCCACAGCATGCAACATTAATTGTCTTACTACATTCATTAAAACATGCCAGTCTGTGCTGCTGGGCTTCAAATGCTATATACATTAACTCTGTTGAGAAAGAAATATAACCATAATTATTAGTTTCTCTTGCTCTGCCTTCTTGACCAATAGTATGAACCACAATCTCCTCTCTCTCTCGGACATCAGCATCATCAAAGACAACGAATAAACCAAACTATTAATGGAAAACACTTTCAAAGAAAGGCAAGAGTTTTGGGATAAAAAAATATTTTGTGGACTCTGCACACAATTAAAAGACTTATGAGAGTTACTTTAGTTACCAGACTTATTCAACTTGGAAAGCAGTCATGTTGAAGTACATACACTCAATTTTAGCTATAGCATCTAAAAGTGTATAATGACTTTGCTTTCATTTGAGCCAGCCCACCTTAGGTGTTTAGCTACTAGCCAAAACTCCTGTTTTATCTGATAGCCTGAGGTGTACTCTCTGTGTAGTGTAGTACTTCTGTTACAAAGACTTACAATTCTCTGAATTTGTGCAGTTGACAAAGCAGAGTTAATTTCCTGGCTGTGTTGGAATCTATAACTATCTTGGAGTCTGTAACTATGTGACATACAAACTAAGTCGTATACTTTTGCAATGTACATCCTCCCAGTCCCATCTCATTTGATCACTCATCCGAGCACAGTGAGATAATTTGGGTAGGACTACCCCCTTGCTTCAGTGTAGCAACTGCCTCATGTTGACTGACAGCCCTCTTCTCCTAGCACATAATTCTTCTACTTGCGAGAAATGCATGTACATCAGTAAACCCGGAGTCCGTGCTTTCTCGCGTCACAGTCATTACTCCTGACAAAGAGCAGATTGCCAGCACAAACGCCACACCACAAACATCACATTGCCAAGCACAACACACACACGCCTATGCAAAGGTCCTCAATAAAAACTTACCTAACAGAAGACACCTCCAAAACACACTCACAAACACTCCACACACAACACCAAATACATCTCACAGCAGACAACACACCAGTGTCTCACAAACACAGCCTATAAGGCAAAACAATAAACCATCACAGCCCACAGGACATCACAATAAACCAAACATACTAGTCATTGGTGACTCAATTGTGAGACACACTGATGTCCCCCTCACCAGGCTTGGCAAGGAGAAGGTCACAGTCAGTTGTTTGTCTGGTGTCAGAATCCACCACATCATGCACGCACTTAAGTCTCTCCACAACAAGTACAACTCCCTGGAATATATGAAGAGAGACATGACTGAGATCTCAGAATGTGTGTCCCAGGCAGGTATGACCCTAGCCCTAAGCAGCATCCTACCTTCACCAAGAATGATACCACAACACCAACAGAATAATTGACTTCAACAATTGGCTTAGTTTTTGGTGTCATTCCAAGGGGAACCAGTATCTGTCTGCCTGGGATGACATGATCGACAGGCCTCAATGCTTTGCCAGAGATGGCCTCCGCCTGTCACCACTGGATTTTCAGGATCCTGGCCAAGGCCCTCACCTCCCCCATTGTGCCTTTTTTAGGCAATGTCACAAAGACAAACCTTCCAACATAAAAAATCTGTCAAAAACCAAATTTAAAGGTCATGTTGCTTAATGCTAGGAGCCTTAACCTAAAAATGGACACACTGGAGGCTCTCCTTGAACTGGAAAATGCAGATGTCTGTGCGGACATGGAAACTTGGCTCAGGGCTGTGGAGGGTCAACCCATGCCTTACCAGGCTATACCTCATTCCACACAATCTGACCCCAAAATAAGGCTGGGAAGACTAAAGGTGGTGGAGTCTCTATCTTCATTAAGGACAGACACTCCTCCAGACGGGTTTGCCAGCATGGCACACTGGAACTACTCCAGGTGCAACTGATATTTGGCAAGACACCCATCCAAGTTACAGACAGCTATAGACTCCCCTCCATGACTCAGGACACACATTCCTCTTACCTGGATCTACTTGACTCCATTAAGGTACCCCCTCATCAATTCTAATCCACAAGACCAGGTTGTCTCATCCCCCACAAGGGGAGGTAACATTTTGGACGTGGTTCTCACCAACATGGGCGACCGCTACACCACTCCCATATTTTTTTCTTCCCTGGTGAGATCAGACCATCGGACAGTCTCATTTGAAGTTTCTATCCCACCCAAACCCCCCCAAACCCTAATCAAGCTAAAAAACTTCTCAAAAGTGACTAGAACCTCCTAAGGGAGGGTATCTGTAGCTTCACACCACTGCCCCCCTCAGAGGATGCAGACAACTATGCAGTACACCAGTGCAGTATACAAGCACTTGTACAACTGCATGGACTCAGCCATACCCAATTGAACTAAAACCTGCTCATCAAGGAAACACAAACCTGTTTGCTGGACATTCTCTATCAACAGGTGTTACAATTAAAGGAAGAAACTGTTGTCCCAGGGTAAAATGGAACATATTCCAAACTGGAAAAAAGTACAGTTTTGTACCTACCATAAATGTAGATGTTCGAGTGTATACCCTACTGCAGTCATCACACTTGGGTTATCCTGTCGTCAGGCGGTCCCGCAGTCCGCCCGAATTCCAAAGTCTTGGTCCAGCGTCGGTTACTGTCGCTTCTTCCCTGACGTCAGTGCGCCAGGGGTACATAAGAGGCATCAGACGCCATTTTCTTCAGTTTTTCTTGCCCCAGATGTCAGGTGCCCCCCCAAAATGTGGTCAGTAGATAGTACCAATAATAAAAGTTTAGCACAGACAAAACATCCCTCCAGCTATAAGCAAATACACCACAAAGGTTGTATCAGATTTTAAGGTATTGAAAGGTTTTAGTTAGGTCAGAGGGGATGGAGGGAGGGTAACCTGGACTGCAGCAGGGTATACACTCGAACATCTACATTTATGGTAGGTACAAATCATCGTGTTACCCTGCTGCAGTCATCACACTTGGGTAGAATCCCAAAGCTAAGGATGAGAGGTGGAGTCAAACAGGGTTAGAGGAGGCTAGAAGGCCCTGCAAAGCTGCAGTGCCGAAGCCAGCTCTAGTCTTAGTGTAAAGTGGTAAGTGATTGTGTTTGGTGAAGGTGTGTACTGAACTCCAAGTTGTAGCTTCCGGAATATCCTTGGTTGGCACACCCCTGCGGAAGGCTGTAGATGTAGCTGCTGCCCTGGTAGAGTGGGGCCTTATGCTAGCAGGAACTGGTTTTCCATGGTGGGTGTAGCAAAAACGTATGCAATGTCCTATCCATTTGGAAATGGTCTGTTTTGAGATAGCCTTTCCTTGGGATGCTGTAGCATAGGATACAAAAAGCTGGTCAGATTTTCTGAAAAACCTTAGTTTTATCCAAGTAGTAACGTAGCTGCCTGTGAATGTCCAAGGAATGCAGGAGTCTTTCTCCTTTGTTCTGTGGATTTGGAAAGAAGGTGGGTAAATGGATGGTTTGATTTAGAGCCACACTGGATACCACCTTAGGCATAAAGGAGGGGTTAGTTTGTAGAGAAACTCTGTCTTGATGAAAAATTAGGAAAGGCTCTACTGCCATTAGTGCCTGAAGCTCTGAGACTCTTCTGGCTGAAGTAATTGCTGGCAGCAGGGCAGTCTTCCATGATATAAACTTTAAGTCAGCTGAGAAAGCTGGTTCAAAAGGAGGTAGTGTAAGTTTTTCCAGAACAAAACTGAGGTCCCAAGTTGGTGTTGGTGCTCTCCTGGGAGGCCTAATGTTTTTGGCCCCTCTGAGAAACTGCCTTAGAAGTGGATGTGAAAATAAGGGAGGATCTGTGTTGTAATGAGGTGAAATAGCTGAGACGTGGATTTTAATAGATGAAAAAGAAAGCCCTTTGTGTAACATCTCAGTTAAATATTGTAGAATCTGAGGTATGTCCGGCTGAAGGGTATTTTGGCCTTTAGCTTGGTTCCAGGGGCAAAACCTTTTCCATTTGTCTAAGTAGGCTTTCCTGGTGCTGGGCCTCCTGGCTTCCAGAATAACATCCATAACAGCTTGTGAAAGAGGAGCTGGCTGGTTGCTTAGGTGATTTGCCATGCAGCCAAATTTAAGGTTTTGAGCTGGCTGTGTAGAATCTGACTGTCTTGCTGTGTGAGCAGATGAGTAATTTGTGGTAAAATCCATGGTGGGCCCTGGGCCATATTCCTTAATAGTGGGTACCAGTGCTGGCGTGGCCAGTCTGGGGCAATGAGTATCATTCGGGGTCTCTCCTTCCTGGCTTTCAGCAGCACCTTTGTGAGAAGAGGCAATGGAGGGAAGGCATATACTGTCAGCATTTTCCAACTGAATGAGAGTGCGTCCACTTTCCAAGCTTGATGGTGAAATGCCCTTGTACAAAATTTTGTTAGCTGATAGTTTTGGGGGCTGGCAAACAGGTCTATGTCTGGGTGCCCCCATTTTTGAGTTATCATTGCAAATACTTGTGAATCCAGTTTCCACTCGTGGGGATCCATGATGTTTCTGCTTAGGTCGTCTGCCAATGTGTTCTTTTTTCCTGGCAGGAATTGAGCTTGTAATTGAACTTGGTAAGCCAGTGCTGTGTTCCACAAGGTCATTGCTTGCCTACATAGAGGGTAGGAGTGTGTACCCCCTTGTTTGTTTATGTACCACATTACTGTGGTGTTGTCTGTCCTTATTGTAAGCTGTCCTGGATGTAAGAGGTCCTTGAAGGCTGTCAGGGCATTCTGTACAGCTAGCATTTCTTTTTGATTGATGTGCAGATTCCTTTGATCTGCAGTCCATATGCCTTGAACGCACCGTCCTGCCATGTGTGCCCCCCAGGCATAGTCCGATGCATCTGTTGTCATTGTTTGCCTGGCTGGGAGCAAGGTGAAAGGTTGACCCCTGTTGAGGTGACATGCCTGTGACCACCATAGGAACCCCTGTTGAAGGCAGGGAATGAGAGGTATCATTGTTCCAAGCTGTGGCTGTGTTGAGTCCATACGCTTTTTAGGTACCATTGTAATTTCCTCATATGCAGTTTTGCAAATGGTATTAGTAGTATGCAAGATGCCATGAAGCCCAAGGCCTGCAGAATTTTTCTTGCAGGGAGTTGGGTCTTTGTTGCCATTGTTTTGAAGTATTGAGTTAATTGTAGTTGTTTGTCTGGCATCAGATAAGCCATCTGGGCCGTTGTATTCAAGCTGGCACCCAGGAATGTCATATTTTGTGAGGGCACTAGTTTTGATTTCTTTTCGTTTACTGTGTACCCTAGGCAGCCTAGAAGGTGTTTTACAAAAGCCAGATGTTGTAAGAAAATGTCCTTGCTTTCTGCTTGGATGAGGCAGTCATCCAGGGATGGGTATATTTGAATTCCTCTTTGTCTGCAGTATGCAATTACTGGTGCCAGGCATTTTGTGAAGACCCTGGGCGCAGTAGATAAGCCAAAGGGCAGTGCAGAGAATTGGTAATGGGTTGAACCTGCAATGAAACGGAGGTATCTTCTGCAATTTTGTCTGGTAGGGACATGCAGGTATGCCTCCTTGAGGTCCAACATTACTAGCCAAGCTTTCTTGCCCAACATGGGAAGAAGCTGCTGTAGTGTTAGCATCTTGAATTTGGGTACTTGCAAGAAGGTGTTTAGAATTGAAAGGTCCAGAATGGGTCTCCAGGCATTGTCCTTTCTGGGGACTAGAAAGAGCCTTGAGTAAAATCCTTGGCCTTGCTCCTGTGTAGGTACCAATTGAATGGCTCTCATGTCCATGAGAGCTGTAATTTGTTTTTGTGCCTCTGCCCATTAATTTTGTGGCAGGTTTGGCATTCCTTTTATCCTTAGCAAGGTGTGGAAATGGAATCTGTATCCTTGTGAGATAACGTCTAGGACCCATTTGTCCTTTGTGACGATGCGCCAGTTCTCTGCAAAAAGTGCCAATTTTCCTCCCAAGGGAGCTGCCAAGTGAGTTTTGCTTGGCAGTTTGAGGTTTGTCATTGTGTTTGCCTTCTAGTAGTTTGGGACCTGTCTTCTCCTCCCTTCTGTGTTGCAGTGCCCCATTGTTGAGGTTTGTAAGGGATTTGTGCCTGTCCTCTGCCCCTTGGGCACCTGTATTTACCCCTCTGTGGTCTGTCAGGAGCTGGAAAGGACCAATTTTTTGTTGGCCAATTTCTGCTGAAGCGTGGGGGCTGTACCTGTAAGAAATCTTTGACCGTCTGCATAGATTTTGCCTTATCCTCCATTTTCTTTAAAACCTCTTCTGCTTTAACCCCAAATAAGACATCCTGCTGTAGGGGTGCATTTAGTAACTTCGCTTTAACATGATCAGGCAGAGTTTGTTCCTTTAACCAAGCATGCCTATGTATAACAGACCCAGTAACAGCTGCTCTACAGGAAGCTTCCAAGGAATCAAATCCACATTGTAAAGTATGTTTGCCCATCTGTTCAGCTGCATGCAACAGATCCTGCATTTCCTTGAATTCAGACTGCTGAGGGCGCGTGCTCATCTTTTGTTTTATTTGAGACATTAGGAATTGCTGGTATTTAAGCATGTGAAATTGACAATTTAGTGCTCTTATAGCTAGAGTAGCTGAGGTGTAAACCTTCTTCCCACACCTATCTAGTGCTCTGGAGTCCCTTTCAGAGGGTACAGGATTTTTAGCCATAGAAGCCTTAGCCCCTTTGGGACCCTGGGAGATTGTCTCTGGATCAGCAACAGGGCTTTTGTAAAGGAATTTGTGTGAGTCAGGCACTCTATAGTATCTATCTGGTTTGGCTGGAGCAGGAGGCAGAGAATCTGGATTTAGACTAGATTCTAAGTAAACATCATCCACAATGTCTAAAACTGGGGGGATAGCAAGTGGTCTGTGCTGGGGGAGTAAAAGAAACTCTCGGAGCCTTTTCTTTGAGTTGTAGTACTCCTGACCTTCCCAGTGGAAATGTTCCCTCATGGTATGTAAGGTTTCCCCAAAGGAATAGTCTTCAGGGGGAGAAGCTGAGGGAATGGAATCTTCAGCATCAGAATCTTAATAAGGGGGAAAGGAGTAATCCTGTTCCTCAAAGGAGCCTGAGGAAATAGACACTTGATCAGAGGAGGCATAATCCTCCTCCTGTCTAGGCCTTTTGTCGGGGGGGGGTTGGGAACCCCTGATTAAAGAAATCAAATCTTCAGCCATTTTAAGCATCTGTTTCTTTGGCATGGGGGCCTTGAACTGGAGACTGAAGTGCAGTCCTTTTTGGTTTTAGAGGAGTCTTAAGTTTAGCATAAGATTTTATGGTGAGAGTAGTCTGTCTGAAGACACCTTCTGAAACCGAAGGTGTTCCTACAGCACCAGCTTCTCCTTCTGCAGTGTCGTCGGTAGGGCCTAAAGAAAATGGCTGCGTCGGCCTAGAACTCTCTGTTAGAGAATCCAAAGCGGTCTGGGGTTCCAATTCTGCGGTAGCCAGAGGCTGCTTAGGCGCCTCACTGAAAACCAGAGAACCGGCGACCGGCCCAGCCGAGGCCTCGGAGTCTGGCTTGGATCTAGGCTGCCTGTCTTTATCTTTGTGTTTTTTATGCACACCGGTAGTCGGTTGCTCCGACGGCATAGTGTAATTAAATTTCCTACCGAAGTAGTGTTGTGCGAAATCAAAGCGTTGCTTTATAGTTCGCTTATTGAACCTAGCACAAAACCGACAACCAGTGACGTCGTGGTCTGGGCCTAGGCAAGGTATACAATAAGAATGAAAGTCCTTATGAGGTATTTGCTTCCCACAAGAAATGCAATTGTTACCTTTTCTGACATCGGACTGAGGCAAGAAAAGGTTCCCCAATGGGGTACTTAGCTTTGAAGACTTCGGACTGAAACTCGATTCGAAAATCTCAGGTGTTGGCCGACCAGCACTTGCGACCTGCTTCTGCTTTGGGCACCACGCGGCAAGAAAGACTGAAGAAAATGGCGTTGGATGCCTCTTATGTACCCCTGGCGCACTGATGTCAGGGAAGAAGCGACAGCAACAGACGGCAGACCAAGACTTTGGAATTCAGGCCGACTGCGGGACCGCCTGACGACAGGATAACCTAAGTGTGGTGACTGCAGCAGGGTAACACAATGAACATCTCCCTCCTTAGCCAAAACAAACAAATTAGATCACTAGTGAAAGCCTCCAAAGCCAATTATGAATCAAAACTAGCCTCCGAAAAAAAGGGAAACCACAAAGCCTTCTTCAGTTACATCAGGAACCTCCATGGCAAAAGCTCAGGTTTGTTCCGAATTAGTACTTAATAGTACCATTTACACCAATCCTGATGACTTAGACAACCTGCTAGCAGATAAGTTCAGCACAAACCTCAACCCTGTCCTCCGCCAAAGGCCCTTTCAACATCCCAGATACTTGTCCTGCACCTCACATCTCCACAGATCAAGTGTTAAAGGCCCTATCCAAGGTAAAGAACACAGCTTACATGGGACCTGATAGTATCCCAGCCTGTATTCTGCACCATCTCCAGCAAGAACTGGCTTCGCCATTGAGCACCCTATTCAACCACAGCCTAAATATAGGCTTCATTCCAGCAGAGTGGAGAAACTACAGTTGTGTACCTATCATAAATGTAGATGTTAGAGTGTATTCACTGTTGCAGTCATTACACTTGGGTTATCCTGCTGGCAGGCTACCCGCAGTCGGCCTGAACTACAAAGTCCTGGTCCGGCGTCGGTTGCTGTCGCCTCTTCCCTGACGTCAGTGTGCCAGGGGTATAAAAGATGCAGCAGACGCCATTTTCTTCAGTTTTTCTTGCCCCAGATGTCAGGTGCCCCCAAACAGGTAGGCTAAAAATTCTGCTCATAAAAAAGCATACACTAACATAAACATACCTTCATCTACAAGCAAATACACCACATAGGTTGTATAGAATAGAGAAGTACAGATAAGTCCCAGCAATGAAAGGGGGATGGAGGGAGGGTAACCTGGACTGCAACAGTGAATACACTCGAACATCTACATTTATGGTAGGTACACAACTGTACTATGTTCACCGTGTTTCACTGTTGCAGTCATTACACTTGGGTTGAATCCCAAAGCTGAGGTTGGGTGGCTGGGCCAAGATAGAATTAGGAGTGGCTGAGGCCCTGCAGAACTGCAGTGGCGAAGCCTGTTCTGGATTTAGAGTAAAGAGGTAAGTGGTAATGCTTTGCAAAAGTGTGCACTGAAGTCCAAGTTGCAGCCTCCAAGATATCCTTGATTGGTACTCCTCTGAGGAAGGCAGCTGAGGTGGCTGCTGCCCTGGTAGAATGTGGTCTAATGCCCTTAGGCACTGATTTGCCATGTTGTGAATAGCAGAAACAAATGCAGTGTCCTATCCAGTTTGAAATAGTCTGCTTTGAGATAGCCTTTCCTTGTGATTCTGCAGCATATGCCACTAAAAGTTGCTCAGTCTTTCTGAAAGCTTTAGTTTTGTCCAAGTCGAAGCGTAGCTGTCTGTGTATGTCCAAAGAATGCAGAATTCTCTCCCCCTTATTCTGTGGGTTTGGATAGAAGGTAGGCAAATGAATGGTTTGGTTAAGAGCCACACTGGACACTACCTTAGGCATAAATGTTGGGTTTGTCCTTAGAGAAACCCTGTCCGGATGGACAATAATAAAAGGTTCCACAGCCATTAATGCCTGTAACTCTGAGACTCTTCTTGCTGAGGTTATTGCTAGGAGCAGAGCTATTTTCCATGATAAGTATTTTATGTCAGCTGTACTGGCTGGCTCAAAAGGAGGCAGTGTGAGTTTTTCCAAGACAAAGTTGAGGTCCCATGCAGGTGTTGGAGCTCTCCTTGGAGGTCTTATGTTTTTGGCCCCTCTGAGGTACTGCCTTAGCAGTGGATGTGAAAAAATAGGTTGGTCCGTATTGTAATGAGCTGAAATGGCAGAGGCATGGATCTTAATTGATGAGAAGGATAGGCCTTTGTCCAGCATCTCAGTTAGGTATTGTAAAATCTGAGGAATATTTGGTACAAGTGTGTCCATTTCTTGTGCCTGGTTCCAAGCACAGAATCTCTTCCATTTTTCTGTATAAGATTTTCTGGTGCTGGGCCTCCTGGCCTCCAAAATAACATCCATAACTGCTTTAGAGAGAGGCGAGTTCTGAATAGTTACATTATCAGCCATGCAGCCAGATTTAGGGTTCTGAGTTGGCTGTGCAGGATCTGATTGTTTTGTTGGGTCAGCAAATGAGGAATTTGGGGTAATGTCCAGGCTGGGCCTTGAGATAAGCTCTTTAGGATTGGGTACCAGTACTGGTGTGGCCAGTCTGGGGCAATCAGTATAATTTTTGGCTTCTCTTATCTGACCTTTAGGAGTACCTTGGGGAGGAGAGGCAGCGGAGGAAAGGCATATACTGTAAGGTTTTTCCAGCTGAATGATAGGGCATCCACTTTCCATGCTTGTTTGTGATAAGTCCTTGTGCAGAATCCCTGTAGTTGGCAGTTGTGCGGGGAGGCAAATAGATCTATGTCTGGGCATCCCCATTTCCTTGTTATCATGCTGAAGATTTGTGGAGTTTCCACTCATGAGGATCCTTGAGATTTCTGCTTAGTTTGTCTGCCAGAGTATTTGTCTTTCCTGGCAAGAATTGTGCTTGCAGGTGTACTTGATAAATCAATGCTGTGTTCCACAAAGTCATGGCTTGTCTGCAGAGGGGGTAGGAATGTGTGCCTCCCTGCTTGTTTATGTACCACATGACTGTAGTATTGTCCGTCTTTACCAGCAGTTGTCTTGGATGAAGTAGATCCTTGAAGGCTGTCAGGGCATTCTGAACAGCTAGCATCTCTTTTTGATTGATATGAAGATGCATTTGGCTTGCTGGCCATGCTCCCTGAATACAATTTCCTGTCATGTGGGCTCCCCAGGCATAATCTGATGCATCTGTTAGTGTCTGCCTGGCCGTGGGTAGAGTGAATGGCTGTCCCTTGTTGTGGTGACAGGCCTGTGCCCACCATCGAAACTCCTGTTGCAGGCAGGGAATGAGGGTAATTAATGTTTCCAGGCTGTGGCAATGTTGAGTCCAAACACTTTTTAGATACCATTGTAGTTTCCTCATATGCAGTCTTGCATATGGAATTAGTAGAATGCAGGATGCCATGAAGCCCAAAGCCTGCAGAATTTTTCTTGCAGATAACTGGGTCTTTGTTGCCAACATTTCGAAGTAAGAAATCAGTTGCCTTTGCTTGTCTGGCGTGAGATAAGCCATCTGGGCAGTTGTATTTAAGTTTGCACCCAGGAATATTATCTCTTGAGAGGGTACTAGTTTTGATTGCTTTTCATTTACCGTGTACCATAAGCAAATCAGTAATCTTTATACAAACGCCAGATGCCTCAGTAGAATGTCTTTGTTCTCTGCTTGAATAAGGCAATCGTCCAAGTAAGGGTATATTTGAATTCCCCTTTGTCTGCAGAAAGCAATTACTGCTGCCAGGCATTTTGTGAAGACCCTGGGCGCAGTAGATAAGCCAAAGGGCAGTGCATAGAATTGGTAGTGCATTGATCCAGCTATGAATCTGAGGTATTGTCTGCAAGATTGTCTGATTGGGACATGTACGTATGCCTCTTTTAGGTCCAAAGTTACAAGCCAAGCCTTCTTGCCCAGCATGGGCAGAAGCTGCTGCAGAGTCAACATTTTGAATTTTGGAACGTCCAGAAAAGTGTTTAGAATAGACAGGTCCAGTATTGGTCTCCAGGCTTTGTCCTTTCTGGGTACGAGGAATAGTCGAGTAAAATCCTTGTCCTTGCTCTTGCTGTTGTACTCGCTGAATGGCCCTCATGTCCATGAGGGATGTAACTTGCTTTTGTGCCTCTGTCCATTGATTTTGTGGCAGGTCTGGCATACCTTTTGTCTTTGGCAGGGTGTGAAAGTGAAACCTGTAGCCCTGGGACACTATATTCAAGACCCATTTGTCCTGGGTGATTATATGCCAATTTTGTGGAAAAAAGTGCTGGTTTTCCCCCTAAGGGGGCTGCCAAAAGATAAGTGCTTGGTATTGGCAGAGGAAAGTCATTGGGACTGTTTCTATATGGCTGTGATTTGTCTTCTCCGCTTTTGGAGGTAGAAGCACCCCATTGTTTAGGCCTGTATGAGCCTTGGGGCTGGGATCTGCCTCTAGGGCATCTGTATTGCCTCTTTGTGGCCTCTCTGACACTGGAAAGGACCAATTCTTTGAAGGCCATTTCCTGCTAAATCTGGGTGGTTGTACCTGTAAGAAATCCTTAACTGCCTGCATAGATTTTGTTTTATCCTCCATTTTCTTAAACACCTCCTCTCCCTTAACACCAAACAAAGTATCATGCTGCAAAGGAGCATCCAATAATTTTTCTTTAACGTGATCAGGCAGATTTTGTTTCTTTAACAAAGCATGCCTTCTAATGACAGTACCCGTAACAGCGGCCCTTCAAGAGGCCTCCAGTGAATCAAAACCACATTGCAAAGTATGCTTACCCACTTGTTCAGCTGCATGCAATAAATCCTGCATTTCCTTGTTATCTGGACATTCAGAATTTGTCAACATTTTCTGTTTTAGCAGTGACATTAAATATTGCTGATATTTAAGCATATGAAACTGACGATTTAAAGCCCTTACAGCCAAGGTAGCAAAAGTGTAAACTTTTTCCCCCATCTGTCCAGTGCCCTAGAATCCCTATCAGAGGGGACAAGGTTTTTCGCAGTGGAAGCCTTGACCCCTTTGGGACACTGAGATATAGTTTCTGGGTCAACAGCAGGGTTTTTATATAGAAATTTGTGGGAATTTGTAACCCTGTAGTATCTGTTTGGCTTAACAGGTGCAGGGGGTAAAGAGTCAGGAGACAGGCTGGACTCTGAAAATACATCATCTACTATGTCTAGAACAGGTGGAATAGCAAGAGGTCTGTGCTGAGGTAGTAAAAGAAAGTCTCTGAGCCTTTTCTTAGATTCTGAGTAATCTTGGCTCTCCCAGTGAAAGTGCTCCCTCATGGTGTGAAGGGTTTCCCCGAAAGAATAATCCTCAGGAGGAGAGGCTGAAGGAATAGACTCTTCAGCATCAGAATCCTCAAAGGGAGGAAGGGAGTATCCCTGCTCAGAGGAGGAGTCAGAGGAAATGGAAACCTGATCTGAAGATTCATATTCTGTCTCTTGCCTAGGCCTCTTATCAGGAGGGGGGGTGGGAACCCTTGATCAAAGTAATTAGGTCTTCGGCCATTTTAAGCATCTGTTTTTTAGGCATGGAAGTCTGTGCAGGAGAATGCTGTACTTCTTTCTTTGTTTTTAAAGCTGCTTTAGTCTTTGCCTTTGAAGCTGAGGTTGGCTTAACATACAACTGTGTAGGTCTGAAAACACCCTCAGAAGCCGATGCTTGCTCAGCGGCTCCAGACCCATCTGAGAGAATAGTTTCCGAGTGTCCAATACCTTGAGTATCCAGAGGCCTAGTCGGCTCCACGTGGGAGTTGGAAGCGGCCTGTGGCACTGAGGTAGCGGGCGTCAGGGGCTGCAAAAGCGCCTCACTGAGAACCGGCGACTGGCCTAGCGGAGGCCTCGTTGTCGGTTTTGGACCTCGGATGCCTGTCCTTTTCCTTGCGCTTTTTATAAACTCTGGTCGTCGGCTGTTCTGATGGCATTATATAATTAAATCTTCGTCCAAAGTAATGAAAGGCAAAATCGTACCAACGCTTAATAGTGCGTTGGTTAAATCTAGCACAAAACCGACAGCTAGCAACATCGTGGTCAGGGCCTAGGCAAGGAATACAGTAAGAATGAAAATCCTTATGAGGTATTTGCTTCCCACAAGAAATACAATTATTAACTTGTTCTGACATCGGTCTGAAGCAAGAAAAAGGTTTCCCCAACAGGGTACTTAGCTTTAATGAAGACTTTGGATCTGAAATTCGGATTTGAAAATCTCAAGTCGGCCGACCGGCACTTGCGAACTGCTTTTACTTTGAGCACCACGTGGCAAGAAAGACTGAAGAAAATGGCGTCGGCTGCATCGTTTATACCCCTGGTGCACTGATGTCAGGGAAGAGGCGACAGCAACCAATGCTGGACCAGGACTTTGTAATTCAGGCCGATTGCAGGTAGCCTGCCAGCAGGATAACCCAAGTGTAATGACTGCAACAGTGAAACACGATGAACATCTGCCATTGTCATGCCCTAGCACAAAGGTGGTGCCACTACTGACCCTGGAAACTATCGCCCCATTAGCCAGACAAGTCTGATCTGTAAAACCATGGAGCATATTATTATGGATCTCATAAACAAGGATATAGGCAATCTCCAAGCACTTGACCCCACCTAGCTCAGATTCGTCAAGGGCAGATCTTACCTGTTGAACCTGGTTGACAGTCTCAGTGTATCAGCTTACCTTGACTTGGCCAAGGCCTTTGACACAATTCCCCATTCAGAAATCACTGAAAAGCTAACACAACTTGGCGTAAATCTCTATCTCATCAGACAGGTGGCCAACTGGCTCACCGACAGGACCCTCAAAGTCAAAATAGGCACCTCCACCTCCGATACCAGACCTGTCACTAGTGGAGTTCCTCAGGGATCTGTCCTGGGACCCCTACTGTTTGGCATGTACTTCTCAGAGGTCCAGGCAAAGACAAAAGGCCTGTGGCTGACCAAGTTTGCGGACAACTGCAAGTTGGGTGCTGTCATTGACTCCCCAAATTATGTTAACATATTGAAAGAGGGTCTCACAGCAAATAATGACTGGTGTCAAAGTTATGGCCTCAAGCTAAACGCAAAAAAAGTGTCATCATATTATCTGGCAAAAACACGGCCCCTACTGATTACCACATCAACGGCAACCCCGTAAGCACACAACCTGTGGTGAGACACCTGGGCACTCAGGTTAATAACCTCACATTCGACCATCATGTAGCGGCAGTGGTCAGAAAAGCCTTTTACTTGGTTCATCTCACAAGTAAAGGATTGTATACAGAAAAAAGGGAGGTTATTACCTCTCTATACTCCTCCCTCATTAGACCAATAATTGAGTATAATGCCCCATTTGGTATGTACCTCTCCAAACATCTGCACCAACTGGATAGGCCACTGAAATACCTCACAAAGAGAATCCATGGCCTCCAATACCTGTCCTATGAGGACAGGCTCAAATCACTATCACTCTATTCTGTATCGTACAAATTGCTGAGGGGTAATCTGTGTCTCGACTACAAGGCAATTTCGGACCCTGCCCTACTAGAGATGCTCCATATCCGTAAGCCTCACGCACTACCTGCTCAAAAGGCCAGAATACAATAAGCAACATGAACAAAACCTGCTGGAGAGACAGGTTTGTTTCCCACAGGTTGCCCAGTCTCTTGAATAGACTTCCCATACATGTCAAACAAAGCACCTTGCTGACGCTCTTCATGTGCAACCTTGATGAGTGGATGGGAAACCAAAAATTTGTCTCAGGGGTTCCACCTGTGTCCCTCACTAACAAGGGCAACAGATGCTGACTGAGGTTTCTTTTTGGGGATAAACTCTTGGCTAGACTTGTAAGGGCCCCAGGGCCATGCCTAGTAATCTCCTATGATCCTATGAGTGGGCTGCCGAAAAATAAAAATAAATACAACTTCTGTGTTCATCTGGTAGTTCTGCAGTTGCCAGGTAGCTTGCAACGCAACACCTCAATTCAGACAAGGCTGGTAAAATATAAAAACAGAGAGACCTACAGATCAGCAGCATTAATAATGTATTTGCTGTGAAGAAAAAACACAGTGAACACCAAGATTACTTACTCTGACAAACATGGTGCCACTACATTAGCCAACTCTATTTGAGAAAATATTGCTATGACCATCAACGGTCAGAATTAGACATCCAAAAAGTACAGTTGAATATCTACTTGTGTATCAAACAATCGACAGCAACTAAAATCAGAACAGATAGCAGTACCAGAGTGCATTACACAGTTCTGATCTGAAATTGTTCTGGTCCCTAGACTGCTAACCATCATTTGTGTCTGGCGCCTCCTCCTCAGTCTCGGAGTTCCCAAAGCCAGCTTTATCCCCTTGACCTGACCTGAAGAGAGTTCAAGGCATCCTAGTCTGGTGCTATCCGGCTAACAGAGAGAGCTCATTTATTCTTATGCCTTACCTTTAAATCCTGTTCCCATTCACAGCAGAATGACGTGGATATCTGATGTCCCTCCAACATAGTTGGTGGATGCTGTACCTTTCTCACTAAGATTTGTAGCTCCAACCAAAGTACCGTTTTCAAAGACAGAAAAATACCACATTTCTCAAGTCCCCCAGCAAACTCTTAAGGAACTGGGACCACTAATTAAACCTGGGTCTTCTAAACTCCAATTAGGGCTCGATCCCTTTGTGTCACAAAGCAGGCCTTGATGTTACCAAATTTTTAACAAAATTTAGTAGTTCTACTGAAGATCTTGAGGTGATATGGGAAATTAGGTGTCTTTTTTTAGTAACTTCATCTTTTATGTTGACTTTTAGCATATTAGAATACATTTTACTGTATGTCTTGATAAAAATACATTTAAACATTAAATGTAGAGGCTGTAATGGTGCATAGATTTTTACAGAAATACCTAATTTGAGGAAGGTTCATAAAAGTACTAGGTTAACTAAAGTACAGTTGTGTACACTTACCATAAATGTAGATGTTCAAGTTTATTCACTGTTGCAGTCATCACACTTGGGTTATCCTGCCAGGAGTAGCCCTCAGCTGGCCCCAATACCAGAGGCTTAGTATTTCTATGTTGGTTACTGTCACTCCAGGACTGATGTCAGGTCGTCACTGGTATAAAATCAGGCAGCCGACACCATTACCTCAGTTTTTCTTGCCATAAATGTCAGGAGCCCCCAAATAGGGAGCTAGGTTATGGTGGAAGAACACCACCAGTAGAAAGTAAATACTAAAAAGCACTATAATGAGTGAGGGAGAGAGACAGAGAGTGAGAGAGACAAGGGGATGGAGGGTGGGGAACCAGGACAGCAACAATGAATACACTCGAACACCTACATTTATGGTAAGTGTACACAACTGTACTATTTTCTTCGTGTTTCACTGCTGCAGTCATCACACTTGGGTTGATTCCCAAAGTTGAAGTAAAGGGTGGAGGGAGTCAAGAAGAGATGGGGCTGGCTAGTATGCCCTGCAGGACTGTGGTTGCAAAGCCTGCCCTGTATTTGGAAAAGATAGGCAGGGGTAATGTTTGGTGAAGGTATGAACAGAACTCCATGTTGCAGCCTCCAAGATGTCCCCTCTGAGAAAAGCTGCAGAGGTGGAAGTTGCCCTAGTGGAATGTGTCCTGACCCCTTGTGGGGGTGGTTTCCCGTGGTGTTTGTAACAGAAATGGATACAGTGTGCTATACATTTGGAAATGGTTTGTTTGGCTATGGCCTTGCCCTCTGTCTCTGCTGCAAAGCTGACAAGTAACTTGTCAGTTTTCCTAAAGGGCTTAGTCCTACCCAGGTAGAATCTGAGTTCTCTGTGCACATCTAAAGAGTGCAGGATCCTTTCCCACTTACTTTGAGACTTAGGGAAAAAGGTGAGCAAATGAATAGATTGGTTGAGAGCCACACTGGACACCACTTTAGGTATGAAAGTTGGGTTGGTCCTGAGGGAGACCCTGTCAGCATGAAAAATGATGAAGGGTTCCACAGCCATGAGCGTTTGTAGCTCAGACACTCTTCTAGCTGAATTGATCATCAGAAGCAAGGTTGTTTTCCAAGAGAGGAATTTTAACTGTGCTGAAGTTGCAGGCTCAAAGGGGGGTAAGCGTGAGCTTTTCCAACACGAAGTTAAGGTCCCAAGCTAGGGTAGGGGGTCTTCTGGGCGGCCTTATTTTGTTAGCCCCTCTTAGGAACTGCTTGATGAGAGGGTGAGGAAAAAAGAGAGGTGGCTCTGTGGTGTAATGAGCAGAGATGGCAGAGGCATGAATTTTAATAGAAGAAAAGGAAAGGCCCCTGTGAAGTAGGTTTGCTAGGTAATCCAGGATGAGAGGTAATGAGAGCTGTGCTGTTTCAGCTCCTTTAGCCTGGATCCAGGAGCAACACCTTTTCCACTTGTCAGCATAGGGTTTTCTAGTGCTGGGATGTCTGGCTTCACGTATAACGTCCAGGATTTGCCTGCTTAGGCTGGCCACTGGAGGAGAAGTCAAGGAATAAGCCAGGCTGCCAGGATCAGGGTCTGCAATTGTGGATGCAAGAATTCTTCCTTCTGCTAGGTCAGGAGAGTTGGGATCGAAGGGAGGTGCCATGGAGGCATTGGAGACTGACTGCGCAGTAGTGGGTACCAGTGTTGGTGCAGACAGTCTGGGGCAATCAGGATTGCTCTTGGTTTTTCCTCCCTTATTTTTAGTAGTACCCTTGTAAGAAGAGGGAGAAAGTACAGTTGTGTACACTTACCATAAATGTAGATGTTCGAGTGTATTCACTGTTGCAGTCATCACATTTGGGTTATCTGCTTGCAGTAGCCCTCAGTTGGCCTGATTATCAAAGTCTTGGGTCCTGCGTCGGTTGCTGTCTCATCCTCCGTAACGTCAGGTAGTCAGGAGTCTAAAGCATGCAGCCGACGCCATTACATCAGTTTTTTCTTGCCCCAGATGTCAGGTGCCCTCCTAATGGGAAGCAATTATATATATATATATATATATATATATATATATATATATATATATATATACACACATATATATACACACACACACACACACACAAAGGTTATACGTCCAACAAAAAAGCAAATACACCAAAAAGCTTTTAAGCATAGTAAAAAAGAGTAGAGGTATAGACAAAAGAAGTCATGGGGCTGGAGGGAGGGTAACCAGGACTGCAACAGTGAATACACTCGAACATCTACATTTATGGTAAGTGTACACAACTGTACTATGTTCTTCATGTTCCACTGTTGCAGTCATCACGTTTGGGTAGATTCCCAAAGCTAAGGATGGGAGGAGGAATTCAGATAGCATTAGGACCAGCTATAAGGCCCTGCAAGACTGCAGAGGCAAAGCCCGCTATGGATTTAGGGAAAATTGGCAAATGGTAATGCTTGGTCAAAGTATGTACAGAACTCCAGGTAGCAGCTTCTAGAATGTCTCTGGTAGGGACATCTCTGAGAAAGGCTGTAGAGGTAGATGCAGCCCTGGTTGAATGGGGTCTAATCCCTTGTGGGACAGGTTTTCCTTGGTGCTTATAGCAGAAATGAATGCAATGGCCTATCCACTTAGAATGGTTTGCTTTGAAATAGCCTTCCCCTCTGCCCCTGCAGCATACGCCACCAGCAGTTGTTCAGATGTCCTTTGAGGTTTAGTCCTGTCCAAGTAAAATCTAAGTTATCTGTGCAAATCTAAGGAGTGCAGTATCCGTTCCCCTTTGTTCTGTGGATTAGAAAAGAAGGCTGGCAAATGAATGAATTGATTAAGAGCCACACTGGATACCACCTTGGGCACGAAGGAGGGACTGGTCTTGAGGGACACAATGTCCGCATGAAAGATGATGAAAGGATCCACTGCAATAAGGGCCTGTAATTCAGATACCCTTCTTGCTGAAGTGATAGCTAAAAGGAAAGCTGTTTTCCAAGAAAGGAATTTTAACTCTGCACTTGCAGCTGGCTCAAAAGGAGGAAGAGTGTGTTTTTCCAATACAAAGTTAAGTTCCCAGGCTGGAGTTGGGGCTCTCCTGGGTGGTCTTAAATTTTTGGCTCTTCTGAGGAACTGCTTGAGCAGTGGATAAGAGAAGAGGGGAGGTTCTGTGTTATAATAAGCTGAAATGGCTGAGGCGTGAATTTTGATGGAAGAAAAAAAGGCCCTTGTGAAGCATCTCAGTTAAGCACTTCAAAATCTGAGGTAAGTTGGGCACTGCTGTGATTGGTTCCAGGCACAGAATATTTTCCATTTTTCAGCATAAGACATTCTAGTACTAGGCCTCATTGTCTCTAAAATGATATCCATCACTGGTTTACTGAGGGATGGTAAAGGAGATTAGGTAATTAGCCAGGCTGCTAGGTTCAGGGTTTGAAGCTGAGGGTGCAGAATCTGGTTCTCCTGCTGAGACAACAGGGTAGAGGTCTGAGGCAGGTGCCATGGAGCCAACAGTGACATACTGCGCAAGAGGGGGTACCAGTGTTGGCATGGCCAGTCCGGTGCAATCAATATCATCCTTCGTTTGTCCTGTTTGATCTTTAGTAGTATATTAGAGAGGAGATGCAGAGAAGGAAAGGCATAAACTGATAGGTTTTTCCAGCTGAAGGACAGAGCATCCACTTTCCAAGCTTGTTTGTGGGGAGTCCTTGTGCAAAATTTGTCCAATTGGTAGTTCTGGGGGGAGGCAAACAGGTCTATATCTGGGCTCCCCCATTTGTTTGCCAACATGTTGAAAATCATTGGTTCCAGCTTCCACTCGTGTGGGTCCATGAGATTTCTGATTAGTCCGTCTGCCAGTGTATTTAGCTTTCCTGGCAGGAATTGAGCTTGTAGATGTACTTGTTAGCTCAAGGCTGTGTTCCACAATGCCATGGCTAGTCTGCAGAGGGGGTAAGAATGGGTACCCCCCCTGTTTATGAACCACATAACAGTGGTGTTAGTCTTTACCATTAATTGTCTTGGAAGAATGTGGTCCTTGAAGGCTGTCACAGCATTCTGTACAGCTAACATTTCTTTTTGATTGATATGCAGGTGCATTTGACTTGGGTTCCATTTGCCCTGAATGCACTTCCCTGCCACGTGAGCCCCCCCATGTATAGTCTGATGCGTCCGTGGTTAGGGTTTGGGTGGCAGGGGGTACAGTGAATGGTAGTCCCTTGTTTTGGTGGCAAGCCTCTGCTCACCAAAGAAACTCTAGGCGTAGGCAAGGTATGATAGGAATCATTGCTTCGAGATCCTGGGAATGTTGACACCATAGGCTTTTTAGATACCATTGTAGTTTCCTCATATGCAGTCTTGCATATGGAATTAGAAGAATGCAGGAGGCCATGAACCCCGAGGCTTGCAGTATTTGTCTTGCAGATAGCAGGGTTTTCGTGGCCACTAGTTTGAAGTAGGTTGTTAAATGAATTTGTTTCTCTGGCGTGAGGAAAGCCACCTGGGAAGTTGTATTCAGGCTTGCTCACAGGAATATAATTTGTTGACAGGGTACCAAGTGTGATTTCTTTCCATTTATGGTGTACCCCAGACAAGTTAGCTCTCTTTGTACAAAGGCGAGATGATTCAAAAGTATGTCCTGGCTTTCTGCCAGAATTAGACAATCGTCCAGGAATGGGTATATTTAAATATTTCTTTGCCTGCAAAATGCAATGACTGGAGCTAGGCATTTTGTGAATACCCTGGGCGCAGTAGATAAGTCAAAGGGCAGTGCAGAGAACCGATAGTGCATGTAGCCTGCTTTGAAGCTTCTGTATCTTCTGCAAGATTCCCTGATTGGGATGTGCAGGTATGCTTCCTTTAAATCGAATGTTGCCAACCAGGCATCTTTGCCTAGCATAGGAAGCAACTGGTGAAGAGTCAGCATCTTGAATTTTGGAATCACCAAAAAGGTGTTTAGAGTACACAGGTTCAGGATAGGACGCCATGAATGGTCTTTTCTGGGTACCAGGAATAGTCTTGAGTAGAAACCTTGTCCCTTTTCCTCTTCTGGTACAGTATGAATAGCATTTATGCTTGAGAGAGAGTACTTGCTTTTGAGCCTCTGCCCACTGATTTGGGGATAGATCTGGCCAACCGTTTGGAGTTGGTAACATGTGGAAGTGAAATCTGTACCCTTGGGAAATTATATTTAAAACCCATTTGCCCTGGGTAATGAGTTCCCAGTTTTTTTGCTTGCAGAGCAGACTTTCCCCCTAAAGGAGCAGTCAGTTGAAAAGTGCTTGGTAGTTTTAAAGTAAAGTCATTGAGACAGTTTACCATGGGGGGGGGGTCTTACTAATTCCTGATTTGGAAGTGGGTGCCCCCCACTGCTTAGTTCTGTGCGTAACCTGGGACTGAACCCTGGGTGTTCTGCTGGTTCTGGGTTTGGACTGAGAAGGCCTGGAAGAGGCAGGAAAAGACCTACTCTTAGGGGGCCAATGCCTACTAAATCTTGGAGGCTGTACTTGTAGGAACTTTAACAGTTTGCATAGATTTAGCTTTTTCCTCCATCTTTTTAAAAACAACTTCTGCTTTGTTGCCAAACAGGTGGTCCTGATTTAAGGGAGCATCCGGCAATTTAGCTTTAACATGATCTGGCAAAGGATTGCTCCTTAAGCCAAGCATGCCTTCTAAGTACAGACCCAGTTACAGCAGCCCTGCAAGATGCCTCTAGTGAATCAAACCCACATTGCAAAGTATGTTTTCCAACCTGTTCAGCAGAATGCATTAAATCCTGTAAATCCTTATTTTCACCACAGTCAGGAATCAACAGCATTTTCTGTTTAACCAATCCAATAATATGCTGCTGATACTTTAACAACTGAAGGCCCTAATGGCCATGGTTGCAGAAGTGTATACCTTCTTACCCAATCTATCCAGCGCCCTGGAGTCTCTATCAGAGGGGGTAGGATTTTGGCAGTAGTAGCCTTAATGCCCTTGGGTCCCTGTGAAATGGTCTCAGGATCCGCATTAGTATTTTTAAAAAGGAACTTGTGAGAGTCAGGAACCCTGTAATAGCCATCAGGTTTTCTGGGAGCAGGAGGTAAAGAGTCAGGGGCCAAGCTAGATTCCAAAAAGGCATAATCAACAATGTCTAGTACAGGAGAGATAGCTAAAGGCCTGTGTTGAGACAGGAGTAAGAAATCCCTAAGCCTCTTTTTAGAATCAGAGTAATTCTGGCGTTCCCAACGAAAATGCTCCCTAACAGTATGCAAGGTTTCACCAAAAGAGAAAAGCTCTGGGGGGGGGAAGCAGAGGGATAGAGTCCTCTGCATCAGAATACTCATAGGTAGATAAGGGTAAATTGATCATCAGAGGAAACGGAGATTTCAGAATCCTGGTCAGAAGTATCATAAGCAAATTCAGTCCTAGGTCTCAGAGTGGGAAGGTTGGCTTCCCCTGATTAAAGTAACAAGGTCTTCAGCCATTCTTATCATTTGTTTTGTAGGCATAGAGGCCTGACCATGCGGTCTGGGCGTCAGTTTTCTAGGCATGGTTGGAGACTTAAGCCTTGAAGAAGAAGATGGCGTCGGTTTAATATGCAAGTCAGTAGGCCTAAATACACCCTCAGAAGCCGGTGCCTGCACAGCAGCTCCGGACCCATCCAAAGCAGAGACATCTGCAGGTTCCACAGATGAAGCATCTCGCAGCATACCGGACTCCGAATGGGTCTCAGTAGAGGCCTGCGAATCTGAAGTAGTGGGTATCAGGGGCTGCGAAAGTGCCTCACTTAGTACCGGCAAACTGGCGACTGGCTTAGGAGAAGCATTGTCAGCAGCTTTGGACCTAGGCGGCCTGTCTCTGTCTTTATCTTTGAGTTTGTTTGGAATGTCGGTAGTTGGATGGCTAACCGAAGACATATATGGATTACTGAACCGAGTGCCAAAATATTCAGAAGCGTAAATATACCGATGACGAATAGTTCATTGCTTAATAAGGCACAAAACTGACAGCGAGGTACGTCGTGGTCAGGGTCTAGGCAAGGAATACAGTATGAATTAAAATCTTTGTGAGGTATTTGCTTTCAACAAGAAATGCAAATTATTGACTTTTACTGACATCGGTTAAGAGCAAGAAAAACTTCCCCCAATGGGGTACTTCGCTTTAGTTGAAACTTTGGTTCTGAAACTCGAAAATGAAAATTGCAGGAGTTGGCCGACCGGCACTTGCGAACTGCTTCTGCTTTGGGCACCGCACGGCAAGAAAGACTGGTGTAATGGTATCGACTGCATGCTTTACACCCCTGACTACCTGACGTCACGGAAGACGAGACAGCAACCGACGCAGGACCTAAGACTTTGATAATCAGGCCGACTGAGGGCTACTGAAAGCAGATAACCCAAATGTGATGACTGCAACAGTGAAACACGAAGAACATATGCATAGATCGAGAGGTTTACCCATTGGAAGGATAGGGCATCCACTTTCCAGGCCTCGCTGTGAGGTTCCCTGGTGCAGAATTTGCTGAGCTGGTGGTGGTTGTGGGAGGCAAACAGGTCCACCTTCGGGGTACCCCATTTCCGGGTTATGAGGCTGAAGGTGCTGTGGTTTAATTGCCACTCGTGCGGGTCTAGGAGATTTCTGCTTAAGCTGTCTGCCAGAGTTTTGGTTGCCTGGCAAGAATTGTGCTAGCAGGTGAATTTGCAAAGCTGAAGCCGTGTGTCAAAGGGTCATGGGTAGCCTGCAGAGTGGATAACAGTGCGTTCCTCCCTGCTTGTTGATGTACATCACTGTGGTGTTTTCTCTTTTGATTAGTAGAGGCCCCGGAGAGAGTAGGGGTCTGAAAGCTGTCAGAGCATGCTGACCAGCTAGCATCTCTTTTTGGTTGATGTGCAGGTGTATTTAATTTGGGCTCCAGTGGCCCTGAATGCACCTGCTGTCCAGATGCGCAACCCAGGCATAGTCTGATGCATCTGTGGTTAGGGTCTGGGAGGCATGGGGTTGAGCAAAGAGAAGAGCCCTTGTTGCGGTTGCATGCTGCTGCTGCCCACCAAAGAAAATCTTTCCTTAGACAAGGTATCATAGGTATGATAGTTTCCAGGTCCTGAGAATGTTGACACCAAAGGCTTTATAAGTACCACAGAAGTTTCCTCATATGCAGCCTGGCATATGGAATTAGCAGAATGCAGGAAGCCATGAACCCTAGAGCTTGCGGGATTTTCCTTGGGGATAACTGGGTTCTGGTGGCCAGTTGAGAGAAGTAGCCTGTCAGATAGGCTTGTTTTTCTGGAGTATGGAATGCCATCTGGGATGCTGAGTCCAAGCTTGCTCCCAGGAATACAATTTTCTGACTGGGGATTAGTTTGGATTTCTTTTCGTTTATAGTGTACCCCAGTAGGTTCTTTACAAAGGTCAGGTGCTGCAACAGCTTTTCCTGACTGTCTGCCTGAATCAGGCAGTCATCCAAGTAGGGGTAAATTTGAATATTTCTTTGTCTGCAAAAAGCAATAGCTGGAGCCAGGCATTTTGTGAAAACTCTGGGAGCAGTGGATAAGCCATAGGGAAGTGCACAGAACTGATAGTGCATAGATCCTGCCCCGAAACGTAGATATTTTCTGCAAGAGCCCCAGATTGGGATGTGCAGGTAGGCCTCTTACAGGTCTACGGTGGCTAGCCAAGCATCACTGGTTAGCATAGGAAGAAGCTGCTGGAGGGTGAGCATTTTGAATTTTGGTATCACCAGGAAGGTGTTTAGAATTGATAGATCTAGGATTGGGCGCCAGGTGTCCTCTTTTCTGGGTACCAGGAAAAGTCTGGAATAGAAACCTTGGCCTATCTGGTCTGCAGGAAAGTACAGTTGTGTACATTTACCATAAATGTAGATGTTTGAGTGTATTCACTGTTGCAGTCATCACACTTGGGTTATCTGCCTGCCGGTAGCACTCAGTCGGCCGAAATACTAGAGACTTAGGATTTCTGCATCGGATGCTGTCGCCTCATCCATGACGTCAAGTTGTCAGGGGTATAAAACATGCAGCCGACACCATTACATCAGTTTTTCTTGCCCCAGATGTCAGGAGCCCCCAAAATAGGAAGCAATCAAATGGTGTGGAACACCTCCAGTAAAAAGTAAATACCATTTCCATAAAATATGGGTAAGAAGAGGATAGGTAGAAAGTATAGAAAGACAGGGGGCTGGAGGGAGGGTAACCAGGACTGCAAGGGTGGGAATTCCCAGATATGCTCAGAATTAGTCCAAAATGACAAAAAATACACCGAACCCACAGACATTGCCAACATCCTAGCTGACAGGTTCAGCACAAACTTCCCTCCCCACCAAAAGGGCAAATATATATCCCAGCAGTGTTCTGCCCCCCTGACATCTCAGATGCTCAGGTAAGAGCCGCCCTCTCCAAAGCAAAAAACACAGCATCAATGGGACCAGATGGTGTCCCGGGCTGCGTCCTACATGAACTCCAAGAAGAGCTAAACCCAAACATAAAACTACTGTTCAATCTCAGCCTTACTACAGGATATGTACCCAAAGAGTGGCGTACAGCAACACTGGTCCCTCTCCACAAAGGTGGTGCCTCAACAGATCCTGGAAACTATCGCCCCATAAGCCTGACTAGCTTGGTCTGCAAAGCTATGGAAAGGATCATCATGGACCTCATAAATAAAGATATTGGGGACCTACAGACACTGGATTCTACCCAGTTCGGCTTTATTAAGGGCAGATCCTGCCTCTTTACCTGGTCGATTTCTTTGAAACAGTCACCAAGGCCATTGACGAGGGGAAGGTGGTCCACACAGCCTACCTGGACCTCGCAAAAGCCTTCAATACAATACACCACTTGGGCATTACAGATAAGCTCACCAGCTTAAATATAAACCCCTATGTCACTAGATGGGTTGCAAACTGGCTCAAGGACAGAACCCACATGGTTAGAATTGCTGGAGCCATGTCAGACTCCAAACCAGTTACAAGTGCTGCCCCACAAGGCTCAGTCCTGGGACCTCTCTTGTTCGGTATATATTTCTCGGAGGTACAGGCCAACACGGAAGGACTGTGGCTGACCAAGTTCGCAGATGACTGCAAACTGGGCACCATAATCAACTCTCCAGCCGACACAAGCATCCTCCAAAAGGGCCTCATAGAAACAGACAACTGGTGCCAGAACCATGACCTCAAGCTAAACACCAAAAAGTGTATAGTCATCCCCTTTGGCAAAACAAAGTGCCCACAAATTACCACATAGGTGGTAATCCATTAAGTACGGAAGAAGTAATTAGGGACCTGGGGACCCAAGTTGATAGCAATCTCTCATTTGACAACCATGTGGCCAAAGTGGTTAGAAAAACATTTTATATAGCCCACCTAATCATGAAGGGATTCACATCTAGATCAGGGGAGGTCATCGTGCCACTTTACTCATCCCTCATCAGGCCCATAATTGAGTACAATGCTCCTTTTGGGATGTACCTTACCAGACACCTGCAGCAACTGGAAAGACCCAAAAGTACCTCACCAAGAGGATCAAAAGGCTCAAACAAATGCCATATGCTGCCCGGTTACAGAAACTCCAGCTCTACTCAGTGGCATATCACCTGCTCAGAGGCGATCTGTGCCTGACGTATAAAGCCATGTCCAACCCGGAATTAATGGACATGCTGCACCTCAGAAAATCCAAATCCCATCGAGCTATGCACTCGAGAGACTTGAACCTCAGCACTAAAATAAATAGGACATGCTGGAGGGACAGATTCATAACCCAGAGGCTCCCTTCACTCTGGAATAAAATCCCAGTCCAGGTTAGGCAGAGTCCCTCATTGACTCTCTTCAGGAGAGGAATCTTGATGAGTGGATGGGAGATCATAGGTTTACCCCGGGTATCACTTCTGTCTCACTGTTAGACAGAGGCACAGTATACTAACCTCGAAAAAGGGCATAGCAAAATTAATTTAAAATGGGTGGCGAAAGCCAAACACACTCTGGCTAGGCTTATAAATGCCCTAGGGAGATAGCCTAGTATGAACCTATGAACAGTGAATACACTCGAACATCTACATTTATGGTAAGTGTACACAACTGTACTATGTTCTTCATGTTTTACTGTTGCAGTCATCACACACGGGTTGATTCCCAAAGCTGAGGAAGGGTGGAGGCAGTCAAGTAGTAGTAGGGCTGGCTAGCAGGCCTTGTAGGACTGCTGTGGCAAGTCCAGCCTTGGATTTAGAAAAGATATGAAAGTGGTAATGCTTGGTGAATGTGTGTACAGAACTCCAGGTTGCAGCTTCCAGGATGTCCCTGGCAGGGACTCTCCTGAGAAAAGCTGTAGAGGTTGAGGTAGCCCTAGTGGAATGAGGCCTGATCCCCTGTGGGGTAGGTTTTCCATGGTGTTTGTAGCAGAAATGGATGTAGTGTGCTATCCATTTAGAAATGGTTTGTTTTGAAATGGCCTTGCCCTCTGCCCCTGTAGCAAAGCTGACTAGCAGCTGGTCAGATTTTCTGAAAGGTTTAGTCCGGTCAAGGTAGAACCTGAGCTGTCTGTGCACGTCCAAGGAGTGCAGGATCCTTTCCCCTTCATTCTGAGGATTATGAAAAAAGGTTGGCAAATGGACGGACTGGTTTAAAGCCACCTGGATACCACCTTGGGCATAAAAGATGGGTTAGTCCTGAGGGAAACCCTGTCCGCATTGAAGATAATGAAGGGTTCCACAGCCATAAGGGCCTGTAACTCAGACACTCTTTTCTTGCTGAAGTGATGGCTAGCAGTAAGGCTGTTTTCCAAGACAGGAATTTTAACTGCTTTAGCAGCAGGCTCAAAAGGGGGAAGCGTGAGCTTCCTAGTACAATGTTACGGTCCCAGGCAGGAGTGGGAGCTCTCCTTGTGGGTCTTAAATTGTTAACTCCACTCAGGAACGGTTTGACCAGAGAGTGAGAAAAGAGGGGTGGCTCAGTATTGTAATGAGCTGAGATGGCAGATGCACGAATCTTAACTGATGAGAAGGATAGGCCTTTGTGGAGCAGCTCTGCTAGGTAAGCTAGGATTTGAGGCAAGGAGGGCATGGCTGTGTCCTTCCCTTTAGAATGGCTCCAAGAACAGTATCTATTCCACTTTTCTGCATAGGATTTCCTAGTACTGGACCTCCTGGCCTCAAGGATAACATCCAGCACCTGTTTTCTGAGGGTTGCTGGTGACATATTCAGGGAATAAGCCAGGCTGCCAGGTTCAGGGTTTGCAGCTGAGTATGCAAAATCTGTCCCTCCTGCTGGGACAGCAGAGAGGGGGTCTGATGTAGGTGCCAGGATGGCACTGCTGTCAGACTGCGTAGGAGTGGGTACCAGTGCTGGCATGCCCAGTCTGGTGCAATAAGGATGGTCCTTGGCCTGTTCTGTTTGATCTTGAGGAGTACTCTTGGAAGGAGGGGCAGAGGGGGAAAGGCATAGATTGAGAGGTTTTCCCATGTGAAGGATAGGCCATCCACTTTCCAAGCTTAGCTGTGGGGAATTCTGGTGCAAAATTTGTTTAGTTGACGGTTTTGGGGAATTCAAAGAGGTCCACCTCTGGTGTCCCTCACCTGTGTATTAGAAGTTTGAATGAGTTTGGTTCCAGTTTCCACTCGTGTGGGTCCGTTAGCTTTCTGCTTAAGTCGTCTGCTAGTGAATTTTGTTTGCCTGGAAGGAACTGAGCTTGCAGGTGCACTTGGTTGCTTAAGGCTGTGTTCCACAGAGCCATGGCTAACCTGCAGAGTGGGTAGGAGTGAGTTCCCCCTGCTCGTTTATGTACCACATAATTGTGAGGTTGTCTGTCTTTATCAGTTGTTGTCCTGGCGGGATAAGCTATTTGAAGGCTGTCAGTGGTTTCTGTACAGCTAACATTTCTTTGATTGATATGCAGGTGAATTTGTCCTGGGCTCTATTTCCCTTGAATGCCATTTGCCTGCCATGCGAGCCCCCCCATAAATAGTCTGATACGTCTGTTGTCAGAGTTTGGACAGCAGGGGGTTGTGAGAAAGGCAGTCCCTTGTTGTGGTTGCAAGCCTCTGCCCACCAAAAGAACTCTGTTCTTAGGCAAGGAATGATAGGAAAGTACAGTTGTGTACCTACCACAAATGTAGATGTTCGAGTGTATTCACTGTTGCAGTCATTACTCTTGGGTTATCCTGCTGGCATGCTACCCTCAGTCGGCCTGAATTCCAAAGTCCTGGTCCGGCGTCGGTTGCTGTCGCCTCTTCCCTGACGTCAGTGCGCCACGGGTATATAAGATGCAGCCAACGCCATTTTCTTCAGTTTTTCTTGCCCCCAGATGTCAGGTGCCCCCAACAGGGTAGGCTAAAAAACATTGCTTATAAAACGCATGCACTAAAATAAACATTACCTTCATCTACAAGCAAATACACCACATAGGTTGTATAGAATAGAGAAGTACAGATAAGTCCCAGCAAAGGAAGGGGGAAGGTGGGTGGGTAACCTGGACTGTAACAGTGAATACACTCGAACATCTACATTTAAGGTAGGTACACAACTGTACTATGTTGAACGTGTTTCACTGTTACAGTCATTACACTTGGGGTGAATCCCAAAGCTGAGATTGGGCGGCTGTGTCTAAATAGAATTAGGAGTGGCCATGAGGCCCTGCAGAACTACAGTGGCAAAGCCTGCTCTGGATTTAGAGTAAAGAGATAAGTGATGGTGCTTAGTAAATGTGTGCACTGAAGTCCAAGTTGCAGCCTCCAAAATATCCTTGGTTGATACTCCTCTGAGGAAGGCTGCTGAGGTGGCTGCTGCCCTGGTAGAATGTGCTCTAATGCCCTTAGGCACTGATTTGCCATGTTGTGAATAGCAGAAACGAATGCAGTGTCCAATCC